>NC_087302.1:2253152-2553152 GCF_015220805.1 Pogoniulus pusillus
CGTCCTCACAGCCTCGCCGTGCCCGGGGGGACCAACTTCAGCAGAAACCAATTAGCGCTGGTGTTAATGAGCAAAACACGGCGTGGGGAGAGGGGAAGAGCCTGGGGCACGTCTTACTGGGTTGGGGGTGCGTGCTCGTGTGTGTCCCCCCCCTCCTCAAAACAGAACAGGGCGGGCAGGGGGGTGTGCACCCACCCCCTGGAGGAGGAACATGCTGGGGGGGGACCCAGGCGGGGAAAGCGACTGCACCTGCTTTAGAGGAACTATGGTAGGGCCGGTGCCCGCCCCGCGCCGCCGCGCCCGCGCTGCCGCCGCCGCTGAGCCGGAGCCGGACCGGAGCTGAGCCGAGCTCTGCCGAGCCCCGCCGAGCTGAGCCGAGCGCGGCGCGCACGGCCCCGGCCCGGCCCCGGGCTGCCCCCCGCTCCAGCACGGCCCGGTGCGGCCCAACAGCCGCAGTAGGGAGCCAGGGCCGGCGGCGCCGGTACCTCGGGAGCTCCCCTCCTTCTCCGCCGCCATGCCGAGCCGCTCCTGAACTCGTACAAGCCCCCGCCGCGGCCGCCCCGTCGAAGTTTTGGGGGGAAGCCGAAGAGACGGCCGGGGGGGGCGGGGGGTGGGTGGGTGGGTGAGAGGGCGGTTCGGCTCCCGCATGCCCGTCGCTGGATCCCCGGCGCTCGGCGAGACAAGGTGGGTGAGAGCAGGAGCGGGGACCGGGGCGGGAGGGAGCGGGAGGGTTCCCGCACCCACGGGGGGTAGTGCGCTCTGCCCCCGCCCCCCGCAGCTTGCTACCGGGGGAGGGGGGGAGTTCGGGACACCCCTCACCCCCCCACCAAAATCCCCCCGCCCAAGTCCCCTGCCGTATCCCGTTCCACCCCCCTCCCCCTCCGCCGGCTCCGTCCCCTCGCGCTCGGAAGTTTGTTGCAGCGCCCGACAAAGGGAACGGGGCCGGAGGGACTCGGTGAGCGGTGAGGGGGGTGCACGTTTTGCAGTGCGGGGGATCGGTGGGCGCTGTGGTGGGGGCTCGGTGCTTGTTAATGGGGTCCCGGCTGCTGCCCGGTTCGCAGCGCCCTGGGCTGCCCCGGCGGCAGGAGGGTGCGGAGGGTCTCCGCCGCTCCCCCTCACCAACAACCCTCGAGGCGTTTTAGGATGGGGGGGGATGGGGGGGGTGTCGGGCAGGCCCCCTTCGGGGAAGAGCGTTTGGGCACCTGGGAAACTTGTGCTGCCGCTACCGGGAGAACCGCGCTTGCGGTGCCGGCTCCAGACCTGCCTCGGGGTCCCGCATCTCCGAGACGGGGGCTGTGCCGCTGGGGGGTGGGGGGGTTATAACCGCCGTGTGTGTGGGGGAAGGGGGAACACCGCAGCCCCTGCCCCGCCAGCCATCCCTGGGGCCCCCTTTGTTGGTGCTTCCCTTTCCCCCCCTCATCTCTCTTTTCTCCCCGCAATTTGGGTTTTAATTCCAGCTGCTTGAGTGGGCTCGGAAGGGTTTTTTCTCCCCTTCCTCCCCCCCCCCCCCCCCCCCTCCCTCTCGCAACACACAGACTCCCATTGCGTTTTAACTCCTCTCCAACCCATCGGCTCCGTGCCCAGAAGCAGCAAAATGGGTGCAATTCCCTTTTTTTTTTGGACATTAAATAAGTAAGTCAGTCCCAAGTTTAACAATTCCTGGGAGAAGCAGCAGCAGCAGCAGCCGCCGCCGTCCCCTTCAACCTGCAGCCCGACCGAGCATCGCTCCGGCAGCCCTGGCAAAAATCTTTCGCTGGGGCTAAAAATCATAACCCAAACTGCAAGGTGAGGACAGAGGAAGGACAAACACCCGACTTCGGGTGGAGCTGGAGGCTATTCCCGAGCAATTCCCGCAGGTTTGAATTCCGGAGCGGGCGGTTACGGGAGCTGGCTGCGCGGCGGAGCTCCGGCTCTGCGCTTCGTCCAAAGTTTGGGAGCTTCTGGTTTGTCTTTGTTTGAAAGGGGAGCGAAGCTGGGGTCGGTTTTTCTAAGGGGTTGTTGTTTTGGAGGGGTTGAGGTGTGTTGGAGGGGGGGGGGGGGCCGGATCTCTATGGTCTCACCACGATGCCCACTGCCTGCGGGAGGTCTTGGTGAGCTGAGCTGGGCAGGACCCTGCCGTCAGCGGCCGTTGAGAATATGGGCGATAATAATGTGTTTGGGAAGAGTTTCTTTTCTTCTGGAGCTGTCGTCTTCTGGGAGTTCCGAAATTCCGGGGTAAAAAAAAAAAAAAGAAGAAGAAGAAAATCATTTAGCGAAGCTGGCAGCGGGTCGCTGGAAGCTCTGGATCAGCCTCTTTCATCCCCTTCCCACCCTGGTGTCCGCCTTCGTTGCGAGATGCTCGCCCAGCCCCAGCGCTGGCAAAGTTCAGAGATTCCCATTCTTCCCTGAGCCATCTCCCGGCTCCGGCTGATAAACAAACGCGCCTCTGTCTCTTCTTCCCCTCTCCCCCTTCTCCCCTTGCTAAGAAAGAAAAGCACTTCAGAAAGTGCTGCGTTAGCAGCCGATGGCTCTGAAATCTTTTCTTTTGGTGGTAGGAAATCTGGTTTGAGTTGGCAGGCGGAGGTGTGGATCTGAGAGGACAAGTGGAGCCTAATTGGATTTTCTTTTTCGATTTGGGATCGATTCTTTTTTTTTTTTTGGGGGTGGTGGTGGTGGGGTGTGTGTTGTTATTTTGTGTTTCGGCTTTTTCCCTTTAATAAAAACCCCAAACAACAACGACCAAACAACAAAACAAATTCAGTGAGGAGCTGTCTCTGTCCTTCTCCCCTCCTGTGCACTTTATAATAGAGATAAAACATGTGGAGGGAAGAGCAGAAGTAATTCACTGGCGGCTGCAAACTCGTGCTTGGGAAGTGCCTGCTTTGAAAGCTTGAACTGTTTTGGTTTGTTGGTTGGTTGGTTTTTGGGGGGGGGGTGTTGGTTGTGTTGTTGTTTTTTCTTTCTTTCTTCTTTTTCCCCTTTGCTCTTAATATAGTCCGGGAGGAATTCGTGTCCAAATTCCTCTCTGGAATCACTCCTTGACTTCAGGCAGCTCTTCCAACCTCGTGTTTTGTTTTTCCCGTGTCTTTTTACCACGTTCAACCCCGACTCATCAGCGGATTAAGACCTCACTCCTCCGTGTGCCGTTTGTAAAGCTGTGGGGCACACAATAAAATAATAATAATAATAATAATAACAAAACAACCCCCAAACCCCCTTATTAGTTTCTGTATTAAAAAAGCTTGGGTTGGTTTTAACCTAAACCAGCAGCAGGATTTGCTTTGACAAATTTCTTCTGAGGGTGTTAAAATTTTTACGCCGAGGAAAGCGTTACGCAGGAGAAGGGCATTTGATGTTAAATCAACCCAACATGTGTCTCACGCAGGCAGAGTGACCCAGGTCCTTGTGTGGGCTGCTGTGGATGTGTTGCCTTTCGTGGGTGTCCTTTCCCCTTCTCTTCGTGGTCTCCGTTAAACGCAGCAGAATCTTCAGGCTCCTGTGAAATTCAGCTCTTCGTAAATTAAGCTTTGTTTTCGTTTTCGCCCCGTCTCAAAGTCCATCCAAAAATCCAAGCAACTCCCTGCAGTGGGTGGACAGAGGGGGGGGGGGAAGATAATTGCTCTGGGGAAAAAAATATTGTCTTGATTGTCTTTCCCCCTACCCTTCAAGTTGCTTCGATTTGATTGGGATGAGGGAATCCGAAGGGACAAAATTCCCTGTGCCCAGCCAGGGAGCTTTTGTCAGGGTTGTGAAGCCCTCGGTGCCTCCTCCTGCCTTTCTTCTGCCCTTTGTGGGGCTGGGGTTGGGGGCGAGGCAGGGAAGAGGCTTCCCGAGCCCTCCTGCTTCCTGTGGAATAGTCAGGAGCTTCTCTTTTGCAATTATTTGCTGGTTTATTTTATGGTTTAATTTATTAGTAGTTGTGGAGGGATTTTTTTTGTTGTTGGGGGATTTCCCACCCCCATCCCAAGGATCTGAGTCTAGCATCGCTCTTGTGATTAAAACTAAACTGGCCCCGTTGCACAGCGTCAAGTTGGACTTGAACGGGGTGGGGGGGTGGGGGTGGGGGGAAAGTGTGGGAGAACGGGATCCGTGTGGAAAATACACACACACACACACACACGTTAACCTGTGCACCTCTGGGATGTCACTTAGTGGGGTTGAGGGGAGCAGCGAGTGCACCCCACTGGGCAAGAAGAGACGATGGGGAACGACCGAGCGAGGGGAGAGCTGCGGCTTGGTGTGCTGGGGAGGTGGTGGGGAGAAAGCTGAGCAAACAGAGTGAAATGAAAGAAAACGGATTAAAGTTGTTGCCGGGGAGAGAGGGGTGGGGGTGTGGGGGTGTGTGTATGTGTGAAAGCAGGGGGGGTGGGGGGGGGGTGTTGATGCTCAAATCTACCACAGAAAGAAATAACCTAAATTGTATCTATCAACACCGTACGCATCCCGGGGACACCTCCTTGGAAGGCGAGCGCCCGTGGGTTTTACCTGGTGTTTTGGCAAGGGGAGAGCAAGAAGGAGGTCTAAAATCCCCCCCGCACCCCCCCCCCCCCAAAAAAAAAAATGTGGCCGGTGGCTCAAAATCAAATGACACTAAAAATCTCTTCTGCGGGCCCTCGCCCTTTCTCTCCTAATAACCCGACAGGAATGCGAGTGCACTCACTTGTGAAGTTGCTGCCCGGAGAGCCCGGGAGCTTTTCTTTTCTGCCGCTGGAAGAGGGGGGGATGCTTTGAGCCTGCTGCTGTTTGTGTCTCGCAGTGGGGCTTGAGAAAGAGGAGGGGTGGGGGGTGGCAAAGCTCAGCCTTTCAGGGGGGTTCTCTCCTTTTTTTTTTTTTTATTTAACCTTCTTTCCTTTTTTTTTTTTCCTTGTTGATCCGGCAGGGAGGGTGAAAGGGGGCGGAGGAGGGGGGAAGGAGTTGGAGGAGGAGAGGTGCGGTGCCGGGTTTGCCTTTTGTAGCAGCAAGGTGGGGGGTGAGCAGTGCCCCCAGTTGGGAATGGGGCTCATTCTTGCCGATGGAGAAAGGCGGGAGAGCCTGGAGACTTCCCCACCACCACCACCACCACCTCCAGCCCCGGCTTTTCTTTTGCTCGTTTAGAAGTAATAGGCTGTAATTTATGGCTCTTTGCGGCACGGCTCCCGCTGCAGAGTGGGGTTTGGTGGCCTGAAGTATCAAGGGAAATTCTCATATTCGTGGAGGGGAGAGCTGGAGGAGACTTCCCCACTCTGTCCCCCTTGCCTATGGTGGTTTGGACGCCTGGGAAGAGCCCCGGATTGTGGCTGGCAGGTGGTTTGTTGAGGTCTTGTAGGATTGATTCCCCCCGCGGCTGCCATCCCAGCATCTTCTCGGGGTGCAGGGGGATTCCCATCTCCTCTTCCAGGGCCATGCTGGGTTTATCCCTCGCTCTGCACCAAGGCTCCCAGAATGATCCTGTGCCTCCTCCCCATCACCTGCCAGTGCCGGGAGTGGAAAGTTGAAATTTCCTGTCCCGTCCTCTTTGATTTCCAGTCTCAGCGGTGTGGCCGCAGGGGTTCTGTGGTGCTGGCGAGGGTTCAGCCCTGCCCCGGAGGGTATGCACCATGAGCATCCTCCCTTTGGAGGGACAAACTCTATGTTAGCAGGAGAGGGAAGGGAGAAGGGGAGAAATCAAAGTGCCCGAGGTCTGGGAGCTGAGGAAGCCATGCGTCTGCCTCGGCGGAGTGAAAATCCTCCCCGTGCCACCTCGGGAGGCCCCAATGCACCTGAGAGGGACACAGGAGTAGCTACTCACTGGAAAATAAAACCAGAGGCCCTGATACCAGACCAACAGCAAGCTGCCATCCAGCTTGTGATCCTGTGGGGCTGGCCCCGAAGCTTTGGCTGGTGAAGCTGGCTCCTCTGCCAACGGCTGGGAGAGCAACGGGGGGGGGTACCCATTTTATCACCTGGCTTTTCGCTAGCCGTGCTGTACCTTTTAAGCTGAAATCCAACTTCGGGATCAAGATAGGTCTGGGAACAGCTTGAAAAAATAACCTTCCCAATTTATTTATTGAAAAAGAGAAAAGAAATTCCTTTTCTGCAAGTGTCTGTTGTAGAAACTGCAGCAAAGAGGCTGTTCGAGGGTTGTTTGTTTGGGATTGGGTTGTTCCCCCCCCCCCCCCCCCCCCCCCCCCCCCCTTTTAAACTTTTCCTAATTTAAACCCTTTTTGGCAATCACAAAGGTCAGTCTCCATGATCAAATGTGGTGCTGGTAATCAGCCTGCCCGCGATAAAAATGTTTGGTCGTTGTTTTGGGGGGTTTTTGGAAGTGGAACAGCGTTAGGGGGAAAGGGAAGAATGAAGAGGCAGAAGCAGCGGAGGAGGAGAGCTGCTCCCTTCGGAGGTCGGCAGCGCGGTGCCGTGGAGGAAAACACAACCTGTCTGTCTGTCTGTCTGTCTGCCACGTTGTGTTCTGTAAAGATTCTCCTGGAGGAGAGATTAAATCTGGGGCTGGAGCTGGAGGGAAGTCATTAAGGGATTACGATGCCTTGCGCCGGCAGCACGGAGGTGGACACGGTGCTGGCGGTAACGGTACAGGGGTACCCGGGCAGGCGAGCGCTGCGCCGGCCAAGTGCTTGGCACAGAATCAAGGTCCTCTCCCTGACTTGTTTGGGGTTTTTTTAACTCTCTTCTTCTTTAATTTTAAGGCAAGATCTCACACACACACACACGCGTTTGCCATCTGCTGAGCTCGGGTAAAGCAAGCTGGGCTCGGTGTTTGCCAGCTCCAGGTGCTTCTTGCCACCGCCTCTCCTGCCCTGGCGAGTTGGCTAAGAAGTCTTTCGCGGCGTATGCTGGTGGCAATCCTCCCCCTGCGCTGCTTGTCCCCAGCTCCCGCTTAGCAGCACAGAGCTGCTTGTTTTGGTAGCAAAAAGAGGAGCGGAGGGTGGCTGTGAGAGGACATTTCCCCTGCTCCCAACTTCTCCCGAGGCTCCTGGCGATGTCCATGGGAAGATGCCAGAAACCAACTCTCTTTTTTCAGGGAGGTTATTCTCAGCATCGTGGAAAGGTGCAGGAAAAGTATTTCGTTTTAAGGTGCCAGAGTAGGAAAATGATCCCTGGGGGGAGGGGGGGGGAGGCCTCGTTTGGAGGTGGTTTGGAAGCTGTTTCTTCTGCTTCGCTGGCAAACGTCCTCCACGTGATCGGCTGCAGCGGGGAGCTGGCACCAAGCGGCCGGGAGACGTGGATGAGGTTGGCGGGGAGCTGCAGCCTCCCAGGGAGGAGGAGGAGGAGGAAGACCCTAGTGTGATGGGTATATGCTCTGTGTGTTGCGTGGGCTGTCTGGCAGCTCCAGGGGCTCGGGGAGATGCCATCCCTGGAGGTGTTCGCACTCAGGCACCGACGCTGCGGTTCACACACGGGGCTGTGTCGGGAAGCGGCAGGGATGAGCTGCTCTCCCGGAGCAGGAGGTGTGGAAACAACTGATTTCAACACACCTTTGGCAGGTCACTGGTGGAGCTGGGTTTATCTGGTGGGATTTAACTGCTCCGAGGCTAATAAAGGCATAAAACACCAGCGGGCTAGCAAGTGCTCCGGCAGGGCGAGCTGAAGGTCGTGCTGAAGAGTGGCCTCAGGGGCCAGGGGCCATCAAAGCCCTGACCTCAACCTCTCTGGCCATTTGCTTATTTCCTCCAGGTCTCGATTTGGAGTGTAGCTTTTAAGTGAGTGATTTTCTTTTAGCCTGCATATTGTGAATCTGAGAGCCAGGGATGGTCCTGGATTGGGTTGCTTGTAGCCAGATCTGGACTGGGACCATCTAGGAGAGGCTTAGTAAAAGATGCCTTCAGCCTTAGGAAAGGGACAGCAAGAGGAGGCTGGAGGTAGGTTGCCTGCTGCAAAACATGAAGCCAGGACTTGTGCTGCTGAGTGAAGGATGTGCTGGGATCTCATCTACCCAGGAGCATCTCCTCTTCCTGGTGTCCCCTCAGCTTTGGTTCTCTGCCTGCAGGTTGTCCACTGTGGCCCATTAGTGGGAATGTGTTTGCCCAGTGACTTTCTGCCCCTGCTGCTCAGCCCAGAAAGCAGTTTCTGGTGTGCTGGAGCTTGCACTGGGCTTGTGCTTGGGTGCGGTGCCTCCTGCCACGTACCAAGACTGTGGCAGGTTGGTTGAGTTGGCCACTGTGGGATGAGGTTTCCAGCATGGGCAATCTAGGTTTGACCCCACAGTCCTGGGTGCTGCTGGGAGGATGCTGGTGGCTGCAGGACTGTCCCCAAACCTGACTGGCACATAGGCCCTCAGAAGTGCCTTGGCTCCTGGCTCCTCTGATGGCTTCACCCCCAGCTCTTAGGAGATGGAAATGCTTGGCTGGGAGAATGAGGAATGGCAGTGGACATTTTGCTGCCACCAGGGGTCAAGGGTAAGGTGCCTGGCTGGCAAAAGGCCCTGAGGCTGTTTGTGGCTTGGGGCGGTCACAAGGGTGTTGGATAAGCCAGCTCTGGGCAGGGTGAGGCACAACTGAAGGCAAGGAATAGGTGAAGTTTCTTGTTGAGCTTCAAGAGTTTTAGGTTGAACTGGAACAAGGCTTGGGCAGGGATGATGGGCACAAACCTTGGACTGGGGAGAATAAACCCTCTTCCATGGCCTGGGGCTTCCCATATGATGTTCTGTCCCTTCTGGATGCCACTTGCCAGGTAGTGTCCTGGCAGCCATCTTACTGTGGAGCTGCACAGCACCAGGAGCCCTTTCACAAGGACTTCAGGTTTGGGTTGCTCCAGACACAGTCCAAAATCATCATTCCCAAGCCCAGTGTGGAAGCAGTGCAGGAGCTCAGTGCCTTGAACAAAACCAAAGTACCCCCAAATCAATAACAACTTGTTGGTTTGGGTTTGTTTCCTTTATCTTGGACATGAACCCCACACACACACTTTTCCTGGGGGATCTCCACACACCCAGCAAGGGTCAATGCTGCTGAGCATCCTGTAGCCTTGCATCCCATGCTAGGAGGGGCAGATGAGATGCTCTGTGCCACATGGAGGGTTTCCCAGTGGACTGGGTCCTTCCTCCAGAGCCCCAAGTCCCCTGGCCGATTCCTCCTGGATATGGGCAGACCTCATGGCAGGAGGGAAACTCCCTGCAACAGGATAACTGGAATCTGGGATGCAAATATGGCATCACTGGGCTTACTGGGAGGGGGAAATATGGAATAAGGAAAGTAAAGGTAAGGGTTAAGGGAAAGTGTCCCAGAACGTTTGTGGCAGGCAGTGTGGAGTTTGGAAAGGTGCTGTGACAAACACAGCTGCAGAACCCCCTGGTTGTGCTGGGATGGATTCTGGTGAAGGAGGAGAGGCAGGTGAAGGAGAGAAGGAGGTAGGTTCTGCCCCTGTGCAAAGCTGCCTGGGCTCAGAGCTATCCAGGTTTTATCCTGGATAGGGATAAAAACACTAAAAGCACTCAGGGAAGGTGATGGAACTTAGGCTGAGGATGTGGTGTCCCCTCTGCCCTTGGTGTCCCCTCTGCCCTTGGTGTTCTCTCTGCCTTCGGGGGTGAAGAAGGATTTGCCAAGTGTCCTCTCCAGCTTTGCCCTTCTCCAGGGATGTTCCCAATCTGTTTCTGTTTTCCTCTCCTACTCCCAACCTGCTTTCTTTGCAGAGAAGCTGCTTCCTGACCAGAACGATGCCACTTCCATTCTGCATTTCCTCAGTGGGATGTGGTTTGGTGTATGGGCAGGGAATGGTGTCCCCCTCCCCATCTCTTGCTCCTGTGCTGAGGGCAGCAGGGTTTGGGGAGCCAGGCTGTTACTGCTCTGCCTGCCATGAATGAACTAAAACCTCAAAAATCAACCTGGTTTTCTTATCTGGCAGACAAAAAGGGTGTTTGTGCCCTGCCCTGTGGGGCAATCTGGGGGTGGAGAGAAGAGGGCTGCTGCATGTCCCACTGCTCCCCATCGATCTCAGCCTCTCAGCACCCTTGGTCCAAGGCACTTGTGCCTTGCTCCTGTCTGCCCCCAGCAGGGCCCTTTCCAATCCCTCCAGCCCCACTCTGGCACTGCATGTGGTAGGTTTGTAGGGTGCTGCTTGCCTCTGGGAGGCTCTGGGTTTGACAGTGGAGCTGTTGCTCCCCCGTGCAGATGTGAGGGAAGAAGCAGATGAAGGAGAGGGTGAGGCAGATTCTGTACCCGTGCAAAGCTGTCTGGGCTCAGAGCTATCCTGGTTTCTGGAGCAGACCCCAATGGAGAGGGATAACAGCACTAAGAGCATGTAGAGAAGGTACTGGAACTTTGCCTGAGGGTGTGGTGTCTCCTCTGTCCTCGGGGCTGGGCTCAGTCACCTCCTGGGAGAAGGGCAAGAGAAGGCAGCTGCAGAGCTCCAGCAGATCCTGTGGTACATCAGCTGGGGGTTCAAGGGATGCATTTGTGTGTCACATCCAGCTGATGAAGCCCCTTGAGTGGCTTGGCAATGGGAGAACAAAGGTCCCTGGCATGCACTGGGTGCAGGGGGACCTCGGTTTTGGCTGGGGCAGGGACGTGGGGGCTGCAGAGCTTGGGATGCCGCCGCTGTGCGCGGAGCTGGTGAGCGAGAGCCAACGTCGGCAGCCTTGGGAAAATCTCCCCAAGTTGGGGCTTGTTGTGTATTCTGGTGAGAGGAGATGCCCAGTCAATGTCTTTCCAAGAGAAACAGAAAAGCAGGAGGAAAATGCCCTAAAATCCATCCTGCTGAGGGGTAGGGATGAGAGCACACCAGAGAACCCCCGGGAAGGGCTTTCTGGCTGAGCTCTGCTGCCGCAGATCCACACCAGGATCTTTTCATCCCTCTCTTACCTCAGTGACAGGCAGAAGATTTGTGCTGGAATGAGGGTCTAGATTTGCTTGGTTTCTCTGCTGGCTCTGGCAGCAGTGCTGGGTGCTGCAGAGACCAGTCTGGCTCCTCTTACAGGGTCTCTGCCTGCCTGGGAGGATGCTGGAGGCTCTCCGAACGCGGCAGGCAGTCAGGGTCGTTCCCTGCTCATGGCTCCGTTCGAGTTGTTCCTATTTCCCCTTTTAAACCCAAGTTTTATTTAAAGCAGGCTCTGCTTTTGAGGTCTGTTTCCAACCCCCTTGATGCTGCCAGGCTCAAGTCCTGACCAAATGTCTTGATGTCCCTGGGAAGTGGAGTCACAGCTCCAAATCTGGGTCAAACTTCGGGGCTGTCGGAGCAGCTCCGTCTGCAGATCAAATGCTGCTGTGGGAACAACCACACCAGGCAGGTACCACACTGGTGCTGGCACCAGCATTGCTGGCTGGGCAAAAGCAGAACCAGGGCAGTTTCCCCTCAGCTATGGAGCTGGTGGTGTTAAAACACCCTGGGATGAGAAGTCCCTTTCTGGAGAGACGGTTGCGCGGCACAGGTATGAGTGCCTGGTGGAGTTTGGGCAGCTTGGCCTTGGGAAAAGAAAGAGAGAAGGGGGAAAATAAAAACAGTTCCAGTTTGGCTTTGCTCTCATGGAGGAGTTTCCATGCTGAGTGCTGGCCTAGGGAGCAATGAGGGGCAGATCTGGCAGGGCAGGCCCCAGATCTTTTACATCACCCTTCCGAATGCACCAAAGTGAGCGGTGTTTTTGCCCCACAATGAACGAGGCTCTCGTTAAAAGGTCTGTCCCTGGAGAGCTGTGAGAGATGAAGTGGAGCAGGTGAGTGGGCTCGTTTGGCTGTGGGGAAGGTTGCTGACATCTTGTCACTTGCAGAATCTTGGAGTTGCTTTGGTTGGGAAAGGTCTAAGACCATCCAGTCCAGCCACCACCGCTTGCCACTGCCGTACCGGAGCGGGAGATGCCGCAGTGGGGAGTGTCGGTGCCACTGCATTTCCAGCTGTAGATTGGGGCTGCTGCAGGGGGCCCTGGCAGCTGTGCCTGTCTGTCTGAGAGAGGAACAGACAGACTGACCGACCGACCCCTGTCCTCTGTGCACCTCCTTCCACTACAGGGTTGGGTCCTTTCTCACCGCAGCAGAGTTCGCCGCCGCTCCTCGCTGTTGCAGATGCTCTGGGAATCACCCTGGGGCTGGGAACGAGCAGAGAGCTGCTGGATTTAGCTGGAGGTTTAAAATAATACTGTGGTTTCTGGGGCTGCCAACGCTGCCAGGAGCCTGAGGACTGGGCAAGGAGGTGGGTTGTGTCCCTGCAGGGGTTGGTGACCCAGACTGTCTGCTTCGTGTCTTGCCTGATGCTGTCCCGGCGCTGCTGCCTTCCGTCACCACAACAGGATGGTTTTTGGTCTGAGGAGGAAGGGGAACATCCCCTGGGTTGATGTCCCTGTGTGGAGAGGCTGCTGATGTCCCTATGGTACCATGTCCAGTGATCACAAAGCACCCAGGAGGATGCTTTTTTGTGTGTGTGTGGGGGTACAGTGTGTGTGACCCTGCCTCAGAAGGAAGCACGGGAAGGTGATGTGACCTGATCGTGCTGCCTGTGGAGCCAGGAATTGTGGTGCATCTGTGATGGAGCTTGCACTGAGGTTTCCTATGTGGGCATCCAGCCTGAGTTGGGCAGTGTTGCCTGCCACTCTGTGTGTGCCCACACTTATGTGATGCCCTGGACTGGAGGGGTTCTGGGTTGCCCACTGAAGGAAGCAGTTTGTGTTGGCCAAGCTGTTCCCATCAGTGAGTCCTCTCTGGGCAGGGGATACACTTTGGGAGCCAGCTGGGCACTGGCTACCTTGACCTGATTTCTGCCCCAGCACCCATGGGTGCTCACAGGGAGGGCCCTTGGGATTTGGCAGCTGAGGGCCTGGGCAAGGTGCTGGATGGTGAATCCTAAATGAGGATTTTAAGAGGAATATTTTTAGAGGTAGAGGGATGAGAAAGGCACCAATTTCCCAGTGTGCTTTGCAGCAAGGATGTTGCCAACACCATGTCAGTGGCATCAATGCCCTGGATTTGCACGATGCTGGCTGTCCCACACCAGGGGAAAGGTGCCAGTGGCTTCCTGGGACACTGCAGCATGGTCACTGCTGGCCTGGAGCATCAGCAGCCACCTACGTGTGCTGCTCCTGGGAGTCATTGCACCCTGAGCTGGGAATCTCCACTGTCCCCAGCAGAGAGCATCACCTGCTGCCCAGGATGAGCTGGGAATCAGGAGGTGCTGATCACCACTCAGCCACTTCATCCTTCTGTAGCTCTCTCCCAATCCATAAAGCAGGAATGTTCTGCTGGGATTTGGGAACCTGCCACATGCCAATGTGTGGTGTGGTAAGGGCTGAGCCTCAGAGATGCGCAGAGGTCAGGGAGCCTGGATGGGTTGACGTGACCCAAGAATGCCATGGATGCCACCATAATAACTCTGTGGGACCAGATCAGCTTCCTGCATTGCCACCTTGACAGCGATCCAGAGGGATGGTGAAGCCACGGAGATGGCTGCCATCCCACCAGGAATGGAGCAAAGCAGCTCCTGCTGCATCCACAGCCTTGGCCAAAGCATTACCTCCTGAATTCCCCAGTGCTGGAGGGGGATGGTCTGGTGGGAAGGGTACTAGAGGGGGATGCTCTGCTGGGAAGGGGACTTGGCAGTGAATGTGGCCCATCCAGGTCACAGGAGAGGATCTTTTGCCTTCTGTGTGGGGCACCCTCTGCCCAGCTGGGTGGATGCTCTGTGCCTCTCTGCTGGGCCTTGTTCTTTTCCTGAGCACCCAAAATGTTAAATGCACCTTCCTGAGCCCTACCTGGATGCATTCTTGTGCGAGCTACCCTAGGGAATCCTGCCTTGGCAGGCAGATTTGACTTGATGATCTCTGCAAGTCCCTTCCAGCCTCTAAAGTTCTGTGATTCTGTGGGTTCTGTGGTCTCATGGGCAGCTGTCACCATTCCTGGGAAGGATCCCAGGATCCCAACCTCTCCGAGCCAGCTGCTTCCTGGCTTTTAAACAAGCACCAGGGCTGCTGCTCGCCTTGTGCCAGGCACTGCTCCCAGCAGAGATCCTGGGGCTGGCAGGAGCTGGGTTTGTCTCTGTTGCCTTGGTTTGCTCTGTGTGGGTGCTGAGGTTGTCACAGATGTGCCAGGTGCCCAGGAGGAGTGCCAGGAGATATTGAATCCGTGTGAGATGGAGCCAGAATAAAATCAGGAAGTTTGGAAGTGCCGAGACTGGCTCTGGCCACGGCTGCGAGACAGAGCTGGCCTCAAATGATGCTTTCCTCTGCTTTGGATGCAAAGCGATGGACTCGAGACCAGGAGTTTGGAGATGTAGTTCTTCCCCTTGCTGTCTATTTTTCTGTCTCCCTTCTCATGAGCAGCAGAATTTCTGGATGCAAACCAGGCCTTTGCTGCACAGAAATGAGATTTGCAGTGGGAAGCAGCCATGTGCAGCAGGGACTGCGTTGGCAGAGCGATTTCGAGATGGATTTTTGCACAAGCCCCACGGAGTGGAGGGAAAACCTGGGGCAGCTGAGTCCCTCCTCCCGTTCAGTAGGCACCAAGACTTGAGCTGCTTTGGGATTTTTTTTCCTCCCTCTTTGGATTATTTAAAGGCCAGAAGAGAAGCTCCAGCCTGACATCCCACAAACTCAGCGGGAACCTCTCGCTCAGGTCCTGAGCGGGAGCTTTTGTCTCAGTGCCAGCTCCTTCCTGCCCTGCAGTTGCTCCTCACCCTACTGCTTTTTATCCTTCACCTGCTCCACGTAATCTGCTTCCTCCCCAGCTCTGCCCTGCCCCTTTGCAGCATCCCCTGAAGGGATGGAGTTTGGGGAGCTT
The DNA here is from genome assembly GCF_015220805.1 of Pogoniulus pusillus. Lineage (NCBI taxonomy): Eukaryota > Metazoa > Chordata > Aves > Piciformes > Lybiidae > Pogoniulus > Pogoniulus pusillus. Next base: position 2,267,801 of record NC_087302.1, read on the forward strand.
GGTTTTATCCCCCATCCACACAGCCTTGCTGGGAGCCTTCGCCTGCCCCGCCACAGCCTTTGCCATCCCCAGGGCTGCTAGGTGCCAGTCTATGGGCATCTCTTTTCTGAGCATGTTCAGGTGCTTCCCCACAGCCCTCCTCTTCCTCAGCTCACGTGGGGCAATATCCTTCATGGCTCTATCCAAGAAGAAGAACCTTACTCTTCCTCAGAGGGCTGAGGCTCTGGCAGGCAGGTGCCTTGATAGAGACACCAGTGAGTGCTGGACCACATTTGGGCTGTCCGTGCTGGAGTGGGGGATGTGATCTGGCATGTGTGGGGCAGGTTGTGTGTGTGCAGGGCATGTGGGGGGCATATTGTGTGCCCCAGGTGGGCCCAGGGCTCTATCCAGGGTGGGATGCTGCAGTGGAGATGCTGTGTGAGAGCTGTGTGATGAGCTAAAAAATAACTGCCTGAGTTGAGTGAGTGGAGAGAGACTTAGATCTGAGGTGGCATTTAAAGGGAGGTGCCAGGGTAGCCTTGGCGAGATGTTGGTGCCATACTGGTCCTGCCCCTGGGTGGTGTTGCTGGGTGGGGGAGTGGTGCTGGGGAACCTCGTTGGGGTCATGGTTGTGATGTGATAGCCTGAGCAGCTGCAGGTGTGTGCAGAAGCACAGATGCAGGGGGGAGATAGGGGGTATGGTACACAGCTGGATGGGTGTGCAGCTGCATGTGTATGGGTGCACATCTGGATGGGTGTGCAGAAGCACGTGAGGGGGTGCACAGCTGCATGTGTATGGGTGCACAGCTGGATGTGTGTGCAGCTGCATGTATATGAGTGCACAACTGGATGTGTGCAGAAGCACATCAGGGGTGCACAGCTGGATGGGTGCACAGCTGCATGTATATGAGTGGACAGCTGGATGGGTGTGCAGCTGGATTTGTGTGCAGAAGCACATGTGGGAGGGTGCACAGGTGAATGGAATGCACAGCTAGACGGGTGTGCAGAAGCACATGGGTGGGTGCACCGCTGGATAGGTTTGCAGAAGCACCTTTGGGGAGGTGCACAGCTGGATGGGTGTGGGGGAAGCATATGTGTGGGGGTGCACAGCTGGATGTGTCTGCAGAAGCACCTTTGGGGACATGCACAGCTGGATGGGTGTGCAGAAGAATACGTGTGGGTGTACAACTGGATAGGTGTGGGGGAAGCATATGTATGGGGGTGCACAGCTGGATGGGTGTGCAGAAGCACCTTTGGGGAGTTGCACAGCTGGATGGGTGTGGGGGAAGCATGTGTGGGGGTGCACAGCTGGATGTGTGTGCAGAAGCACCTTTGGAGAGTTGCACAGCTGGATGGGTGTGGGGGAAGCATATGTATGGGGGTGCACAGCTGGATGTGTGTGCAGAAGCACCTTTGGAGAGTTGCACAGCTGGATGGGTGTGGGGGAAGCATGTGTGGGGGTGCACAGCTGGATGTGTGTGCAGAAGCACCTTTGGAGAGTTGCACAGCTGGATGGGTGTGGGGGAAGCATATGTATGGGGGTGCACAGCTGGATGGGTGTGCAGAAGCACCTTTGGGGAGTTGCACAGCTGGATGGGTGTGGGGGAAGCATGTGTGGGGGTGCACAGCTGGATAGGTGTGCAGAAGCACCTTTGGGGGGGTGCACAGCTGCACGGGGGCACACAGCTGGGTGTGTTTGGGGGTGCCCAAGCAGGCATGCTGCCGTGCACACACATGCACCCACGCTGCCATCCTGGCCCTGCCACGGCAGCCTTGAGGCTGAGGCTCTGCTCTCACCATGCCCTGTCCCAGGTCGCAGGCAGGGGAAGGGCATTTGATTATTTTACCAGGATTTGGAGGAGCTTGGGGGGGGGGGCTTGTTGGTGCTGAAAGTTCCCCCCTGCCTGAACCCCCCCGTCCCATGCGGGAGCGCAGAGCAGCTCTAACAGCCAGCTGGGAAATCACATTCCTCTTCCTGCCTTTCCCCCCCCCCTCTTCCCTGGGAGTTTGGAGTATTTTTTCCCTACTTTATTTTTTTTCTTCTTCTCCTTCCCTATGATTTTTTCCCCCCTCCACCCTATTAATTATCATCTTTGTTAATTAGATTGTGCTGGGGAACAGTCTCTATCCAAAAGGAGAGGGGAATTGGGGAGGGGTGGGGGAAAGCAACCAAACCACTGAGGAGTGCGGGGAAGCAACCAAACCTCTGTGAGATGTTTTACCAAGTGCATGTGCCGAGGCGGTTGGGAAGCTTGAGCTGGGGCTCGGAGGGGGTCGGAAGGTTGAAGAGAGAGCAAAGATGGTTGAAGAGAGAGCAAAGATGCTTGAAAGAACCAACATTAAAAAGAATTTCTTCATAAAGCTCTCCTGTATGGAGAGATACAGGCTAGGGTCGGAGTGGCTGGAGAACAGCCAGACAGAGAGGGATCTGGGGGTGCTGATTGATAATCACCTGAACAGGAGCCAGCAGTGTGCCCAGGTGGCCAAGAGAGCCAGTGGCATCCTGGCCTGCATCAGGAATGGTGTGGCCAGCAGGAGCAGGGAGGTCATTCTGCCCCTGGACTCTGCACTGGTTAGACCACACCTTGAGTGCTGTGTTCAGTTCTGGGCCCCCCAGTTTAGGAGGGACATTGAGATGCTTGAGCGTGTCCAGAGAAGGGCAACGAGGCTGGGGAGAGGCCTTGAGCACAGCCCTACGAGGAGAGGCTGAGGGAGCTGGGATTGGTTAGCCTGGAGAAGAGGAGGCTCAGGGCAGACCTCATTGCTGTCTGCAACTACCTGAGGGGAGGTTGTGGCCAGGAGGAGGTTGCTCTCTTCTCTCAGGTGGCCAGCACCAGAACGAGAGGACACAGCCTCAGGCTGTGCCAGGGGAGATTTAGGCTGGAGGTGAGGAGAAAGTTCTTCCCTGAGAGAGTCATTGGCCACTGGAATGGGCTGCCCGGGGAGGTGGTGGAGTCGCCGTCCCTGGGGCTGTTCAAGGCAGGACTGGACGTGGCACTTGGTGCCATGGTCTGGCCTTGAGCTCTGTGCTAAAGGGTTGAACTTGATGATCTGTGAGGTCTCTTCCAACCCTGATGATACTGTGACACTGTGACACTGTGAAGAAGGGGAAAAAAAAAAAAACCCAAACCACTAAAAACTACCCCAACCCGGAGTCCCCTTCCCCCTCCACACCCTTCCCACTTCCCACTCATCACCTCCCTTCCCTCCCCACCCCCTAATTAAACGATTTGAATGTTCGCCTTAACTGCTCGGTGCTTCCTCGGCGCCTCAGATGATTAGAAAGGGATATTCATTTATGCCTTTTAAACGCCGCCCCGATTAAAATCAGAGAGATGAGGCTTTTTTTTTTCCCCTCTTCCCCCCTCTGCTTTTTCTTTTCTTTCCTTTTTTTTTTTTTCTTCTTCTTTTTTTTTTTTCCCTTCATCAAAATCTAACATCCTTGAAAAATTAATTTGATGCCTCTTGTTATCAATTAATTGAATCTGGTCGGGAGAGAGCCTCGTCACGGCGGCGGGTGGTTGGAGCTGGCCCTTCTGTTCTTAGTTGCTTTCTTTTTGTCGTGCGTGTGTGTGTGTGTGTGTGTGTGTGCCTCCACTTCTTTCTCTTCTCTCCTTTCTGCTTCCAAACACTCTGACATGATGAAAACTCTTTTTTCCCCAAGATATATATATATATATATATTTAAACTCAGCTCATAAAATAAATGAATCAAACTTACTCTCTCCCCACCCTCCTCCTCTATTCCCTTGAGTTCCTCGCATATAAAAGACCTTTTTCTTACCCCCTCCACCCCCCCAATCCTTTCCTTTCTCTCATCCCTCTCTCCTCCAACTTCCCAAGCAGGGGGAGAGAAAGAAAGTTGGAGGCTTTAGCAATTTCTCGGCGTAGCAAAGCAGCCAGGCTCCCTCTTTCTTTCTTTCTTTCTTCCTTTCTTTCATGGGGGATATTGGAGATTGCATTTGAATCTCCCTCTTTTCAATTAGAAGTGCACAGCTCCTTCTCTCTCAGCCTCTCTATTCTCCTCCTCCTCCTCTGTCTCGGCAGCTGGAGAAGTGATTTTCCTTTCTTTCCTATTTCCACTCTTCCCCCCCCCTCCACCTCCTCCTGAGATGAGCTGCCTGCTTTTTGCCTTTTTTAATGATTATTATTTTATTTCTTAATAGACTTTTTCTCCCTCTGTTAAACTTTTCCAATCTTCGTCCCTTTGGTGGGGTTTTTTTTTCCCTTCCCACTCCTTTAAACAAAAAGAAAGAGAAAGAGAGAGAGAGAGAGGGAAAGTTACAGGCTGTGAAGAACTGGGTCAGTCAGGAATTTAGTGAAATCACTTTGGAATTAGGTGGTTGCTTCGTTTTTGCTCTCCTTGAAGTGAGTTCACTCCTGGGGTACTTTTAGATGCAGACTCTGCCCTGGTCCTCTGTCGTGCCCCAGTGTGAATTTGGGACTGGAGGTTTTGGGGGGGGGTTGGTGATAAGGGGAGGATGTGCCCACTTGGGACTGGGGAAGAGGCTTTGTTGCCTCTGGAGAACAGAGATGAGTTGGACACTTGCTGATGGCCACAGGCTGCTGGAGTGGAGGCTGGCACCCTGATCTGATGCCCTAAGCAACAAGTGATTTGATGCCCTGAGCAAGAAGTGATTCAATGCTCAGGCCGTTGGTACCAGCATCCCTCTGTGCCTTGTGTTGTCCCATTCAGTCCACTGAATGAGAGGTGACTTTGTGCCAAGGCCACCACTGCAGGCATCCCCCACTGTGTTGTGCACTGTCCCATCCAGTCTGGTGGCCTAGGCAGAGGGTGATTTGATGCCAATGCCACATGGGTGCATTCCTCCTGTGTCATGGGCTGTGTCCATCAATCTGGTGCCCTGGGCAGAGGGTGATTTGATGCCAATGCCTCATGGGTGCATTTCTCCTGTGTTATGGGCTGTGCCCATCCAGTCAGGTGCCCTGGGCAAAGGGTGATTTGATGCCAGGGCCACTGGTGTGAGCATCCTTCCGCTGTGCCACATGCTGTCCCTGCCATCCCATCGTGGCAAGTACTTCTTGGGCACAACTGGATTCAGGCTCCTAGAGATGAGAGATGCTGGTGCCTGTTTCTAGCCCTGCTCATCCTCGCCTGGGTACCTTTTCTGCTTCCTGTCTGGCTGTGCTGAGGATTTAGGGATGCTCTACAGGAGGCTGGGGGGTGAGGGCAGACCCTGCCCCATGAGTGTGAGGGGCTGCAGGTCTGTGTCTGTGCTTTGGGACAATTTTCCTTTTGAATTCCCATTCAGAACACATTGGGCAGAAGGAAAGCAAATGTTTATGAGGGGATGAGAATCACAGAATTGTCAGGGCTGGAAAGGACCTCAAGGATCATCCAGTTCCAGCTCCGCTGCCATGGGCAGGGACACCTCACTCTACATCAGCTTGCTCAGAGCCACATCCATCCTGGCCTTAAAAACCTCCAGGGATGAAGCTTCTACCACCTCCCTGGGCAACCTGTGCCAGGCTCTCAGCACCCTCATGCTGAAGAACTTCTTCCTAACATCCAATGAATCCACTTCTAGTTTTGCTCCACTGGGAGTCTGCTTTAAACCCCCTCCCTGCTGCCAGAGCTGGCTGCTGGCACCATGACCACAGGTGTAGCTCCGCAGGAGCCTCCTGGAGCTGCCTTTGCTGCCTGCAGCACGGATCTGGGCCCCCCAGTTTAGGAGGGACATTGAGATGCTTGAGCGTGTCCAGAGAAGGGCAACGAGGCTGGGGAGAGGCCTTGAGCACAGCCCTACGAGGAGAGGCTGAGGGAGCTGGGATTGGTTAGCCTGGAGAAGAGGAGGCTCAGGGCAGACCTCATTGCTGTCTGCAACTACCTGAGGGGAGGTTGTGGCCAGGAGGAGGTTGCTCTCTTCTCTCAGGTGGCCAGCACCAGAACGAGAGGACACAGCCTCAGGCTGTGCCAGGGGAGATTTAGGCTGGAGGTGAGGAGAAAGTTCTTCCCTGAGAGAGTCATTGGACACTGGAATGGGCTGCCCGGGGAGGTGGTGGAGTCGCCGTCCCTGGAGCTGTTCAAGGCAGGACTGGACGTGGCACTTGGTGCCATGGTCTGGCCTTGAGCTCTGTGCTAAAGGGTTGGACTTGATGATCTGTGAGGTCTCTTCCAACCTTGGTGACACTGTGAGACTGTGATCCATCGGGATGCAGGTACCAGACCTGCAGGGATGCTCTGGCACGGCAACGATGACCCACACTGGGTGCAGGCCACCAGCACCCACCAAAGGTGGGGGCTAAGGGGGAGTCCCCTGTGGGCCCACACAGGAGGCTTTTGGAGCAGCAGCGGCAGGAGCCCCCCGTGCTCCACGTCACTATTTAATTAGATGTCCCTGATTAACAAAACTTGGCGTTCGGCTTCCTCCTGCCCTCATCTTTCCTGGCTCCGAATCAATGCCTTTGATATGCTAATTAGGGAGTAATTTAATTTCAAAAGGCCGCAATTAACAAGGGTGTTGTGGACATGCTGTAGTTAAGCGGCGTAATCTAATTTGCATTAGTAACAAGCAGGGACTAATTAGAAGCTTAATTAGACACTTAGACGGCTCTTGTGTTTACTTTCTTAATGAGATGGAGTGGGGCTCTTTTTTTTTTCACCCCCCCCCCTCTCCTCTTTTTCCTTCCTTTCTTTCTTCTTTTTAATCTTCTCAAGAGCACATCCATGGAACCAGGAGGATGGAGCCACAGGATGGCACCCGGCACGTGCCCGCCACCAGCCTGGCACCGGCTGTGCCCTTGTCCCTGCCAGCCTCACACCCACTAGAGGGGTTTTAATGTTCCTTGAAGTGTGGCAGGAAACGGGAGCAGTGCCAGCCCTCAGTGTCCCCTAGGCATGCCCTGTGTCTCCAGGTGGGATGGTTTGCTGTGGTGGGCAGTGAGTGAGGGATTTCTTCCGTGGAGCTGGTGACCAGCAGGGTGCCCCTCGCTGCTGTGTTGTGTGAGCTCTGGAGAGCAAAGGGTGCTCTGAGGGCATCTCATGCATGGGTATCTCATGGGTGAAAGCTGTGGATAGCAAAGGGTGCTCTGAGGGTATCTTGTGCATGGGTATCTCATGGGTGGAAGCTGTGGATCACAAAGGGTGCTCTGAGGGCACCTCATGCATGGGTATCTCATGGGTGTAAGCTGTGGGTAGCAAAGGGTGCTCTGAGGGCATCTCATGCATGGGTATCTCATGGGTGAAAGCTGTGGATCACAAAGGGTGCTCTGAGGGCATCTCATGCATGGGTATCTCATGGGTGAAAGCTGTGGATCACAAAGGGTGCTCTGAGGGCATCTCATGCATGGGTAGCTCATGGGTGAAAGCTGTGGGTAGCAAAGGGTGCTCTGAGGGCATCTCATGCATGGGTAGCTCACGAGTGAGAGATGTGGATCACAAAGGGTGCTCTGAGGGCATCTCATGCATGGGTAGCTCACGAGTGAGAGATGTGGATCACAAAGGGTGCTCTGAGGGCATCTCATGTGTGGGTATCTCATGGGTGAAAGCTGTGGATCACAAAGGGTGCTCTGAGGGCACCTCATGTGTGGATATTTCATGGGTGAAAGCTGTGGATCACAAAGGGTGCTGTGAGGGCACCTCATGTGTGGGTATCTCATGGGTGAAAGCTGTGGATCACAAAGGGTGCTCTGAGGGCACCTCATGTGTGGGTATCTCATGGGTGAAAGCTGTGGATCACAAAGGATACTCTGAGGGCACCTCATGTGTGGGTATCTCATGGGTGTAAGCTGTGGATAGCAAAGGGTGCTCTGAGGGTATCTTGTGCATGGGTATCTCATAGGTGAAAGCTGTGGATCACAAAGGGTGCTCTGAGGGCATCTCATGTATGGGTATCTCATGGGTGAGAGATGTGGATCACAAAGGGTGCTCTGAGGGCATCTCATGCATGGGTATCTCATGAGTGAAAGCTGTGGATCACAAAGGATGCTCTGAGGGCATCTCATATGTGGGTATCTCATAGGTGAAAGGTGTGGATCACAAAGGGTGCTCTGAGGGCATCTCATGCATGGGTATCTCATGAGTGAGAGATGTGGATCACAAAGGGTGCTCTGAGGGCACCTCATGCATGGGTATCTCATGAGTGAGAGATGTGGATCACAAAGGATGCTCTGAGGGCATCTCATGTGTGGGTATCTCATGGGTGAAAGCTGTGGATAGCAAAGGATGCTCTGAGGGCATCTCATGTGTGGGTATTTCATAGGTGAAAGCTGTGGATCACAAAGGATGCTCTGAGGGCATCTCATGTGTGGGTATCTCATGGGTGAAAGCTGTGGATAGCAAAGGATGCTCTGAGGGCATCTCATGTGTGGGTATCTCATAGGTGAAAGCTGTGGATTACAAAGGGTGCTCTGAGGGCACTTCATGTGTGGGTATCTCATGGGTGAAAGCTGTGGATCACAAAGGATGTTGTGAGGGTGTCTCATGCATGGATGTGAGCTCTGGAGATCAAAGGATACTCCAAAGGAGCTGGACTTCAGAGAGGTGGGCTATGGAGAAGCCCAGCAGCAGTGCTGTGTCCTGCTGCCCAGCGTGGCATGATCTCAAGGGCTGCTTCTCCTGTTGGTGATGCTTTCCTGGCTCTTTGGGTGAGGTGACAGTGATCATCCTTGCTTCATTGCTGTGGAGCAGCAAACGCTCCCTGCTGCCTGATAGTTACTGCTACCTAGCGAGTGCAGCCAGGATGGCCAAAGGTGAGACAGATCTGCCCACCAGACAGGGCCCAGAGGTTGACTCTTACCAGTAAAGTTGCTGGGAGAGAGATGAAAGTGGGAGATGAAAGTGGCCAGAGGTGAGATCCCATTAAAGCAGTGCCCAGGCTTAGCTGGTCCTTGCTTCCTTAAACCTTTTCTAATTTACAGTAATGCTCCAGCTTCAGTTCAGCTCCCCCAGACTTTTATTTTAATCCCCTTTCCACATTTCCATGTGTTTATGTGTTAATTAAAGGGTAAAAAGGCACTCAGAGCAATCCTGGCTGCTGCTTCTCCTCAAGCCAAAGCCTTTTAAGATTAGTGAGCCACTTCCGAAAGCCTCCAAGGTGTCGGATCTGGCCGGGCAGGTTGCTCAACTTTCCTCTAGCTTGGAACAGATCCAATGCCTGGGATCCAGCTCCCCTGAGTCCTGCTCTCCTCCCAGCCATGCAGAGGAGTGTCTTGCAGGAGTTCTGATGGGTCTGTGCTCCTCCATCATCTGCCAGTACCCTCAGAAGCATGAAATCACCTGGTTGGAAAAGGCCTTAAGATCATTGAGTCACACAGTATCACAGTCTCACAGTATCACCAAGGTTGGAAGAGACCTCACAGATCATCAAGTCCAACCCTTTAGCACAGAGCTCAAGGCCAGACCATGGCACCAAGTGCCACGTCCAGTCCTGCCTTGAACAGCTCCAGGGACGGCGACTCCACCACCTCCCCGGGCAGCCCATTCCAGTGGCCAATGACTCTCTCAGGGAAGAACTTTCTCCTCACCTCCAGCCTAAATTTCCCCTGGTATAGCCTGAGGCTGTGTCCTCTTGTTCTGGTGCTGGCCACCTGAGAGAAGAGAGCAACCTCCTCCTGGCCACAACCTCCCCTCAGGTAGATGTAGACAGCAATAAGAGTCCAACCGTAACCAAACCTCTCCTGTACGCAACTGTGGCCCTCAGCTCCTCATCCAAACAACTTTGAACCCCCTCCAGAGATGGTGACTCCACCACTGCCTGTTCCAGTGCCTGGTGACCCTTTTGGTGAGGAAATTGTTCCTCGTGTCCAAGCTAAACCTCTCCTGCTGCAACTTGAGGCTGCCTCCCCTGCAATGATGACTTTGAGCTGAGGATGCTCTTTTGGTTTGCATCTGGGGAAAATGAGGCCAAGTGGCACCCACTGCTGTCAGTGTGGGGATGGGGGCAGGGACAATGAGGAGAAGCTGCCCAAGATGCTGGGTCCTGCTGCAGCCTGTGAAGGGCAGCCCAAAGTTAGGGAGCCCCTGAGGGCTCCAGAATTGGGGGTATTTAAAAATAGGAGAAGCTGCTAAAACACTTGCTCAGGGAATTGCTTCTTCAGAGCTCCTGGTGCTGGCTGTGCCTGTTTCTGCAGCTCTTGGGGGATCTGAGCAGCTCTGTTTGATTTTTCATGCCCATGCAGCTGGGCCAGGTGGACAAGTGGCATCGCTTTGGCTGGGGCTGGATGCTCCAAAATTCAGCAGCAGCTTTTGGGCAGAAATCTCTGGAAATGCTCTGTTTCCTCTTCCTGCTCCTGGACACTCCACAGCCTTTGCTTGCACAGCTTTGCTTTGAGGCTCAAATGTCCATCCTGCCTTTTCTGTTGGGGGTTGGGAAGGCTGCATGGCAGTGCCAGGCTCCATTGCAATGCTAAGCTCTGTAGTGATGGTAAGTGATGCTCTGTAGTGATGCTTCATGGTAAAGCCAGGTTCTGTGACGATGCCAGGCTTCTAAGTGATACTGAGCTCCATGATGGTGCCAGGCTGCATTGCAGTGCTAAGATCCATAGTGGTACCAGTCTCCATTACAGTGCTAAGCTCCATCGCAATGCTAAGCTCCGTAGTGGTGCCAGGCTCCACTGCAGTGCTAAGCTCCATAGTGGTGCCAGGCTCCACCACAGTGCTAAGCTCCATAGTGGTGCCAGGTTTCTTTGCAGTGCTAAGCTCCGTTGCAGTGCTAAGCTCCATAGCGGTGCCAGGCTCCATCACAATGCTAAGCTCCATTGCAGTGCTAAGCTCCATAGCGGTGCCAGGCTCCATCACAATGCTAAGCTCCATTGTAGTGCTAAGCTCCATAGCGGTGCCAGGCTCCATCACAGTGCTAAGCTCCATTGTAGTGCTAAGCTCCATAGTGGTGCCAGGTTTCTTTGCAGTGCTAAGCTCCGTTGCAGTGCTAAGCTCCATAGTGGTGCCAGGCTCCACTGCAGTGCTAAGCTCCATAGTGGTGCCAGGCTCCACTGCAGTGCTAAGCTCCATCACAGTGCTAAGCTCCATAGTGGTGCCAGGCTTCTTTGCAGTGCTAAGCTCCATTGCAGTGCTAAGCTCCATCACAGTGCTAAGCTCCATAGTGGTGCCAGGCTTCTTTGCACTGCTAAGCTCCATTGCAGTGTTAAGCTCCGTTGCAGTGCTAAGCTCCATAGCGGTGCCAGGCTCCATCACAGTGCTAAGCTCCATTGCAGTGCTAAGCTCCATAGTGGTGCCAGACTCCATCACAGTGCTAAGCTCCATTGCAATGCTAAGCTCCACAGTGGTACCAGGCTTCATTGCAGTGCTAAGCTCCATAGTGGTGTCAGGCTCCATTGCAGTGCTAAGCTCCATAGTGGTACCAGGCTTCCTTGCAGTGCTAAGCTCTATAGTGTTGCCAGGCTTCATCGCAGTGCTAAGCTCTGTAGTGGTGCCAGGCTCCATTGCAGTGCTAAGCTCCATAGCAATGCCAAGCTCCATAGTGGTGCCAGGCTCCATTGCAGTGCTAAGCTCCCTCACAGCACTGAGCTCCCTAGTGGTGTCAGGCTCCACAGCAATGCCAAGCTCCATAGTGGTGCCAGGCTCCATTGCAGCACTAAGCTCCCTCACAGCACTGAGCTCCCTAGTGGTGTCAGGCTCCACAGCAATGCCAAGCTCCATAGTGATGCCAGGCTCCATTGCAGTGCTAAGCTCCCTCACAGCTCTGAGATCCCTAGTAGTGTCAGGCTCCACATCAATGCCAAGCTCCATAGTGATGCCAGGCTCCATTGCAGCACTAAGCTCCCTCACAGCACTGAGCTCCCTAGTAGTGTCAGGCTCCACAACAATGCCAAGCTCCATAGTGGTGCCAGGCTCCATTGCAGCACTAAGCTCCCTCACAGCACTGAGATCCCTAGTGGTGTCAGGCTCCACAGCAATGCCAAGCTCCATAGTGGTGCCAGGCTCCATTGCAGCACTAAGCTCCCTCACAGCACTGAGCTCCCTAGTGGTGTCAGGCTCCACAGCAACGCCAAGCTCCATAGTGGTGCCAGGCTCCATCACAGCACTGAGCTCCCTAATGGTGCCAGGCTCCACAGCTGATGCCAAGCTCCATGGTGATGCTGGGCTCCACAGCGATTCCAGGCTATGCAATGATCATAGAATCATTTTGGTTGAAAATGACCCTTTGAGGTCAAGTCCATCCATCGTGCCATGCTCCATGGCAGTGCCAGCCTCCTTGGAGATGCCAAGCCCTGTGGCATGACACACACATTGCTCCTGTGGGACCCTGCAGAGCACGGCACACACGTGTCGGGCACACGTGTATGCGACAGGAGCCGCTGATCTGCACCCTCCTTTGCAGGGGAGCTCTGGGCATCCATCAGGCTGTTAATTGCGCTAATTAGAGAGTGTAGAGGTGCTAATTGGCAGCCGCTGGTATGGTGCCCGTTTCTGGGGGGGGGGGGGGGGGAGGGGAGGGGATGTCAATAAAAGCGAATTGATGCCTCAGCGTGGTGCACACCGCGCAGGTTAGCGGCGAGTCAGGGGATGTCAAGGCAATGTTACTGCTCTGATGAAGCAACTGTTAATTAAAAAGCCCTGGTAATTAATATGCTGCCGTTGCCATATGGTGCTGCTTGAAGGCAGGGGGATTCCTTTCTCCGGTCGTGAGGCTGCTTCTTTCTCTTTGCCCTGCGAGAGGTGCGCGGATGAGTAAAGGAGAGGAGGGTGTGGGGGGGAAAAGGCAGAGAGGATGCTGAAGGAGGTGGTTGGGAGGCGGGGAGGGGGGGGGGAGGCAATCAGCAATCCACTTGCGGTGCTTCTGCCCTTCCTTGAGGGGCTCCTTTCCTCCCCTTTTAAGCTAAACCCATCCCATTTTACTCTATCTGGGTGTGGAACCTTGCCGCGGTGAGTGTCCGGACGCAGAGGCTGCCTGGGGGAAGGTCTGATCCTCTTTTAGACCCTCTCTGGATACCCGCGGCTGGAGAATCCCTAAACCATTGGATGCGTTTGAACTAATCCAGATGAAAAGCAGGAGGAGCTGGGATGCTGCAGAGCCCTCCCGGCTGCACGTGGGCTTCAGCTCTGGCAGATGGCTTTTGCTCTTCCCAGCACAGCTTCAGTCATCCCAGCTCAGTCCTGGCTGGAAAACCAACTCCTTCCCAATGTAAAACTTTATAACCTTCCAGACACTGAGGTTTGGACTTCTTTTTTTTCCCTCCCTCTTTTTCCTCCCTCTCTCTCTTTTCTTTTACACAACCTTTAACTTTTATATGAATGGAAATATTTTTTCATTATTATTATTACTGCTTTCTTTTATTACTTCCCTTGCAGTCTTGGGAACCCAGACAGTGCAGGATCCCAGCAGGGTTTGTGAAGGGGAAGTAGAGTTTTAGTAGAGTTGGAGAGGGAACCCAACTGGCCTGGTGTGTCCCAAGGCTGAGAGAATCACCAGCTGGACCCTGGCACCAGTTCATCTGCTCCAGCATCCCACCTCTGGCAGGGCTGATGGAGCAATCCTATGGTTGCAGCTCTTCCAGCAGGAGACAGATTTCCTCTTCCTAATTCCCAATAGCTCAGCTTCAATTTATGCCCTGAAGCCAGGAAAGTTTGACATCCTTTCCAAAAACTTTTCCCTTTTCATCCTTATTTTTTGCCTTCTTTTACTACTTCCTCTTGTAGCTAGCTCTGGATATTCCTCTTGTAACTAGCTCTGGATATTCCTCTTGTAACTAGCTCTGGGTATTCCTGTTCTCCATGTAAAAGTCCAATCCCTTTTTGAGTCCTGGCCTTGGTGATGCCCTGGGGACTGCTGCCTGTGGGCAGAGCCTGGCTTTCCCCAGGAGACCTGCTCAGAGCATGGATTTCAGAGGGGAAAATGAGGAAAGAATCACAGAATCAGACAGGGTTGGAAGGGACCACAAGGAGCAGCCAGTTCCAACCCCCCTGCCATGCCCAGGGACTAACCCTACCCCAGAGCAGGCTGCCCACAGCCTCATCCAGCCTGACCTTAAACACCTCCAGCCATGGGGCCTCAACCACCTCCCTGGGCAACCCATTCCAGCCTCTCACCACTCTCCTGCTCAACAACTTCCTCCTCGCATCCAGCCTGAACCTACCCACCTCCACCTTTGCTCCATTCCCCCCAGTCCTGTCAGTCCCTGATATCCTGGGAAGTCCCTCCCCAGCAATAATTTCCTGTTTCTGCAGGATGCTGGCTGATGTTGGGCAGGTGGGAAGGAGCAGATGTAGGTTTTGAGGACAAAAGGTGGTTTTCGTTCTTCCTTCTTTTATCTTTTGTTCCATATGCAGCATCCATAGGTGACCATCCCATCCTTTCCTGATCCATCCTGGTGCCCTGCTGAGGCCACATACGGAGTATTGTGTCCAGTTCTGGGCTCCCCACTTAAAGAGGGACTGCTGGAGAGAGGCCAGTGAAGGCTATGAGGGTGGTGAAGGGCCTGGAGCAGGTCCTGTGAGGACCAAAGGCTGAGAGCCCTGTGGCTGTTGAGCCTGGAGAAGAGCAGCTCTAGAGGGGGTTTGAGCAATGCTCAGCAAGAGCTAAAGGGTGGAGGGCAAGAGGCTGGGGCCAGGCTCTTCTCAGTGGTGCCCAGGGACAGCACAAGGGGCAATGGGCACAAACTGGAACCCAGGAGGTTCCATCTGAAGATGAGGAGAAACTCATTTGGTGGGAGAGTGCTGGAGGCCTGGAGCAGGCTGCCCAGAGAGGTTGTGGAGTCTCTGCAAAGCTTCCAACCTCCCCTGGGCATTGTGACCCTGGGCAAGCTGCTGTGGTTGCCCTGCTTTAGCAGGGGGAGTTGGACTGGATGATCTCCAGAGCTCACTTCCAATCCCTCACCTTAGTGAGGTTCTGTTCAGAAAGTTTGTCTCTGGGAGAAGCTTTGACACTTTTCCAGGCTCTGCCATTGTGGTTCTCCTCTTTTCCCTTTCTTGACTGTGTTCTCCATACCTCCTGCACTCACTTCTGTCCGGTTGGGGCAGGGACCTGCCTCTGTGTGGGTCACCTCTGTCTCCAGAGATCCCTTCCAACTCCTCCCATTCTACACTTCCTTGGAAAGCTCTGACTGTGCTTCTCCCTCCAGCACTCCTTCTTTCCAACCACCACCAAATCCCTGCCACCCCATTCACCTCCTGCCGCCAGCGCTGCGGCACCCTGCACGGGTTTGGGAGCCCTGGGACAGGAGGATGGAGGCAGCAGCTCCACATGGGAATTAATGTCAGTCATATACCCTGCGGAAATGACTTTTGAAATGCATATCATCTCCAACATGCAAATGAGGAGCTTGCTTCACCCTGTTTAATATGAATGATCAGCTCCTGAATAGCTATTATTACACGCCACATTTCAGCAATTATGTTGTTCGTGGTTTGTCTTTCTGTCTTTTGGGGCAGGAGGGGAGAAGGAGAGGGAAGAAAGGAAGGAAAGGAAGGCAAAAAATAAAAGGAGAAGCAGGATTTCTTCTCCTTATCCTTCTCTCTTTACTCCACTCCTGTTCAAAGGCTCACAAGCATGTCAAGGATGGGAAGGGACCTAAGAGGTCATCCAGTCTAACCCCCCCTGCCAGAGCAGGACCATACAACAGAGCTCAGGGCACACAGGAATACATCCAGACAGGCCTGGAAAGGCTCCACACAAGGAGACTCCACAACCTCTCTGGGCAGCCTGTACCAGGGCTCTGGGACCCTTCCAGGCAAGAAGTTGCCTCTTGTGCTGAGCTGCAACCTCCTGTGCTGCAGCTTCCATCCATTGCTGCTTGTCCTGTCCCAGGGAGTAGTGAGCAGAGCCTGTCCCCCCCTCCTGACCCACAGCTCTCAGTTAGAAACTGTGCCAGGGCTCTGGGACCCTTCCAGGCAAGAAGTTCCCTCTTGTGCTGAGCAGGCACCTCCTGTGCTGCAGCTTCCATCCATTGCTGCTTGTCCTATCCCAGGGAGTAGCGAGCAGAGCCTGTGCCCCTCTCCTGACCCCCAGCTCTCAATTAGAAACTGTGCCAGTGCTCTGGGACCCTTCCAGGCAAGAAGTTGCCCCTTGTGTTGAGCTGCAACCTCCTGTGCTGCAGCTTCCATCCACTGCTCCTTGTCCTATCCCAGGGAGCAGTGAGCAGAGCCTGTCCCCCGCTCCTGACCTCCAGCCCTCAGTTACAGATGTTGATTAAATCCCCTCTGAGTCTTCTCCTCTCCAGTCCAAGCAGCCCCAGGTGTCTCAGCCTCTCCTCATCAGGCAGTGCTCCAACCCTCTCCTCATCCTCGCATCCCTCCACTGGACCCTCTCCTGCACATCCCTGTCCCTCTTCAACTGGGGAGCCCAGAACTGAAGGCAAACTGTTGCAAAGTCTCTGAGTGGTGATGGGTGAACACTGATCCTGCTCCAGCAGCTGCTGGTGGGGAGGGAGCAGGATGGGATGAGAAAATGAGCAGGTCAAGGGAGGTTTTTCTGCCCTTCTGCTCTGCCCTGGTGAGGCCACAGCTGGAACAGTGCATCCAGTTCTGGGCTTCCTGGTTTCCAGAAGGACAGGGAATTGCTAGAGAGGGGACACAAAAGGGCTGCAAAGGTGATTAGGGGACCAGAATATTTCTCATCACAGTGATTCTCCAGGCCCCTCAGCATCTTCATAGCCTCTACTGGACTGTTTCCAGTCTCCCTGTCCCTCTTAACTGGAGACTCCAGAACCCAGTGCTCCAGTTGTGGCCTCACTAGGGCAGAGTAGAGAGGGAGGAGTTCTGTCTGGGTGGATCAGGGTGATGGGCAGGGAGAGTTTACAGGCATAAAACCCATCTGTGGAGGCAAAGTGCTGTGCTGGTGCCTTGCAAGAGGGAAGGAACTGCATGGAGCGAAGCACCAGAGCTGCAGAACACAGCTGCTGGGGGTTCATGTGGGGCTGGAAATGTGAGCATGGGAATCCCTGCACCCTGCAGCAAAGAGTGAAGTGCCTGGCTTGGTCTTTTGAGGGCACCCAAGGGGTACAGTGGCATGAGGGGGGTGCAGGGAGATGTCTGGGGGAAAGGGAGGATTTGATAGGCGATGGTTTCTGGAGCACTGCCACGCTCTCGTTTTGCCACTTCCCAGCTCCACACTGCCTTGGAGCTTCTTTAACCTGGTGCCAGCTTCCTGCCAGGTGGTGTTTTGGTTTGTTTTTCCCAGTGGGAAGTGCAGATTTGCTAGGAGCTGAAGCACTTTGTGGAAAGGTGACAGTGTTGTGGAGGTTTTCATGGCGAAGGTCACAGCTCAAGCTCCATGTGCTGGCTGTGCAGCCACACCAGAGCTCAAGCTTTGCTGTCTCCAGCTTCTCCAAGTGAAATGGTTTGGGATTCTGTGGAAAACACCTGGATTCCTGGAGTTTTATCTCTTGCATCAGGCTGGGAGAGAGCTGGAAAGATGGCACTTTCCTAAGGGATGGGTTGCACTTGCTTTGCCTTGGTGCTGTGCAGGCCTGGCAGCATCTTCATGACAGCTCCTGCTGCTGCATGTTTATTCTTTTGGAGCAAACTGAACACAGCTGAAACTGTCCAGGGAGTTGACATTTCTTCCTCTGCCAGGAGTCTGGCACCCCATCTCTGCCTCTGCCAGGGATCTGGTGCCCCATCACCACCTCTGCCAGGGGTCTGGCACCCCATCTCTGCCTTTGCCAGGGATCTGGTGCCCCATCCCCACCTCTGCCAGGGGTCTGGTGCCCCATCCCCACCTCTGCCAGGGGTCTGGCACCCCATCTCTGCCTCTGCCAGGGGTCTAGCACCCCATCACCACCTCTGCCAGGGGTCTAGCACCCCGTCACCACCTCTGCCAGTGGTCTGGCACCATATCCCCGCCTCTGCCTGAGATCTGGCACCCCCATCACCACCTCTGCCAGGGGTCTAGCACCCGATCCCTGCCTCTCCTGGGGGTCTGGCATCCGATCTCCACCTCTGCCAGGGGTCTGGCACCCCATCCCCACCTCCCTTAGGGGTGTAACACCTCATCTCCACCTCTGCCAGGGGCCTGGCACCCAATCTTTGCCTCTGCCAGTGATCTAGTGCCCCATCCCCACCTCTGCCAGGGGTCTGGCAGCACAGAATCAGAGCTGTATGGGTTGGCAAAGCCCTCTAAGATCATCCAGTTCAATCATCAAACCAACTTCACCATGGCCACAAAACCATGTCCCCAAATGCCATGGCCACACCTTTCTTGAACCCCTCCAGAGATGGGGACTCCACCACCTCCACCCCCATCCCTGCATCTGCTAACCAGGCTTGCCTGGCACTGGAGCTGGGCACAGGGCAAGGGCTGGGCACAGGGCAAGGCAGAGGCATGGATGCCAGCCAGGAGTTTCAACCTCTGCTTTCTTCTTCTCCTCAGGTCCTGCTAGCAAGTCATGATGGTTGAGTCAGCCTCGGAGACGATAAGGTCCACTCCCTCCAGCCAAAACGGGGTCAGCAGCCTCAGCAACCAGCCGGATGGCGGCGGGGGGGGCGGCGGCGCGGGCGGAGGGGGCGGCGGGCGAGAAGGAGCTGCGAGCGGCGAGACCAACGGCGAGATGAGCCCCGTGGAGCTCCTGCACTTCCAGCAGCAGCAGGTAGGAGAGAAGTCACAGAACCACTGAAGTGGAGAGGTTGGAAGGGACCTCCAGAGATCATCCAGTCCGATCCCCCCCAGCCCTGCCAAAGCAGGATCCCCCCCCAGGGTAGTTCACCCAGGAATGCATCCAGGTGGGGTTGGAAAGGCTCCAGAGCAGGAGAACTCCACAACCTCTCTGGGCAGCCTGCTCCAGGGTTTTGTCACCCTCACTGGAAAGAAGTTGGTACTTGGTGCCATGGTCCAGCCTTGAGCTCTGTGGTAAAGGGTTGGACTTGATCTGTGAGGTCTCTTCCAACCCTGATGATACTGTGAGACTGTGAAGTTTCTCCTCACGTGGAGCTGAAACCTTCTCTGGTCCAGTTTGTGTCCATTGCTCCTTGGCTTATTGCTGCTGACCACCCAAAAGAGCTTGGACCCCCTCCACTTGCCCCCCACCCAAAAGATATCTGTAGGCATTGCTCAGATCCCCTCTCAGCCTTCTCTTCTCCAGACTAAACAGCCCCAGGGCTCTCAGTCACTCTCCACGAGGAAGATGCTGAACCCCACAAATCATCCTCCTGGCTCTCTGCTGTCCTCTCCCCAGCAGGTTTCTGCCTCTCTTGAACTGGGGAGCTCAAAACTGGACACAGCACTGCAGGTGTGGTCTCAGCAGGGCAAAGTCCTTGCTGCCTTGCTTGAGCCCCCCCCCCAGCTCCCTGCAGACATTCATGGTCAAACTTCATGTGGCCCTAAGCAACCTGCTCTAGTTGGAGGTGCAGACCCCCCCCTGCAGGGAGGTCTGGGCGAGATGCCCTTGGAGGGTTCCACCCAACCCGATGCATTCAGTGATTCTTCCTCTCACCTTCTCAAACAAAGCAAGATGGAACTGAGCCCTACCAGGGTTTGGTTTGGTGCAGCACCTGACCTTGCCCTCCTCTCATCACCAGGGGTGGCCCAGGAGATGGTTTGGCCCAGACCTGGGCACTGCTGTTGAAGCTAGGGTGCAGGTGCTACCCCAAAACCCAGAGGCATGTCCATTTGGGGTGCACATCCCTTAGGAATCAGAGAATCACAGAAACATTCAGGTTGGAAAAGCCCCCCAGGATCACCCAGTCCAGCCAATATCCCTGCTCTACAAAGCTCACCTTAAACCACATCCCCAAGCACCACATCCAAACAACTTTTAAACACATCCAGGCTTGGTGACTCCACCACCTCCCTGGGCAGCTCATTCCAATCCCTCACCACTCCTGCTGGGAAAAGGTTTTCCTAATGTCCAGTCTAAACCTCCCCAGTGGCAGCTTGAGGCCATTCCCCCCCTCACTGTTTACCTGTGAGCAGAGACCAGCAGCAACCTCTCCACAAGGTCCATTCAGGTAGCTGTAGACAGTGATGAGGTCTCCCCTCAGCCTCTTTTTCACACCAACCATCCCCAGCTCCTTCAGTCTCTCCTCATCAGATCTATTCCCCAGGCCCTTCCTTGCCCTCTCTGCACTGGCTCCAGCACCTCCACATCCCTCTTGTACTGAGGTGCCCAAAACTGAACACAACACTCAAGCTGTGGCCTCACCAGAGTAGAGCACATGGGGACAATCCCTTCTCTGCTCCTGCTGCACACAGCATTTCTGCTCCCAGCCAGGATGCCATTGGCTTTCTGTGCCACCTGGGCACACTGCTGCCTCATATTCAGCTGCTTGCCCATTAGAGCCCTCAGGTCTCTTTCTGCCAGCAGCTTTCCAGCCACACTGCCCCAAGCCTGCAGCATTGCTTGGGGTTGTGACCCAAGTGCAGGACCTGGCATTTGGCCATGAGATGGAACTCATCTCTTGTTAGCTTGTGGACTGTGTCTGCTGCCCCAGAGGTGGCTGAGTTTCAGGGGCAGGTCCTGCCTATCCTGGTGGGCTCTGCCAGCTCTTACTTCCACTGGTAGGGTTGAAATGATGTGGGAGGGCTGAGAGAGCAGAGGAGAGACCTGCTGGGTGCCAAGTCCAATTGGGGATGTCCCTGCTCACTGCAGGGGGGGTCAGATGAGATGACCTCAGAGGGTCCCTTCCTACCCAAAGCATTGTGTGAAAATAAGGAGCAGGTTTTCTCTGAGAGCATTTTGGGTTCTAGTGGGAGGTTTCCCTGCCTATAGCAGGGGGGTTGGAACCAGATGATCTTTGAGGCCCCTTCCAAGCTGAACCATTCCATGATCCTATTCTAGGAGAGGCAGCAGCTGTGCTCCCCCCATTCTCTGGGCTCTCCTGGTACCTTCTAACCTCCCACACATGGCCAAACCCACTTGTGACTGCGCCGTGTGGAACAGCTCTGCCCTGCGTGCATGGAGCCTGGGGTTGGCCCCCACCTCCCCTAGAGATGTTGAGGTGCTGGAAGGTGTCCAGAGAAGGGCAACAAAGCTGGTGAAAGGCCTGGAACACAAACCCTATGAGGAGAGGCTGAGGGAGCTGGGGGTGTGCAGCCTGCAGCAGAGGAGGCTCAGGGCAGAGCTCATTGCTGTCTACAACTATCTGGACATTGTAGCCAGGTGGGGGTTGGTCTCTTCTCCCAGGCAACCATCAACAGAACAAGGGGACACAGCCTCAAGTTGTGCCAGAGGAAGTCTAGGCTGGATGTTAGAAGGAAGTTCTTCACAGAGAGAGTGATTGGCATTGGAATGGGCTGCCCAGGGAGGTGGTGGAGTCACCGTCCCTGGATGTGTTCAAGAGGAGACTGGCTGAGGCACTCAGTGCCATGGTCTGGTTGACTGGATGGGACTGGGTGCTAGGTTGGACTGGATGAGCTTGGAGGTCTCTTCCAACCTGGTTGATTCTATGATTCTAGCTGCAAGGATGGCTGCAGGGCAGGGGGGGAAGGGGGAGTGGTGGTGGTGGTGGTGGGGAGGGATGGCGGTGGGGAGGGATGGCGGTGGGGAGGGATGGCGGTGGGGAGGAGAACATCCCCGCATGCCTGCAGGTTACCTTTCCAAACAAACTTTGGCAAAACCCCATAAATTTTCCTCCTCGGCTACTAAATAAGGCAATGATCCCTGCCCGGGCTGGAGATCGCTTCCCTGAGCCATAAATTCCAGCGTGAAAGCTGTAAAAAATTGCTGTGTCTGATACTTTGGTAGTGAGTGCTGTAAATCCATTACCTGAATAACAGCCGTTTCGCACGCAGTTAAGCCCCTGGTCCCCTGCTCTGAAGGGTAATCATGCGTGTAATGCTGCCGGGAGTCACCCCTGCCACGGCTCCATCCTCCCCTCCCCTCCCCGCAGCTCGCCCGGCCGCGGGGCTGCAGGGGAGATGCTTCCTCCTGCCCGCCTGCCTCTCAGGGTGGCTGTCAAAATGAGGGCCAGAAAATAAAAGGGGAGGGAGGAATTTTTTTCTTCCCGTGCACCCTGAGCTCGCCCGCAGCTCATCCTGCCCTGCCTGCGCTTCCTTTTCGCCCTCCTGTGTCTCCTCACTGGCGGTCGCTTGCTGCAGCACGGGAGGTGCCTGCGCAGCACAAGGGGCAACTTCTTGCCTGGAAGGGTCCCAGAGCCCTGGCACAGGCTGCCCAGAGAGGTTGTGGAGTCTCCTTGTGTGGAGCCTTTCCAGGCCTGTCTGGATGTGTTGCTGTGTGCCCTGAGCTAGACTGTGTGGTTCTGCTGTGGCAGGGAGGTTGGACTGGATGATCTCTTTGGGTCCCTTCCCTGACATGCTGTGATTCCCCATGGAATTGCCCTAGGATGATGTCAGAGGGTTTGGTGAACTTCCAAAAGCAAACCAGGTCTGGCTCCATCCTC
The DNA here is from genome assembly GCF_015220805.1 of Pogoniulus pusillus. Taxonomy (NCBI): domain Eukaryota; kingdom Metazoa; phylum Chordata; class Aves; order Piciformes; family Lybiidae; genus Pogoniulus; species Pogoniulus pusillus. Next base: position 2,290,035 of record NC_087302.1, read on the forward strand.
TTGTCCTCCACCCTTTAGCTCTTGCTTGAGCATTGCTCAGATCACCTCTGGGGCTGCTCTTTTCCACGTTCAACTCCCCCAGGGCTCTCATTCTTTGGTCCTCACAGAGCTGCTCCATGCCCTTCATCACACTCATAGCCCTCACTGGACTCTCTCCAGCAGTTCCCTGTCCCTCTTTCCCTGGGGAACCCAGAACTGGACACAACACTCTGTATGTGGCCTCAGCAGGGCACCAGGAGGGAATGGGAAAGGCTGAGATGCTCACCTATGGATGCTGCATATGGAACAAAGGATGAAAGCACCTCAGGGGGAGGTGGGAAGGAGCCATCCTCAGGCCCATCAATCTTTACGCCTCAGGGAACAGGCTGAGCACCAGCTGAGGGTCAGGAATAAATGTCCCCACAGAAAAGGCTGTGCACAATTAGGTGCTTCATGAAGGCTTTGCATCATCCTTGGGAGCATCCAGTGCTCACCTCTTGGCACAGGCAGGCTCTTGGAGCACTGAGCTATTCCCAGCTGACAGCTCCTCTGTCCTGGCTCTTGCCACAGCTCCCAGAAGGTCAGCATTCAATCCTTGTTCTTAGCACTCAGTCCTTGTTCTTGTTTCACAGAACCATGGAATTGTGTGGGTTGGAACAGGCCTCTAAGGTCATCCAGTCCAACCATTGGCCCAACACCACTTGCCCACTAAGCTATGTCCCCACAGGCTTTTTTGAACACCTCCAGGGATGAGGACTCCACCACCTCCCCTGGGTAGGCTGTTCCAATCCCTCACCACTCCTGCAGGGAAACTTTATCCATACAACATCTCCCCGAAACCCTGAGAAGTCTGGAGGGGTGGAAGCCCTCCCCTCACCCACCCAACGTGGGCTTGAAGGGCTGCTGGTGAGAGGCCTGGAGAGGATAGACTGAGGGAGCTGGGGGGGTGCAGCCTGCAGCAGAGGAGGCTCAGGGCAGATCTCATTGCTGTCTGCAGCTGCCTGCAGGGAGGCTGGAGCCAGGTGGGGTTGGGCTTTGCTGCCAGGCAGCCAGCACTAGAACAAGGGGACAGAGCCTCAAGTTGTGCCAGGGCAGGTTCAGGCTGGATGTTGTTAGGAAGTTGTTGTCAGAGAGAGTGATTGGCACTGGAATGGGCTGCCCAGGGAGGTGGTGGAGTCTCTGTGGCTGGAGGTGTTGCAGCCAAGCCTGGCTGGAGCACTTAGTGCCATGGTCTGGTTGGTTGGGCAGGGCTGGGTGCTAGGTTGGGCTGGCTGAGCTTGGAGCTCTCTTCCAACCTGCCTGATTCTATGATTCTTAGGGCTCCATGTCCTTAGGGGTTGGCTTGGGTACTACAGCTCCTGGTCTGCTCTCATTTATGGCAGGTTTTGGACATTTTGGTGACCTGAGCTCGTTTGGACCTTCCTGGGTGCCCACAGTCTCTCTGCTTTCACCCTTTTGAAGGGGTGAACCTGGACAGCCCTGGGGTTTGTTTGCTGGCACTTTGCAGCTTTAAACTCCTCTCTGAAGATGCTGTCTGGAGGTGGGTGGGAGCTTGAGGGAAGGAGTATTGTGAGGTGCTCAGGGAGCCCCACTGATGCTGTGTTGTGTCCTCTGGAGGGTCCCTAGAGCAAGAGGATGGGTGAGGATGAGGATGGGCTTTGCCAAGAGAGGGACTGGCAGCTGTGCTGATGGCCCTGCTCCACCATGGATCATGGCTTTGTCACCACTCTCAGCTGTGCCTGCTCTCTGCCCATCCCAATCCAGGCGACTTCAGAGCATCCCATGCTCGGGAGAGACTGGAAAGAGAGCAGGAGGCCTAAGGGATGGAGCAGGGAAAAGGATCACAGGATATTAGGGGTTAGAAGGGACCCAAGAGCTCATCCAGTCCAACCTCCCTGCCAGAACAGGACCACACAATCCAGATCAGGGCACACAGCAACACATCCAGACAGGCCTGGAAAGGCTCCACACAAGGACACTCCACAACCTCTCTGGGCAGCCTGTGCCAGGGCTCTGGGAGCCTTCCAGGCAAGAAGTTGCCTCTTGTGCTGAGCTGCAACCTCCTGTGCTGCAGCTTCCATCCACTGCTGCTTGTGCTGTGCCAGGGAGCAGTGAGCAGAGCCTGTCCCCCCCCTCCTGACCCCCAGCCCTCAGATATTGATAAACATTGATTAGATCCCCTCTGAGTCTTCTCTTCTCCAGACTAAGCAGCCCCAGGCCCCTCAGCCTCTCCTCCCCAGGCAGTGCTCCACTCCCCTCATCATCCTCGTAGCCCTCCCTTGGACTCTCTCCAGCAGATCCCTGTCCCTCTTCACCTGGGGAGCCCAAAACTGAAGGCAATGCTCAAGATGAGGTCTCAGCAGGGCAGAAGAGAGGGGAAGCAGAACCTCCCTGGATCTGCTGGACACACTGTGCTTAATACATCCCCAAGATCCCATTGGCCCTCTTAGCTACAAGAGGCACATTGCTGCCCTTGTGGCCAAGAAGACCAATGGGCTCTTGGGGGCATCTCCCTCCCCAGCAGGGTTGGAGCATTCCTCTCCTTCCCTCCCTCTCCTCAAAGCCCAGGGGATGGCGTTCAGGTTAAATCCCTGGATTTCAATGGTGGGATTGGGTTGAAAAGCCTGAATAGCTCCGGCTTTGTGGCGGGGCTGGCGGAGGGGAGAGGTCGCCCGGGGGCATGGGAGGGCTGTCCGCTGCCAGGGGTCTCCCAGCGCCGTTGCTGTGGGAACCTGGCGAGACCTCCGGCGCTGACATCCTCGAACCGGGCTCCAAAGGGCCCCGACGCCTCGGTGCATTAATGAGGTTTTAATGTGGAGGTTGGCCCCTGGCCCCCCGCCATGCCAAGCATCACCACCCCCCCACTGCCCCGGTAATCCTCCGGGGAGGAAGGATGGGCAGGAAATGGGGGCAGTGGGGTGGGGGTGGGGGGGTGATAGAGCCCTGGGATGGGGAGAAGGATCGTGGGGGTGTCACAGATCTGGGATGGGGAGAAGGATTGTGGGGGTGTCACAGATCTGGGATGGGGAAGGATTGTGGGGGTGTCACAGATCTGGGATGGGGAAGGATTGTGGGGGTGTCACAGATCTGGGATGGGGAAGGATCGTGGGGGTGTCACAGATCTGGGATGGAGAAGGATCGTGGGGGTGTCACAGATCTGGGATGGGGAAGGATTGTGGGGGTGTCACAGATCTGGGATGGGGAAGGATTGTGGGGGTGTCACAGATCTGGGATGGGGAAGGATTGTGGGGGTGTCACAGATCTGGGATGGGGAAGTGGGGTGGGGGTGTCACAGATCTGGGATGGGGAGAAGGATCATGGGGGTGTCACAGATCTGGGATGGAGAAGGATCGTGGGGGTGTCACAGATCTGGGATGGGGAAGGATCGTGGGGGTGTCACAGATCTGGGATGGGGAGAAGGATCGTGGGGGTGTCACAGATCTGGGATGGGGAAGGATTGTGGGGGTGTCACAGATCTGGGATGGGGAAGGATCGTGGGGGTGTCACATCCCTGGGATGGGGAAGGATCATGGGGGTGTCACAGATCTGGGGATGAGGAGAAGGATCATGGGGGTGTCCAGACCTGGGGATGAGGAGAAGGATCATGGGGGTATCACAGATCTAGGATGGGAAGGATTGTGGGCGTGTCACAGATCTGGGATGGGGAAGGATTGTGGGGGTGTCACAGCCCTGGGGATGGGGAGAAGGATTGTGGGGGTGTCACAGCCCTGTGAGGGGAGAAGGATCATGGGGGTGTCCAGCCCTGGGATGGGAAGGATCATGGGGGTGTCACAGCCCTGTGAGGGGAGAAGGATCATGGAGGTGTCCAGACCTGGGATGGGGAAGGATCATGGGGGTGTCACAGCCCGGGGATGGGAAGGATCATGGGGGTGTCACAGCCCTGTGAGGGGAGAAGGATCATGGGGGTGTCACAGCCCTGCAAAGACAAAAGGATGGGAAGTGCTCCAGTTTGGGTGTTGGGGTGTAGGGAGCAGTGTGAGGAGATCAGGGGACACCCACACCCAGTGGATTCTGCTCTCAAATGATTTGGGTCTCTCTGGAGTCTCCTTAAATCCCTGCAAAAAGTCCTTGGGTCTCCAAGGCTCACTCTGGAGCTGGGATTTGAAGCAGAGGGTGCAGAGAGGCCAGACCTTGGGGACCATCACAGCTTTGGGGTGCTGGGGGGGGGTGGGGTTGCAAAGAGGCTGAGCCTTTGGGGCTGTTAGAGTTTCGAGGTGCTGGAGAGGAGTTGTGGAGGTGGCTCAGAGCTGAGATGTCCTGGGACAATGGTGGAGAACAGACCTGGTGACCACACAGTAGCTCTTCCCAACTTGCAATCCCATGGGAAAGGAGCCAAAGAGCCACCTGGCAAACCCAGCAGCTCCAGCTTTGCTTGGTGGGACTTTTATTGTGCAGACACCCCCCTTAAAGACTCCTGCAGATGCACACCCAAGAGCTGTTGAAGCTGACTGGCTGGGGCACTTGGTGCCATGGTCTGGTTGACTGGCTAGGGCTGGGTGCTAGGTTGGACTGGATGATCTTGGAGGTCTCTTTCCAACCTGTTTGATTCTATGATTCTATGTTGCACAGAAACAAACCTGTTTAGCAAGCAGGCAGCACTCGGGACTGCTTTGGGTAGCTGCAGAAGGGGCTGGGGGTGGTGAGGAGAGGCACTGCTCCATCCTAGGAAAGTCACCATCCCAGCAACCATGAGAGCACAGCTCCCAGGTCCTCTGAGAGCTGCTGGCATCAGGGCACTTGGAGAGAAAAATGGGACTGGAGCACCTGAGTCAAACTCATCTCTCTTAGCTTCTGGGAGTTGTGATTTACCGAGGAGAAATGCAGGACAGTTTCTTTTCCCCCCTCTTGTTTTTTCTCCCCTCTTATTTCCCCCACCCCTCCTTCCCTCCCCCCCTTATTATCTTCCCCCTTATTATCTTCCCCCTTATTGTCTTCCCCCTTATTGTCTTCCCCCTTATTGTCTTCCCCCTTATTATCTTCCCTCTTCTTATTTTCCCTCTTCTTACTACTTTCCCTCTTCTCATTATTTCTCCTCTTATTATTTCCCCCCTTCTTATTATTTCCCTCCCCTTATTATTTTTCTCCCCTTATTTATTTCCCCCCCTCTTATTATTTTTACCCCTCTTATTATTCTCTCTGTTTTTATTATTTCTCCCCTTCTTATTATTCCCCTCCCCTCCTTATTTTTCTCCCTTTATTCGTTTCCCCCCTTATTATTTTTATCCCACTCTTATTTTCCCCTCTTCTTAATGTTTTTCCCCCTTCTTATTATTGCTCCCCCATTATTTTTCCTCCTTTTTCCTCTCCCTTTTTACCCTTCCCCCCCCCTTTTTTTCCTATTTCTAACTCCTCTTTTGTATCCCACTTCCTTCCCACTCCCTTTCCTCCTTCCCTCTCCCTTTCCTCCTTCCTCCTCCCCCTTTTCTCCTTCCTCCTCCCCCTTTTCTCCTTCCCCCTCCCCCTTTTCTCCTTCCCCCTCCCCTTCCACCTTCCCTCTCCTCTTCCTCCTTCCTTTTCCCCCTTTTATTCTTTTTATTCTTCTTCCTCCTTCCTTTTTTCCCTTTTATTATAATTTTTCCCCTTCCTCCTTCCTTTTTCCCTTTTCTTCTTCTTTTCCATTTTATTCTTATTTTGCTTTTATTCTTTCCCCCTTCCCTCCTTCCTTTTTTCCCTTCCCTCTTTCTTCCTTTTCCCCTTTCCTCCTTCCTTTTTCTCTTTCCTTCTTCCTTTATTCCCTTTTATTAATTTTATTCCACTTCCTCCTTCCTTTTTTCCCTTTTATTAATTTTATTCCACTTCCTCCTTCCTTTTCCTTTTCCTCCTTCCTTTATTCCCTTTTATTCTTTTTATTCAATTTCTTCCTTCCTTTTCCCCCTTTTATTCCTTTTATTCTCCTTCCTCCTTCCTTTTTGTCCCTTTTATTCATTTTATTCCACTTCTTCCTTTTTCCCTTTCCTCCTTCCTTTTTTCCCTTTTATTCTTTTTATTCCACTTCCTCCTTCCTTTTCCCCCCTTTTATTCCTTTTATTCTCCTTCCTCCTTCCTTTTTCCCTTTCCTCCTTCCCTTTTTTTCCCTTTTATTCTTTTTATTCCCCTTCCTCCTTCCTTTTTTCCCCCTTTTATTCTTTTTATTCCACTTCCTCCTTCCTTTTTTCCCTTTTATTCTTTTTATTCCCCTTCTTCCTTCCTTTATTCCCTTTTATTCTTTTTATTCCCCTTCCTCCTTCCTTTTTCCCCTTTTATTCATTTTATTCCACTTCCTCCTTCCTTTTTTCCCCTTTTATTCTTTTTATTCCCCTTCCTCCTTCCTTTTTCCCTTTTATTCTTTTTATTCCCCTTCCTCCTTCCTTTTCCCCCTTCCTCCTTCCTTTTTTCCCTTTTATTCTTTTTATTCCACTTCCTCCTTCCTTTTTCCCCTTTCCTCCTTCCTTTTTCCCCTTTCCTCCTTCCTTTTTCCCTTTCCTCCTTCCTTTTTCCCTTTCCTCCTTCCTTTTCCCCTTTTCATTATATTAATTCCCCTTCCTCCTTCCTTTTTCCCCCCCTTCCAGTCTTCCTTCCATTCTTTTTTTTTCCCTTCCACCTCCCTTCTTCCTTTCTCTTCCCTATGGGATAGGACCATCAGCATCTTACTACTTGCATCCTTCATTAGTGGGCAATGGATTTAACCCCTCCAAAAATCAAGAGCAGAGGAATCAAGTCCAGGAGCATTGCAGAGAGTGCAGCCCAAGGGAGAGCAGCTGAGGCTGCTGGAGGCACAGAGCTGCTTGCAAAAAGGACTTCTTTTAATTCTCCTTCTTTTTCCCCCCTCTCCTCCCCTCCTGCTGTGAATATCTGTGCCTTTTTTTTTTCCCCCTTTCTTTCTTTTTTTGGTTAATTTTGCTCTCTTTTGAGCCATTTGGTTCTGGTTAAGCCAGGGCAGGGCAGGGCTGGGTGGAAGTGCTTCTCAATATGGCATCATTTACTGTTAATATCCAGCTAAAAATATCCTCCTCTGTGTGTTGTTTTAATGGCTCTAATTCTGGAATGTGTCTGTGTCATTTTATTTTATGGGGTTGGTGCAAAAAAACCTCTTTTTTTTTCAAGTCATTTTTTTATTCATCCCTTCCTGACCTCTTTCTACCCTCCAAAAACAAACAAAAAGGCCCAGAGGTGCTAAAAGGGAGGACCCAGACTCATCTCAGATCTTCTTCCCTCCTCCTTCCTTGCCAAATTCTTGGTTTGATGCTATTTATTTTTTTTGAAGGGGGGGGGTGTTGGCTTTTTGCTCATCAGAGGTTAAAACCTCCCCATGCAAAGCTTTGATCCCATCCAGGTGGAAAATCCCTTGGCTATTTTGAGGCTGGTGAAGCAGCCAAGAGGCTGCTTTTGGCTGAGGCAACTGTGAGCATCCAGGCACCACTACCCAGTGGTGCAGTTAAAAGCTACACCCTCAGAAACCCAAAGCCTGGTAAAAGAAGGGACTGTAAAAATACCCTGGGCAAGATTTCTTTCCCTTGCACTCTTTTGAGAGGCTTTTTGGGGGTTGCTGGGTTTGGTTTTGGGGAGGTTGGGACCTGCCCTTTTAGAAAGCCTCCTAAATGTCTCCAGCCTCCCCAAAGTGTTTTTTGTCCCTTTTGACTTCTTTCTTCCCAGGCAATGGTAGACCTTGGAGAGGGTCAGCATGGGCAGGTTTTGAGGGCACAAAGGTAGCCAGGCAGGAATGAGGGCTTATGGTAGGGGCTGAAGTGTGAGTCAGGCACTCTAAATGGGATGGGAGCTGCCATCTTCTCTCCCTGGGGTCCTCTATCCCCTCTCTGCCCCTCCTGGGGTCCTCTAGCACCTCTCTGCCCCTTCTAGAGTCCTCCATCACCTCCCTGCCCCTCCTGGGCTTCTGCATCACCTCCCTGCTCCTCCTGGGGTCCTCCAACACCTCTCTGCCCCATCCTGGAGTCCTCCACCACCTCTCTGCTCCTCCTAGAGTCCTCCATCACCTTCCTGCCCCTCCTGGGCTCCAGCATCACCTCCCTGCTCCTCCTGGAGTCCTCCATCACCTCCCTGCCTCTCCTGGGCTCCTGCATCACCACCCTGCCCCTTTTGAGGTCCTCCATCACCTTCCTGCCCTTTCTGGAGTCCTCCATCATCTCTCTGCCCCTCCTGGAGTCCTCCATCACCTCTCTGTCCCATCCTGGGGCCCTCCATCACTTCCTTGCCCCTCCTGGGGTCCTCCATCACCTCCCTGCCCTCGAGGTCCTCCATCCTCATCCTGTCCTCTCCCTGGGCTTCTCTGTCACTGGGCCCAGATTTGACCTTGTATTCCCTGTGGAAGAAAGGGAGGATTTGGGTGTTTGTTGTAGGGAAGGCAGGGAAAGTTCTGCCATGCTGGGACGACTCCATCAAGGTCAGGGTGGAGATGTGCAGTTCCCCTGGCTGGAACATGAGTCTTTATGGGAAGAAGTGGTGCCCAGGCATGCTGGGTGGAAGCTGGCACAATGGGCAGCTCCCCAGTGGAGGGGCAGACAAAGTCTAGAGGAGGATCCAGCCTTGGTTTATCCATCATAGAATCAGTCAGGGTTGCAAGGGACCACAAGGAGCAGCCAGTTCCAACCCCCCTGCCATGGGCAGGGACACCTCACACTAGATCAGGCTGCCCACAGCCTCATCCAGCCTGGCCTGAAACATCTCCAAGGATGAGGCTTCCACCACCTCCCTGGGCAACCTGTTCCACCTCATGGTGTAGAACTTCTTCCTGACATCCAGTCTGAATCCACCCATTTCTGACTTCATTCTATTCCTCCCAGTCCTGTCACTACCTGACAGCCTAAAAAGTCCCTCCCCAGCTTTCTTGTACCCCCCTTAAGATACTGAAGGGATTTGATGTGTCCAGGGAGAGGCAAACATCCCCACAGGCTGGGGTACCCCAAGAGCCCCTTCTATGGCAGGGAAACCTCTGGTGCCACAGGCACAGCTCAGAGCTAGTCCTGGCAGTGTAGGTGGAGCTTTTGCTGCAGCTGGGATTAATGCCAGGACTGGATTGTTTCTTGACCCCCAACCCAGCACCCACCTTCCTGTCAAACCCTGCTGTGTTCTGTGCCCCCACACAGCCAGGGGGAAGGGGTGGGGAGGGAGTTTTGGGCCACCTCCCAGCAAAGCCCAGCTCACCATCCTCTTCCTCAGCCCTGAAACGTATCACAGTATCACCAAGGTTGGAAGAGACCTCACAGATCATCAAGTCCAACCCTTTAGCACAGAGCTCAAGGCCAGACCATGGCACCAAGTGCCACGTCCAGTCCTGCCTTGAACAGCTCCAGGGACGGCGACTCCACCACCTCCCCGGGCAGCCCATTCCAGTGTCCAATGACTCTCTCAGGGAAGAACTTTCTCCTCACCTCCAGCCTAAATCTCCCCTGGCACAGCCTGAGGCTGTGTCCTCTTGTTCTGGTGCTGGCCACCTGAGAGAAGAGAGCAACCTCCTCCTGGCCACAACCTCCCCTCAGGTAGTTGTAGACAGCAATGAGGTCTGCCCTGAGCCTCCTCTTCTCCAGGCTAACCAATCCCAGCTCCCTCAGCCTCTCCTCGTAGGGCTGTGCTCAAGGCCTCTCCCCAGCCTCGTTGCCCTTCTCTGGACACGCTCAAGCATCTCAATGTCCCTCCTAAACTGGGGGGGCCCAGAACTGAACACAGCACTCAAGGTGAGGTCTAACCAGTGCAGAGTCCAGGGGCAGAATGACCTCCCTGCTCCTGCTGGCCACACCATTGCTGATGCAGGCCAGGATGCCACTGGCTCTCTTGGCCACCTGGGCACACTGCTGGCTCATGTTCAGGTGGGTATCAATCAGCACCTCCATTATAATCAGCACCCCTGCTGATTATACTGGGGGTGCTGCTGCTGCTGCTGCTGCTGGTGGAGAGGGCAAAGGCAAACAGCAGCAGCAGCTCTTGCTGTAAGTGCCTGAGACATTGCAAACTTTTTTTTTGTGGGATAATTTGGTGATCAAAGGAAGCCATCCAGGAGCATGATGGATGTGACACAACCCATTCGTTCCTAATTACGGGTTAAGGTGCTAATGACTCCTGAATAGCAGCGTGCAGCAGGCTCCCAGCTTTGTAAAGGAAAATCATTTTTCCCCTCTCTGGTTCACAGAGCCAGGAGGTGAAATCTCAGCCACTCCTACACGGGAAACTGACTCCCTTCTGCTTTCCCATCTCCTAAGCAGAGCTTGTGGGTGACAGTTCCATGCTGAACTCTAAAGAAAGGTTTTGTCCTCCCACCCTGAGAGTACCAAGCTCACATTAGGAGGGAGCTCTGCAGCCCAGAATTCCATCCTTGGGGCTCCACTTGCCTCATGCAACAGGTTTGCAGACCCAGGCACTAGCAGCCAGAGCAGCCTTTGCTTGCAGGCAGAGTAAGCCCCAAGGAGAGTTTGTAAGTGACAGTTCCATGCTGATCCCTAAGGAAAGGTTTAGATTGGAAGGGACCTCAAGGATCATCTAGTTCCAACCCCTCACTATAGGTTTGCAGGCTGAGTAAGCCCTAAGCAGAGCTTGTGGGTGGCAGTTCCATGCTGAACTCTAAGGAAAGGTTTTGTCCTCCCACCCCGAGGGTACCAACTCACACTAAGAGAGAGTTCTGCAGCTCAGAATTCCATTCTTGGGGCTCCACCTGCCTCATGCAACAGGTTGGCAGACCCAGGCACTACTAGCCAGAGCAGCCTTTGCTTGCAGGCAGAGTAAACCCTAAGGAGAGCTTGTGGGTGACAGTTCCATGCTGATCCCTAAGGAAAGGTTTAGGTTGGAAGGGACCTCAAGGATCTTCTAGTTCCAACCCCCCACTATAGGTTTGCAGGCTGAGTAAGCCCTAAGGAGAGCTTGTGGGTGACAGTTCCATGCTGATCCCTAAGGAAAGGTTTAGATTGGAAGGGACCTCAAGGATCTTCTAGTTCCAATCCCCCACTATAGGTTTGCAGGCTAAGCCCTAAGGAGAGCTTGTGAGTGACAGTTCCATGCTGATCCCTAAGGAAAGGTTTTGTCCTCCCACCCCGAGGGTACCAACTCACACTAAGAGAGAGTTCTGCAGCTCAGAATTCCATTCTTGGAACTCCATCTGCCTCATGCAACAGGTTTGCAGACCCAGGCACTACCAGCCAGAGCAGCCTTTGCTTGCAGGCTAAGCCCTAAGGAGAGCTTGTGGGTGACAGTTCCATGCTGTTCCCTAAGACAAGGTTTTGCCTTCCCACCCTGAGAGTACCAAGCTCCCATTAAGAGGGACTTCTGCAGCCTGAAATTCAGTTCTTGAGGCTCCACCTGCCTCATGCAACAGGTTTGCAGACTCAGGCACCACCAGCCAGAGCATCCCTCGCTCGCAGGCTGAGCTCAGCTTAGGTTGGGCTTAAGTGGAAATCGCTGCCGGGTGGTGGGGAGGGAGGGGGCAGCTCTGGGGTGCTGTGGAGAGGCCTCTGTGTGCAATTGTAAGGCCATGTCATTTTTTTTTCCCCCCTGTAAATCTTGTAATTTCGTGCTTCAGAGCACAACAAAGTGAGAGAGCCAGCGGGGAGTGAATTAAATTCCCCCCTGAGAGGCGGTGTGGGGCGGGCAGCCGGCGGTGAGGCTGAGCCAGCTGGGCACTGGGGGCTTGGGGGCACCTGCAGGCCAGGCAGTATTTGGGTTTACTCTGCTCTAGTGAGACCACAGATGAAGTTTTGGGTTAGTTCTGGACTCCCCAGTTCAGGAGAGACTGAGAACTGCTGGAAAGAGTCCAGCGAAGGCTTCAAAGATGCTGAGGAGCCTGAAGCAGCTCTGAGGAGTAAAGGCTGAGAGCCCTGGGGCTGAGAGCCAAGAGAAGAGCAGCTCCAGAGGGATTGGAGCAATGCTCAGCAAGAGCTAAAGGGTGGAGGGCAAGAGGCTGGGGCCAGGCTCAGTGGTGCTCAGGGACAGCACAAGGGGCAATGGGCACAAACTGGAACCCAGGAAGTTCCACCTGAAAAGGAGGAGAAACTTTGCTGGGAGAGTGCAGGCTGCCCAGAGAGGTTGTGAAATCTCCTCTGCAGAGCTTCCAACCCCCCCTGGCCACTGTGATCCTGGGCAAGCTGCTGTGGGTGCCCTGCTTGAGCAGGGGGCTTGGACTGGATGATCTCCAGAGGTCCCTTCCAACCCCCCACCATACTGAGAGTCTGTTCAGAAAGTTCATCTCTGGGAGAAGCTCTGTCTGGCACTTTTCTAGGCTCTGCCACTGTGGCTCTTCTCTTTCCCCCTCTTTGACTGTGTTTTCCATACCTCCTGCACTCATTTATGTTGGGTTGGGGCAGGGACCTGCCTCTGTGGGTCACCTCTGTGAGATGATCCTTAGAAACAATGGAAAAATTTCACATGTTTCAGTTGGAGAAACCAAATCCATGCAAACCTCTGCCAAACAGGTGGGGGTTAAAAAACAGCTAAAGCTCAGGCAGCTGGGGAGCACCCACAGGGTGCAGGCAGTTGTCTAGCACCCATGCTCAGGTGAGTGCCTTGAACCTGCTGGTTCTGCTGGTGCTGAGCAGCCACTGATAGAACTCTTTCACCCTTGGCTGTTAAGTGGGATTACTGTTTTCATTCCCCAAAGTAATTAAAACATCAGACCTTGAGCTGTCATAACTGTCAGGTGGGTTTTGTGTGCATGTTACCCATGCACACCTATTACTGCTAACAGCAGGGACATGGAGGAAAGCATCTTGTTCTGGGGCTGTGGCAGCTCTGCCACTTGTACCATGGGTTCCTACCACCAGTGATTCCCAGCAGCAAATTGCCACCTTTGTCTTCTTGAGATTTGAGTTTTCCATCGTGTGGATGAAGTGGATTTGTGAGTGGTTATGCAGTTTCTGAGCACCCCCCCAGGAGCTGACCAGGGATGCTCAGGAAGAGGTGGTGGGTGTGGGGCAACTCTGGGGGTCAGGATCTGGCAGTCTTGATGATTCTGTGCTGTTCTATCAGCATCTATCACATCATTCTGTGGTAATCTATCAACATCATAGAACGGTTTGGGTTAGAGGGCACCTTGAAGATCATCCAGTTGCAACCCCCTGCCACGGGCAGGGACACCTCCCACTAGCCCAGCTTGGGGAAGAAATTAGAATCATAGAATCAACCAGATTGGAAGAGACCTCCAAGATCATCCAGTCCAACCTATCTCCCAGCCCTATCCAGTCAACCAGACCATGGCACCAAGTGCCTCATCCATTCTTTTCTTGAACACCTCCAGGGACAGTGCCTCCACCACCTCCCTGGGCAGCCCATTCCAATGGCAAATCACTCTCTCTGTGAAGAACTTCCTCCTGGCCAACCTGAACCTCAGCTGCTACAACTCAAGACCATTCCCTTGGGTGCTCTGTTTTAAGGCTGCCAGAGGTGTTCCTTGAGAAGCAGAGCATAAAGGGTTGAGTGGAGCAGAGCTGAGTGCCAAGATGCCTCCACGGCACGGGCAGAGCCGCTCTGGTTGGCAAAGCAGCTTTGGCAGGGAGGGCTGGAGAGGCGGCTCAGGGGCTGGGGGCTTTCTTCTTTATAGCTGGAAATGTGGAGAATTAACAAGTGGCCCTTTCTCGAGGGCGTGCAGCCACCTCCTGGAAGCCAGAGCAGTGATTTATGGCCGGGGTGATGACAGCCAGGAAGCCAGAGCCGTGCCGCTGGCAGCACCGCTGAGCCGGGCTCTGACCCCGCGCCGGGGCTGGACGCAGACCTGGCCTGCAGGCAGGGCTACAATGGCCTGGTTGTTCTGAAAGGGATCCAGAAAACATGGAAGGGAGGGGAGGGGGGGGGTGGAAATTCCTTAAAAGCAACAATCAGGAGTGTAGGAGGAAGTGGGGCTGGGAGCAGCAACTGGGTGCTGGAGGAGCTTCAAAGCTGGGGCGATGTGGTGCTGAGGGACATGGTTTAGTGGTGACCTCGCTGGGTGAAGGGTTGGACTCGATGGTCTTAGAAAGGTCTTTTCTGACCCAAACCCATTTTGTGATTCTATTCTGTGACTTGTGGGGTTTCTTGATTCCCTCTCCTGCTCTCAGCTCCTGGAGGAAGCTGCTTTGCTCAGCTTGCATATCCATAGAATCAATGAAGTTGGGAAAGACCTCTGAGATCCACAGATCAGTTTGGAAGGGACCTCAGAGTTCATCTAGTTCCAACCCCCCTGCCGTGGGCAGGGACACCTTCTACCAGACCTCATCCAGCCTGCCCTTCATAGAATGGCTTTGGTTGGAAGAGGCCTTTAAGATCACCAAGTCCAACCATTAACCCAGCCCTGCCTGGTCCCCACTAAGACATGTGCCTCAGCACCACATCTCCACAGCTTTCAGCCTCAGCACCACATCTCTGCAGCCAGCCCCGTGTCTGGTCTCTGCTCCGGGGAGCTGGAGGGGGAACGTGCCCAGAGGAGGGAGGAGGAAGAGGGCAGCCTTCCTCCTGCCCACCCCACTGTGTCTCTTTTGCAGGCTCTCCAGGTGGCACGCCAGTTCCTGCTGCAGCAGGCCACGGGGCTGAGCTCCCCCAGCAGCAATGAGGGCAAGCAGCCGGCGGTGCAGGTGAGCCCCAGGACAGGTGTCCATCTCCTCACATCCTCCCCCCACCCACTTTTTGGGAAGGGCTCAGCTGCAGACTGGTGCTGTGGGAAGGTGCCCATGAGAACATCCAACACCTCTGGGCTTTGGGATGGGTGAAGCCCACAGCAGGAGCCCACAAAGAATTAAATCTCCCTGGAAACTCCCAGAACTTTATTGGGTTTATTTTGGGGGGGAGGGGGGGTTGGTCCCTGTTGTTGGCTGATGCAGTGGGAATAGGTCACTTGAAGGAGTGAGGCAAGGACCAGGGAGAGGTCACCATGTGCCACTACAGCTTGGGACATCATTTTGGGTAGGCAGGTGCAGAGTTTCCAGGGTCAGGGCACCCCAGGATTGATGCTGAGTGCTGCAAGAGGAGGGCAGGGCCTGAATAAGGGCCAGTCCTAGGGCAGGTCCTCCACATATGGCACAGCAATTGGGATGGGACAGAGACCCACATGGGGCAGGGTTTGTGGCACTGGCAGGAAAATGGGGCTTTGGGTGGGTGCAGCACCCTTGACTGGCATCATGCTGCCATAGGGGTGGGGGCATTCCTCCTTGGGTCACCTGCTGCCCTCTTGCACCTAAGGAAAAGGGCCAAAGCTGGGAAGAAAAGGAGCAGAAGAGGAACATGGAGCTGGAAGGAGGGGGAGGAGGCAGGAAGAAGCAAAGCCCAGGCGATGGAAAGTGACAATTTAAATGGCTGTGCGGAGGGGCTCTCCCTTCAGGCTAATTAAATTTATCGGAGAACAGCAGGTTACCTTATTAGAGCCACGTGGGTTTAATTAACAAAGGAAAGTAATTAGCACAAGCGCTCTCAGAGCTGGAGGTCTTGCCTGTGCCAGGCTGAAGCAGCGTGGCAGCAGGAGGGTGGCGAGAGCCAGGGCTGGGAAGGGCAATCACCTGCTCCTCTCCCAGCTGAGCGAGCTGAGGCACGGCTGAACCTCTCAACCAGCAGCGAGAGCCATCGTGGTGCTGCCAGGACTAGGGTGGGCTTGGCGGAGCTCGGGGACTCCCCTCCTGGCTGCCTCTCCGGGATGGGAAGCAGCAGCCAGAGCCGAGCAGCGGGGTTCGGTCGGGGCTCCTGCGGCACAAGCGGCTCCGTTCCAGCGGCGCTGGCAGGAAGGAAATGCAGTCAGTGCATGGAAACCGCTGCGGGACAAAGGCGGCCAGGCTGAAGGCAGATTCCGGTACCCCGGGCCTGGCCCCCTCCTCTGGGCACATGTCTGTGCCCCTGCCCCTCCTGCCCCTGCCCTTGCTCCTTCTGCCGGTGCCACTCCCCTCGCACCTCTCCTTCTCTACCTGTGCCTCTCCTTGCACCTCTCCTCTACCTGTGCCTCTCCTCGAACCTCTCCTCTTCCACCTGTGCCCCTCCTCCACCTGTGCCCCTCCTCCGCCTGTGCCCCTCCTCGCACCTCTCCTCCTCTGCCTGTGCCCCTCCTTGCACCTCTCCTCCTCTGCCAATGCCTCTCTTCAAACCTCTCCTCCTCTGCCTGTGCCCCTCCTCGCACCTCTCCTCCTGCCAGTGCCTCTCCTCGAACCTCTCCTCCTCTACCTGTGCCCCTCCTCACACCTCTCCTCCTCCACCTGTGCCCCTCCTCACACCTCTCCTCCTCCACCTGTGCCCCTCCTCGCACCTCTCCTCCTCTGCCAGTGCCTCTCTTCAAACCTCTCCTCCTCTGCCTGTGCCCCTCCTCGCACCTCTCCTTCTCCACCTGTGCCCCTCCTCGCACCTCTCCTTCTCCACCTGTGCCCCTCCTCACACCTCTCCTCCACCTGTGCCCCTCCTCGAACCTCTCCTCCTCCACCTGTGCCCCTCCTCGCACCTCTCCTCCATCTGTGCCCCTCCTCGAACCTCTCCTCCTCCATCTGTGCCCCTCCTTGCACCTCTCCTCCTGCCAGTGCCCCTGCCCACTTCTTGTCTCTTGCCTGCGCTTCTGCCCTCACCACACCTCTGATCTGCCCTCACCTCTTACCTGTCTGCACTTCTGCCCACACTTCTGCCTGCCTTCCCCTCTTCTCCTGCCTGCCTTCCCCTCTTCTCCTGCCTGCCTTCCCCTCTTCTCCTGCCTGCCTTCCCCTCTTCTCCTGCCTGCACTTCTGCTGCCCACCCCTCACTGCTGCCAGCTGTGGTGCCTGCGCTCTTGGCTCCCTTGCTGCCCTTCTTCCCATCCCGTTCCCTCTTGGCTCCTGCTCTCTCTCCTGCCCATCTGGCCGGCGGCTTTGCCGGAGCGAGCTGGATCTGCTTCCCTCTCCCCTCCTCCCTTCTTGCGTTGCAAAAGGACTTGTGAAAGTTGTAGACGTGAGTCAGAAATAGCTCATAACTCAGCACCGAACGGCCTCTTCCTCCCCCCGCCGGCTCCCCGAGCCCAGCCGGCAGCTGGAGCAGGATCTGACCGAGGGGAGATAGAGGATTAAGCAGGCTCCTTTGAAAGGAAGTTTATCTAAGGCAGTGGTGTGGATGAGACTGGCCAGGACGGCTGGAGGAGGAGCAGGAAGGCTGGGTCCTGGCGCAGCAGCCTCTGGCTGGGGAGAGAGGGGGCAAATCAGACAGGGCTGGGGGGGGCTGTTGCAGTGTTTGAGGTGCCCTTTTAGGTGCCAGCTTGGACTCCCCGCTGTGGGCTTTGCCTGTGGATATGCAGCTGCACCACAGACCCACAGCTGTGGGAATGTAACAGTTTTCCACGTTTAGAATCAGAGAGTCACAGAATGTCAGGGGTTGGAAGGGACCTCCAAAGCTCCTCCAGTTCAACTCCCCTGCCAGAGCAGGATCACCCAGAGCAGATCACACGGGAACACATCCAGATGAATTTTGCATATCTCCAAAGAGGGAGACTCCACACACACCCCACACACACCCCCCCAGGCAGCCTCTTTCTTGGGTGTTTTGGGGAAAAGCTGTTTCAGTGATCTCCCCTCAGCTCCTGGCTCCCAGTCCCAGGTAAAGTGAGCTGGAGGTTGCCCAGGGATGTGATTGAGGCCCTCTCCTTGGAGACATTCAAGGTCGGACTCGATGTGGCCCTGGGCAGCCTGCTGTAGTTGGAGATGGCTCTGCTGAGTGCAGGGAGGGTCAGAAAAGATGAGCTTTGAGGCTCCATTCCAACCCGATGCAATCGGGCCCCGGTGCAGGCAGAGAGCAGGAGCCCCAGCACCCAGGGGTGCTGTGAATTCCCCATGCTGCCCAAGCCCCTGCGCTTGGGTCGGCAGCAAGCAGCTCCTGCCCTCCTGCTCATGGGGCCAGGACGGTTGTGGGGCACTGAGCCAGCAGGAATGTTAACGACACTCGGCAGCGGCGTGAGCTTGAAAACAAACAAGGAGCTGCTGGGCTGGGTTAGGACCTTGGGGTGGGTTTGTTAGGAGCGCTCTGTCCTCCCCGATGCCTGGAGGGGGAGTGTGGAGAACCTCAGAGCTGCCACCCGAGTTGCAGCTGCGTCTAAAAGCAATGCTCAAACGCTCCCACCCTGAAGCATTTTCAAGTGCTCTTTTTATTTCTCCTTGCCTCTCGGAAGCTATCAGAAACTTGGCAGGTGCCAACGAAGTGCTGGGTTTAGATGAGACGTCAGGAGGAAACTCTTCCCTGTGAGGGTGGGGAGACGCTGGAATGGGTTGCCCAGAGAAGCTGTGGGTGCCTCATCCCTGGAAGTGTTTTAAGACCAGACTGGATGAGGCTTTGAGCAACCTGGGCTAGTGCGAGGTGTCCCTGCCCATGGCAGAGGGGTTGGAACTGGATGAACTCGAAGATCCCCTGCAGCTTAGTGCATTCTGTGATTTGAGTTTTGTTGCTCCTCTCCTGTATGAGACTGATCAGGAGCAGTGGATCCCTCCCAGGACCCTGCTGGTAAAGCCCACGGCAGGAGGTGCTGGAGCACGTTTGGAAGGTCAGCACCCTCCGTGCTTGGTGCTGGGGCACGTTTGGCAGGTCAGCACCCCCAGTGCTTGGTGCTGGGGCACGTTTGGCAGGTCAGCACCCCCCGTGCTTGGTGCTGGAGCACGTTTGGAAGGTCAGCACCCCCAGTGCTTGGTGCTGGAGCAGGTTTGGAAGGTCAGCACCCCCCGTGCTTGGTGCTGGAGCAGGTTTGGAAGGTCAGCACCCCCCGTGCTTGGTGCTGGAGCAGGTTTGGCAGGTCAGCACCCCCCATGCTTGGTGCTGGGGCATTGGAGGCACCGTGCCCTCTTTCGGGTCCTTCCCCCAGCTCAGCCTCCCAGCTGCCGGTGGGAGTGACTCGCTGAGGTTCAAAAGGCTCTGGAATGGGAGCGGGGCTGAAGGGTGCTGAGGGAAGGGGAGAGGAGTTTGGAGCAAGCTGCGGGAAATTGCTTTTCTTTTGTCTGCCGCGGCGGGGAGGGCAGCGGAGCGGAAAAGTGTATTTTGTTGATTTGAAACTCGAGTGAAATGGGTAATGAAGACAGATCAATACCAACCCTTCTGCCTTCCCTCTCCTGGAAAAAAAAAACCCACCCAGCAGCAGCCTGTCCGTCTGGCCTCGTGCAGTGCTGGGTTTTTCCATTTGAACTTGTAGCAGTTCTGTCCATCCCCTGTCCCCCCCCCCTTCCTCCTTCCTGGAGCCCCCCAGGTCTGCCAGCTCCTAGCCACTGCCACAGAAACGCAGCAACACTGCTGCTGGAAAAGCCCCTCAGGGTCACCAAGTCTAACCCAGAACCCTGCTCTGCAAGGTGCACCCTGAGCCTTATCCCCAAGCACCACATCCAAACAAGCCTTAAACACATCCAGGCTTGGTGACTCCACCACCTCCCTGGGCAGCTCATTCCAATCCCTGACCACTCCTGCTGGGAAAATGTTTTTTTTCCTAACATCCAGTCTAAACCTCCCCAGTGGCATCTTGAGGCCATTCCCTCTTGTTCTATCACCATTTACCTGTGAGAAAAGACCAGCACCAACCTCTCCACAAGGTCCTTTCAGGTAGCTGTAGACATCAATGAGGTCTTCCCTCAGCCCCCTGTTTTTCAAACTAAAACTCCCACTCCATCGTTGCCACCACCACGGTGACACCCACAGCAGCACTGCAGATTAGTGGGGGAGCAACGAGTCCTTTCTGCACTGCAGAGTGCATCAGCTGTGCCAGCAGCCTGTGCCCCTTTTCCCCTGGCAGTCCTGCCTGGGTGATGCCCAGGGGCAGCAGCTCACCTTCAGCCTAAGAAGGGTCTGTGAGGCCAACAAAAGCTCCGAGGCCACCATCAGCTCTGCCATCAGCATCCTCCAGCCAGCTCCCTTTCAACTTCTAGTGACCTGCAGCCCAATTAGTTGTGATTAGTGCCTCCCTGGCAGGGCATGCTGAGCTAACGAGGGTGCACACACAGGGGGAACACACCAGGGATTGATTCCTGCTTTTCTTTGCCTGCAGCTGAACAGCAGAGGCTGCTTGTCCCCCACACAGCTATGCTGGTCCCCCCCCTCGCCTGCTCACCCTGTGCCACTCTCCTGCAACCCCCACCCGGGGTAGTTTCTCCTTTGGTGCTTTTCAACATAGTCATAAAATAACCTCACAGCCTCAAACCTCAGCCTGGCACATGGAGTTGGAGCTCCTTTACAGGCCTGGGTTGGGTTTCTCCCCTGGCCCTGGGTAGGTTTTGAGTCCTCATCTCTGTCCTATCTTGTTAAGGTTCAGGCACGACGTGGTGTGAGCAGAGAGGGGGTAGAGGCTGGGCAGCATTCTGGTGGCTCTGTGCCACCCATCAAGTGTATATAATCATGGCTGAGGTGGCAGTGTTGTGAGTGGCACCGCTGCTTGGCCCCAGGCACTGGAAGCTCTTGCAGATGGTTGGAGCCAGCTGAGTCCTGGAGCTTGCCTGGAGCTGCTGAGCACAGCCTGGCCCTGCCTATGAGCTCAAAAGGCTCCAAGTGAAGGGTTTGCTCTCTTCCAGCTGCAGCAGCCAGAAGCAGGTGCTCTGGGGGGAGTGGGTTTTGCTCATCCCCTGCCCCTGAAATCAGCTGCTCTTGGTGGGTTTAGTTTTCCCTCTTCAGTTCCCTGCTTCCCTTGATTTGTTCCTGTTGGGTTTGGAAATGAAAGGGTGTTTAACACCCAGGAAAACAGCCCAGGCTCCTTTGCTGCTATTTCTAATTGAGAGTTAAACTCTCAGACTGGATCAAGGATGAGGATGTGCAGCTCCTTGGGCTCCGTGGGAAGCATCCAGCACCCCAGGCAGCTGATGTGCACCCACTGTGGGGAGTGGTTTGCTCATTCTTCCCCACTTCAGAGCCCCTCCAGGCCAAGACAGACAAGGTCTGGGCTGGGACAAGAGTTTGGAGATGAGTGCTCCCTACCTGGAGGTGTTCAAGGCCAGGTTGGAGGAGGCCTTGAGCGACCTGTTCTAGTGGGAGGTGTCCCTGCCTATGGCAGGGGGGTTGGAACTGGATGATCTTTGAAGCCCCTTCCAAGCTAAAGCATGCTGTGATTTGAGGGGTGGACCTAGAGAGGCTCCTTCCCACAGCAGTGGCAGCGTGTGGCAAGGTGGCAGCGTGGCTGGGAGGTGAAGATGAGTGCAGGTATGCTTTGAGGCTGTGCACACCACAGGCTCACTCACACGCCCGGGCAGGGGGGGGATGTCCCTGCTCCTGCTGCTGTGCCAAGCCTGGTGCCGCGGAGGTCAGGAGGGCAGGGCAGCCCTCCCTGCAAGGGCAGTCCTCACAGTGCTGAGAGCCAAGTCTGGCTGTCAGGCCATGGCTTTCCCTGCTCTGCCTCATGGCTGGGACTTGCAATTCGCATCCCATTAAACAAAAAAGCAGCAACCAAAACCCAAACAAACCCAAAGCTAAGCCCCAGAGCCATCACATCTAAGGCAAAGGGGACTCAGAGCCTCGCTCCCCCGCCCGCTGCCTTACACCCAGCCAAATCCCGCTTGGCTCAGCTGGCTTTGGCAGAGCCTCTCGGCCGAGCTTCCCCTGTAATCCCTGTCTCGTTTTCCACCCGCTGCCTGCTGAGCCGTGTCCGCCCCATCCTCTGGCACGGAGGGATTACAACCGGCACCGCCTGGCAAATCACCCCCCTCGGTGCCCCGAGAGGCTGCTCGCCGGCCGGAGCCGCAGCGCCAGGCCCTTGCGGGAGGCAGCCAGAGCTGTTAGGAAGCAGTTCTGTGGGGTGGCAGCCAGCCAAGCGCTGAGTCAAAGCCTTCCTGACTCGCTGGCTGGCAGATGCCAGCTCCTGACGCGGCGGCTGGGGGCTGGGGACCAGTCGCTGCTGCAGGGCTGGCTGCTGGGACCTGCTTCCCGAAGGATGTGCTGGGTGCGATGCCAGCGCCGCGTGTGAGGACTGACCCCAGCTGCTCTTGCACCTGGGGAGGGACCTTGGTACCACCGAAGCATGGATGGATGGGATGGAAAGCAGGCAGCTGGGCACTGCTGAGCCCTCCTACCAACCTGTCCCCCACCCCCATGCTGCTCTGCTTGATGCCCTTTGGCTCTTGCTCAGATTGTTGGTGGCTGTGACCACCTCCGTCGAAGATGCTAAGGTGATCATTGCCCAAAATCCTGGGATGCCAGCCTGGCCTCATACCCTGCCACAAGGAAGCTTTCACTCCATGGAGTGCCAGGACTGAACTGTGCTCTTCAGCATGCCAGGGAGCACCCATGCTGTCCCCTCCAGGTTAGCAGATCAGCTGCCAGCAGGTGCCCTCTTTCCATCCCCATCTTGCTTTGCTGGGGGAGCAGCAGAGGCAGCTGTGGCTGTCACCAGAGCCCAGCACCTCAGTGCTATGGTTTGCTGCCTCACATCAGGGCTGAGCCAGCTGCTGGCAGCACCACAACTTCCTTGGCAGCTGGTACTGGGGGTAAATGGCCACAGAGGGAGCAAAACTTATTGGAAATGAGAATTTCTCCTTTTACTGAAGAAAATTCCTGCCCTCTGTGGCAACCTCAGCCAGGAGTGGGAACCCAGATGACCCTCACCAGACTCAGCACCAGTTTCACAGAATGATTTGGGTTGGAAGAGACCTTAAAGTTCATCCAGTTCCAGCTACCCCTTCACTACATGGCATTTCAGGACATGGTGTAGTGGGCATGGTGGCACTGGGTTGATGATTGGACTTCATGATCATAGAATGGTTGAGTTGGAAGGGATCTTAAAGATCATCCAGGTCCAACTTTACCTTTCAGGACATGGCACTTCAGGACATGGTTTAGTAGCCATGGTGGTATTGGGTTGGTGGTTGGACTTGATCATAGGATGGTTTGGGTTGGAAAGGGCCTTAAAAGATCATCCAGTTCCAACTCCACCTTTCAGAACCTGGTTTACTGGCTATAATGGAGTTGGGTTGATGGCTGGACTTGATGATCAGACTTGATGATCATGGAATCATAGACTGGTTTGGACTGGAAGGGACCTTAAAAGTTCATCTAGTTCCAACTTCACCTTTTAGAACATGGTTTAGTGGTCATGGTGGAGTTGGGTTGATGGTTGGACTTGATGATCATAGAATGGTTTGGATTGGAAGGGACATTAAAGCTCCAACTTTACTTTCTAAGACATGTCACTTCAGGACATGGTTTAGTGGCCTTGATGGAGTTGGGTTGATGGTTGGACTTGATGATCATAGATGATTGGACCTTAAAGCTCCAACTTTACCTTCCCAAGACATGTCACTTCCAGACATGGTTCAGTGGCCATGATGGAGTTGTGTTGATGGTTGGACTTGATGATCATAGAGTGGTTTTGGTTTGTGTTGATAGTTGGTCTTGATGATCATAGAATGGTTTGGATTAGAAGGGACCTTAAAGCTCCAACTTTACCTTCCAAGACATGTCACTTCAGGACATGGTTTAGTGGCCATGGTGGTGTTGGGTTGATGGTTGAACTTGATGATCATAGAATGATTTCAGTTGATGGATGAACTTGATGATCATAGGTGGTTGGATCTTAAAGTACCAACTTTACCTTCCAAGACATATTTAGTGGCCATGATGGAGTTGGATTGATGGTTGGACTTGATGATCATAGAATGATTTGGGTTGATGGGTGGACTTGATGATCACAGAATTATTTGGGTTGATGGTTGGACTTGATGATCATAGAATGATTTGATTAGCAGGGACCTTAAGGTTCCAACTTTACCTTCCAAGACATGTCACTTCAGAAGAGACTGGATGAGGCACTTGGTGCCATGGTCTAGTTGACTGGATAAGGCTGGGGGATAGGTTGGACTGGATGATCTTGGAGGTCTCTTCCAACCTGGTAGATTCTATGATTCTATGACATGGTTTAGTGGCCATGGTGGTGTTGGGTTGATGGTTGAACTTGATGATCATAGAATGATTTCGGTTGATGGTTGAACTTGATGATCATAAATGGTTGGATCTTAAAGTACCAACTTTACCTTCCAAGACATGTTTAGTGGCCATGATGGAGTTGGATTGATGGTTGGACTTGATGATCATAGAATGATTTCGGTTGATGATTTGACTTGATGATCTCAGAGCCCTTTTCCAACCTTTCTGATTCCACTAGACCTGTTTCCTCAAGCCCCCACCCAACCTCCCTTAGAACACCTCCAAGGAAGAACACAACACCTCCGGCCCCCATCCACACCTCGCTCACCATTTCCCTCACATCAGCTCCGCATCCAAGCACGGAAGGCAAGAGGAGGAAAAAAAAAAAACAACCAAGAGAAAAAACAGAAGGGGGGGGGGGGGGGAGGGGGAAAAAACCCAAACCAACACCGTGGGGGGAAGGGGGGAGGGGGGAAGAAGCCATTTGATGCCGCCAAAGGTTGTATGAAAATATCATTCTGCTTTTGTTAGCAGCCATCAAACTCTAAAGAGCTTCGCTTTTGTTTTCTTGTAACGTTGTGAAAACCTCGTGTCGGATCGAGAGCCGAGGCCCTCTCGACTAATCGCCTCTCCTTTGTGTTTTTAGATTATAGGGGCAATTAGTGTTGTCAAAACCCCTGGCAGTTCTCTCTGCTCCTGACAGGGTGTCAGTCCGCTGGGCGAGAAATGGAAGGTGTTAGAACTCGCCGGTAATTAGGATGCCTCCCGTTTGCCAAATGCCAGCGAACGTGTGCGAGAGGCTGGGCGGCGCTGGGAGGGGGTAGGGGAGGCTGCTGCCGTAGTTGGGGGGTGGGGGCAGGGAGATGGATGGATGGATGGATGGATGGATGTGGAGGAGCAATTAATTAGGGGCTCTCATTCCGAGCACGTTGGCTCAGCTGATGAATCGGCGAAGGGAAATTAGCGGCGAGCTCGCAAACGCCGCTCGCCTTCGCCCGCCCGGCCTCGTCCTCAGCGGCTTCCCTCCTTCTCCAGATGTTCGCTGAGGGCTTTGCACAGCTGGCTGAGAGCACCTGAGTGCCTGCACAGCAGCTCTTCACCCAGGCTGGTGGCATCATGGTGGGTGATTAAGGGATGGGGTGATGAAGGGAATGGAACAGCTCCATTACGAGGAGCTGCGGCTCTGGAGCATGGAGCAGAGGAGCCTGAGAGGTGACCTCAGCAATGGTTATAAAGATGTGAAGGGTGAGTGCCAGGAGGCTGGGGCCAGGCTCTGCTGGGGGATGCCCAATGCCAGGGCAAGGGGCAGTGATGGAAGCTGAGGCAGAGGAGGTTCCGTGGAAAGATGAGGAGGAATTTTTCCTTGTGAGGGTGGCAGAGCCTGGCACAGGCTGCCCAGGGGGGCTGTGGAGTCTCCCTCTCTGGAGATATCCAAACACCTGGGTGTGTTCCTGTGTGATCTGCTCTGGGTGCTGCTGCTCTGCAGAGGAGTTGGACTGGTTGAGCTTTGCAGGTCCCTTCCAGCCCTCTTATATTTTGTGATTCTGATTCCCCAGGTGTTCAGTGAGGGCTTTGCACAGCTGGCTGAGAGCACCTGATTGCCCACACAGCAGCTCTTCACCCAGGCTGGTGCCACCATGGTGGGTGATTTGAGTTCTCCCACGTGAAGCTCTTCTTTGTGGGGGCAGAGCCCTTGCTGGGCTGTGCAAGTCCTTGCCAAGGATCACAGGATCACAGGATATTAGGGGTTGGAAGGGACCCAAGGAGATCATCGAGTCCAACCCCCCTGCCAGGGCAGGACCACACAATCCTTCACAGATCACAGAGGAACATAGAAAGTTGTAGGTACTGGAAGGGACCTCTGGAGATCATCCAGTCCAACTGCCCCTGCCAGAGCAGGATCACCTGGGCCAGGTCACACAGGAGGGTCTTGAAAGTCTCCAGAGAAGGAGACTCCACAACCTCTGCAGGCAGCCTCCTCCAGGGCTCTGTCAAGCTCACACCAAAGAAGGTTCTCCTCATGTTGAGGTGGAACTTCCTGGGTTCCAGTCTGTGTCTGTTGCCTCTTGTCCTATCACAGGACAACACTCAAAAGATCCTGTCCTCACCCTTCTGATATCTACAAGCATTGATCAGAATGCCTCTTGGGCTACTCTTCTCCAGGCTAAGCAGCCTCAGGACTCTCAGCCTTCCCTCATCAGACATGCTTCAGTCTCTTCATCATCCTCATAGCCTCCACTGGACTCTCTCCAGTAGTTCTCCTGTCCTTCTTCAACTTGGGAGCCCAGAACTGGGCACAATACTCCAGATGTGGCCTCAGCAGGGCAGTGTAGAGGGGGAGGAGATGCTCCCACAGCCTCTTGATCCTCCACCACCAGCTCAGGCGGTGCAGTCGAAGGTGCCTCAGCAGCAGCTCCTGGGTGTGAACAGGCAGCAATTAATCAATAACTGACACGAAGGGAGCTGGGGGTGGGGGGGGGGGCAATCTCGGCAACAAATGAAACTCAGCCCCTTTGCAACGCCTCCCTCCAGCCAAATGCCTGAGCAAACAGATAAGCCTCTGCAATCTCTCCTGAAGGTCAGCCTGCTCCAGCCCATCTGGGCACCCACCATGCATGGGAGGGACTGCGTGGGTCTGTCCTCGGGGTCTTAGCCCTGCTTTGGATCCTGCCAGGGTGGGGAGGCAACCCCCTAGGGTGGGCAGCAGCTCCATACTGGGTAATTTGGTCGTTGCTGGGGGTACTGAGCTTTCATTTGGACTGTGCTGGGTGCTCTGAAGCTGTTTGCTTTGTTTCTCTGTCCTTTGATCTCTGAGGTCTGGAGATCCTGGAGTAAGAGGATGGGAAGCTGTCTGCTTTGGTTCAAATCTGTGTCCTTAGCTTGCACCAGGAGCCTGGCTCTGGCTCTGCCACATCCCACATGCTGAGGAGTTGCCTTTTCCTGAATTGGAAGAGACTTTTAAGGTCATCAAGTCCAAAAGAGCTGCATGACCTTAAAGGTGAAGCTTCCAGGCAGGAGCAGGTTGGTGGACCATTGGCTCACTGGCTCCCAACCAGCAATGTTCATCTGCTTTCCTAGGAAAAGGGAGCCTGCAGGAAAGGTTCTTAAGTTACAGCAGAGCCACAGTCCTGCCTGGAGCCTTGGGAAGGGCTTTGGGATGGTGGGATCAGCAGAGGGCTGGGACAAGGCAGCTCTTGATGGCCTGTTCCACCTGGGCAGGTCTGGCAGGGCTGGGATCCATCATTGACACCTTCTCCAGCACTTCACCGTGGGGGTGTGGACCCAAGTTATGATAAGCAGAGGCAGGGACTGGCAGGGTTTCCCAGCCCTCCCTCCCCTTGGCATGGTAATTAGGTGAGTTACTGGTGTCAACTGGAGGTAAAGCTTTGATGTGTCTGTAGAAAGGCTTCCTCGATGCTCTGCTTTGCAAAGCGATTCGGGTGATTGGTATCTTCCCCACTTCCCTCTGTCTTTCCTCCTCCCTGCATCCTCCAGGACCTGCAGGGAAGAAGGGTGCCTGGCACCTTCCCGTGCCCACAGGAGGGGAGGGAGCTGTGGTTTGGAGCTGGCTGCCCACGTGCTGTTGGCTCTCCTTGATGCCCAATGCTCCCAGCCAAATGGCATTTAAAGAAGACCCCTGGGGACAGAGAGCACTCTGCCCTCAGGGTGAGGTGGCCTCATGGGTTAGGAAGCTTCACCAGGTGCCAGTGCCACTGTGCTATTGGGATGTCCCCAGCCCTGGCTGCAGACTTCACCCAAAGGTGACACAGGGATGAAGGGCACGGTGGGTACCCTGGGAGAGCCTAGGGCTGGCAGGCAGCTTGAGAGGGGTTTTGCAGGGTTGGGATTGGGCATGGTCCCATCTTCTGTCTCTCCACAGGTCCCTGTGTCCGTGGCCATGATGTCCCCACAGATGATCACACCGCAGCAAATGCAGCAGATCCTCTCCCCGCCCCAGCTGCAGGCCCTCCTGCAGCAGCAGCAGGCGATAATGCTGCAACAGGTAAGGCTGCTCCTGGGCTGGCTGTGCCTTGGCTGCAGCCAGCCAAGAGATTTCCCACTGGTGTTCCTGAGGGCTGGAGCTTGTTGAAGGCAGGCAGATAGGTCTTTTCCTCCTTGGGCTCCTGCTGTTCCCCCATATTTCCCTGGGGATTCCCAGCACATCCAGCACCAAGCGATGAAAGAGCTGTGGGTGCTAACAAGGCCAGCAAAACTGAGTCGGGGTCTTAAAGCCCAGAAAGCTCCTGTGCAATGGTTGCTTGAGTCAGGGTCTTAAAGCCCAGAAAGCTCCTGTGCAGGGGCTGCTTTGGGGCTGCTCAGCAAAACTGAGTCAGGGTCTTAAAGCCCAGAAAGCTCCTGTGCAATGGTTGCTTGAGTCAGGGTCTTAAAGCCCAGAAAGCTCCTGTGCAGGGGCTGCTTTGGGGCTGCTCAGCAAAAGTGAGTCAGGGTCCTAAAGTCCAAAAAGCTCCTGTGCAGGGGCTGCTTTGGAGCTGCTCAGCAAGAGTGAGTCAGGGTCTTAAAGCCCAGAAAGGTTCTGTGCAAGGGCTGCTTTGGGGCTGCTCAGCAAAAGTGAGTCAGGGTCTTAAAGCCCCAAAAGCTTCTGTATAAAGGCTGCTTTGGGGCTGCTCAGCAAAAGTGAGTCAGGGTCTTAAAGCCCAGAAAGCTCCTGTGCAAGGGCTGCTTTGGGGCTGCTCAGCTCTTGGAGTGAGCTGGAGGTCAGGACGGATGCTCTTGGCTCACCAGATCCCAAGCAGAACCTCCGTGGCAGGTGTCTGGGTCCAGTTCCAGACCTCAGTGCCTGAGTTTGTTTCTCGTCGGCCCAGAGCACTCCATCAAATGTAAAAAGAACAGGGAGGGAAGGAGGAGGGGGGGAAAAAAGAGGAAGAAAGTAGGGAAAAAAATAAACCCAAAAAGAAACCCAAACCTCAACTCCGAAACAAAACAGGGCTGCTTGGGTAAACACCTCCTGCCAGCGGGAGGGAGAGAAGGAGAAATCCCACAAGCATCCTCCACACCCTTCCTCCTGCCTCCAGTACCTGTTTACTCCAAACAGCCCTGATAAGGATTCAAGGTTGGCCCCAGGGAAAGAACAAAGGGTAAACACTACCCTGGGTGGGTCCTGCTCCCGAGCCTCTTTGGAGCCGGATAAAGAAACACGTTTGACTGCAAATTAAACAACGCAGGCCGGAATAGCTCGAATTCTCCACCAGAAGCAAACCAAACATCACACCTCTCACCCCTGACCCAATGTTCCTGCGGCCGGGCTCGGCCACGCTGCAGAGCCCTGCCTTTGATTGGCTTCGGGGTAAACACCCAACCCTTCCAAACCTGTTCCCCGGGCAGCAAAAGCAAAGTTGCTGCTGTCAGCTCTGTCAGCCTGGAGCTGATAAAGGCATCCCAGCATCCAAAGGGGCATTCCTGAGCCCCTGCGCCAGGCTACAGGCTGGGCTGGTTGGGAAGGGGGCTGCAAGGGGCCTCGCTGACCTCCCCGTGCCTCTGTGCACAACTTCCCCCCCCTCCACCCCCTCCCCATCCCCTGCAGCCGGCAAATCCATCACCGACAGTTTATTTAGGGGCCAGGGGGAGAGCTTGGCCTCAACACCGACAGGTCCTGGCGCTGCCTTCTGCAGACTGGGACCCTCTTTGGTGGCTGGTGGCTGGTGGCTGGTGGCTGGGCAGGTTTCCCCTGCTTTGCAGCCCACCAAAGCCCTCTGTTTTACGCTGGGTGCTGCGAGGAGCTGGGGTTGTCCCTGCTTTCTGTGCTGTCTGTGAAGGGGGATGCAAGTCTGAGCCCCAGCAGCCATGGGTTTGCACCAGCCAGACCAGGGGCTGTGGCTGCTGCCAGCTCCTTCCCAGTTCCCATCTCACAAGGCTTGTTGCCAAGGGTGGTTTCAGGGTCCTACTCTGCTCAAAATGAGGTTTCTCCACTTTAGAAGCACTGCATTAGGTGCCAGAGCACCTGAGCCTGCTTCTCTGGAAGGGCTCACTCACCTCCTGGTGTTTACTGTCCCCCTGGGAAACGATTCCCTGCCAGTACAGCTGTCAAATCCCCAGGATACATGGACATTGTTGAGACTGGGGGTTGTGACCCCTCTCCCTAGGCTGAGAAAAGTGGAGGTTCCCAGGTGGGCTGGTGGCAGCAAGACAGGGAAAGTGGTTGGCACAAAGACGAGCAGCAGGTTTGGCACTGGCAGTGCTGGGGGGATTATACTTGCTGGGGGAATCCAGAGCCTTTAGGAGCATGTGGCCAAGGTCTCTTCTGCAGCCATGACTCCTTCACTGGGTGCTTTCCCTCTTCAGCTGCTGCCAAGAGCCTGCCCCGATGGCAGGGTGCCAGGAGCTGGCATGGCTGTGGCAAAGCCTGGCAGCGGGCACAGGGTAGTGCCGGGGAGGGAGATGCGAACGGGATGTTCCTGCTGCTAATCCAGGCTGCTCTCTCCCCTCCCATCCCTCCCAGTTGCAGGAATACTACAAGAAGCAACAGGAGCAGCTTCACCTGCAGCTATTGACGCAGCAGCAAGCCGGAAAGCAGCAACCCAAAGAGGTGAGCTCACGCAGATGGGTTCTGGGCCATCAGATCTGGCAGCAAATTAAAGGGGCACCAGCACAAAACAAGGTGTGAGAGGATCCCAGCACCCAGGGCATCCGGCTGGGAGCCAGCAGGGATGTGGCACGGGGACATCCTGTTCCTGGGGAGGGGGGGTGGGGGAGTGCTGGAGTGGCCAGTTTGGGTGCTGGGAGTTCTTCCTCCTCCCTATCTGTGATCTCTCGCACGCACTGAGCTGCGTCGCTCTCAGCGCCGCTTCCTTGTCGCTACATCTGGAAACTATGGGGTGGGTGTGGGGAGCAGTGAAGTCAGTGGGTGTGGGCTGGTAGAGCCACCCAACCCTCCCCAGCAAGAGGTGCAGGTCATTGCCCACCCCCCTCACCTCAGCCCAGTGTGAATGCTCCTCCAAATCCTCCTCACGGTGGGGTGCAGAGGAGGCTCAGCTCATCCCTTGCCCAGCATACTGCCCCTGCCAGGCTCCCAGCCTGGCTCAGGTTGTGCAGCCCAGTCCTGACTGAACTGGCACAGCAGCAACCTGGGCAAGTAGACAGGCAGGACTGGTCAGGTGGGAACCCAGACTGGGCTTTTGCTGCCAGTGCTGCAAAACCCAAGCTCAGTGTGAAAGAGCAGCAGTGGCAGCAGAGGTCTTTTGCCATGGGAGATGCTCAGGCAGGGAATTCTGTCTGCTTTGGCAGCAGTGGGCACGTTGCTGGGAGGTGGGTGCATGGTGGAGAGGTGTTTGTGCTGGTGTGATTACATCAGCCTTGTCTAACTCCTTTACACAACAGCTTTGCTCTCCTTTCCCATAGTGCTGGAGTCTGAGGTGTTGTGGCTGTGTCAGCAGTGCTTGGTTTGGGAATGTGCTGGTCACAGAGCCTGGGGGTTGACCCTGGCCTACAGCAGGCAGGCAGCACCAGTCCCATCCTTACCTATTTTTACTCCTCTCCCTTCCAAGATCAGTGCCATGGAGGGGGATGGGGGAGGTGGGAGTGTTTTTCCTTGCCTGTGCTGCTCTGTGTCTGGTATCACTAAAATCCATTAAGGTTGGAAAAAACCTCTGTGGTCATCAAGTCCAAGCCTCAACCCAACACCATGGTCACCTTTTTTGAACCCCTTTAGGGATGGGGACTCCACCACCTCTCTGAGCAGCCTGTTCTGGTCCCTGACCACTCCTGCAGCACAGAAATTTTTCCTCCTCTCCAATCTGTTGCTCCGTGGCACAATTTCAGGTTATTTCCTCTCCTTCTATCACCTGAGACCAGGGAGCAGAGCCCAACCTTTACTTCAGCCTCCTTTCAGGGAACTGCAGAGAGCAATGAGGTCTCCTCTCAGCCTCCTCTTCTCCAGGCTGAACACCCTCAGCTCCTTCAGCTGCTCCTCACCCACCCATGTTGTTCTCCAGACCCAGGTTGCTCAAGGCCTCATCCAGGCTGGCCTTGAACACCTCCAGGGAGGGAAGGGACATCACTAAAAGTCATTGAGTTTGGAAAAGACCTCTATGGTCATCAAGTCCAACCATCAACCCAACACTGTGGGCACTAAACCATGTCCCAAAGTGCCATGTCTGCACCTCTTTTGAACATGCCCAGGGATATGAACTCTACCACCTCCCTGGGCAGTTTTTCCCAGTGCTGAAGATTTTCTTGATCTCCAAGTTAAACCCACCCTGGTGCAACCTGAAGCCACTGTCCCTTGTCTTTTCACCTGTTACTTAGGAGAAAAGACCCAGCTGGCCCCAACTTCCTTTCAGGATGCTGTAGAGAGCCAAAAAGTCTTCCCTCAGCCTCCTTTCCTCCATAATGAACAATTCCACTTGCCTCAGCTGCTCCTCACCAGACCTGTTCACCAGCTTTCCTCTCTGTTGAGCATCCTTCCTGGGGCTCCCAGCACACAGAGACGTGGAGCTGAGCTCCTTGGTCCCTATACCTACATGAGCATGAGGAGCAAGCAGGGGGATGTGATGCTGGAGCTGCTCATTGCAATCATCCCCTGCTGACATCCAGCACCCTGAGTTGCACTCCTCAGGTCTCAGCACTTCAAAATGCAGCTTTCTTTTGAGGAATAGGAGAGCTGGGGAGGGATTGTTGACAGGGGTTTGTAATGACAGGAGGAGGAGGAATGGGTTTGAAGTGGCAGAGAGGAGATTGAAACTGGATGTTAGGAAGTTCTTTGCAGTGAGGGTGGTGAGACACTGGCATAGGTTGCCCAGGGAGGTTGTGGAGCACAGAAGCACAGAATGTGATCAAAGATCACATTCTGTGCTTCTGTGCTCCACAACCTCCCAGGAGATGTCCAAGGCCAGGTTGGGTGAGGCCTTGAGCAACCTGTTCTAGTGGGAGGTTGGAACTGGCTGAGCTTTGAGGTCCCTTCCAACCTAAACCATTCTCTGATTCTAAGGAAGACTCTGAGTCTGGATTGCACATTGATGGGGACTGATCTGTTGGAAGGCAGTGAAGGGGAAAAGGATTTGGAAGGTCCTGGTTGATGGGAGGTTGACCATGAGCCAGTAATGTGCTCTGGTGGCCAGGAGGGGCAGTGCCATTCTAGGGCAGATTAGAAGGGCTGTGATTAGTAGGTAGAGAGAGGTTCTCCTGCCCCTCTGCTCTGCCCTGGTGAGGCTGCAACTGGAGTACTGTGTCCAGTTCTGGGCCTACCAGTTCAGGAGAGACACAGAACTGCTTGAGACAGTCCAGCACAGAGCCACAGAGATGCTGAAGGGAATGGAACAGCTCTGTTAGGAGGAGAGCCTGAGGGAGCTGGGGCTGGGAGCTTGGAGCAGAGGAGCTGAGAGGTGACCTCAGCAGTGCTGATAAAGATGTGCAGGTGAGTGGCAGAGGCTGGGGCCAGGCTCTGCTGGGGGATGCTCAATGCCAGCACAAGAGGCAATGATGGAAGCTGAGGCAGAGGAAGCTCCATGGAAACATGAGGAGGAATTTTTCCCTGTGAGAGTGATAGAGCCTGGCACAGGCTGCCCAGGGGGGCTGTGGAGTCTCCCTCTCTGGAGATATCCAAACCCACCTGGCTGTGTCCCTGTGTGATCTGCTCTGAGTGCTGCTGCTCTGGCAGGGGGCTTGGACTGGCTGAACTTTGGACCTCCCTTCCAGCCCTTGACATTCTATGATTCTATGATTCCAAACCCATGCTGGCAGTGGCAGGCAGGGGGGGGGGAAACAAGACAGCTTGAGCAGCTGGGGGTCATGCCAGCACCCACTCAAGCCCTCAAAAGGCTTTGACCCAGGCAGTCTCTGCGGGACGTCAGCATCCTTCCGCGGCGTGCGGGGTCAGGCTTTATCGGAGCCATCTCCAGGAGCTGGAGTAGCTGCTCGTGCTCTGGGAATGAGGGAGGCATAAATCTGTGCTTCCTCAAGGACTTCTTTTCTCCCCCCCTCCCCTTGGCTGTGGTGATGTTATATTGCAGCAAGGAACAGGGATATAATTAAGCTCTAACAAAGGGTTTGCTTAGCGGGCTCCTGGTTTTAAAAGCGCCTGTTAACTTTTAATTAAATGCTACAGAGGAGACCAGAAATTTCTCTGCTGAGTGGCCAGCGAGGGGGGAAGGGGCTTTAGATGCTGCTAAAAAGGGGTTTGTCCAGCTGCCAGCATGTCTGTGGCTGGGAAAAGCAGCCAGGGGATCCTTGTGAGAGGGTTTCGCTCTGTGTTTCCGCTCCCGGGCATCCCCAGCTGGGCTTCACCCCATGGATCTGATGGGGGTTGCATCTGTGGGGGTTGGTCTCTTCTCCCCAACAGTATGTGATAGGGTGAGAGGAAATGGATTGAGGTTTGCAGAGGGTAGGCTTAGACTAGAGATTAGGAAGAGATTCTTTACATTGAGGGTGGGCAGACACTGGAACAGGTTGGCCAGGGAGGTTATGGATGAATCATAGAATCAGTCAGGGGTGGAAGGGACCAAAAGGAGCAGCCAGTTCCAGCCTCCCTGCCATGGCCAGGGACACTCTACCCTAGAGCAGGCTGCACACAGCCTCAGCCAGCCTGGCCTTAAACACCTCCAGCCATGGGGCCTCAACCACCTCCCTGGGCAACCCATTCCAGCCTCTCACCACTCTCATACTCAACAACTTCCTCCTCACCTCCAGCCTGATGCCACCTCCCTGGAGGTGTTCAAGGCCAGGTTGTGGATGAGATGTCCCTGCAGGGGGGTTGAAGCTGGATGATCTCTAAGGTCCCTTCCACCCCAAACCATTCTATGAAGCTATGAAATGGCCTCAAGTTGCATGAGTGGAGTTTTAGGCTGGATATTAGGAACAATTTAAGAAACTTCTTGCCTGGAAGGGTCCCAGAGCCCTGGCACAGGCTGCCCAGAGAGGTTGTGGAGTCTCCTTCTGTGGATCCTTTCAAAGCCTGTCTGGATGTGTTCCTGTGTTACCTGAGCTAGACTGTATAGTCCTGCTCTGACAGGTAGGGTTGAACTTGATGATCTTTATGGATCCCTTCCAACCCCTGCCATCCTGTGAGCCTGTGATTTCTGTGCTGCAAGACTGCTCAGGCACTGGAACAGGCTGCCCAGGGAGGTG
Source organism: Pogoniulus pusillus (assembly GCF_015220805.1). Lineage (NCBI taxonomy): Eukaryota > Metazoa > Chordata > Aves > Piciformes > Lybiidae > Pogoniulus > Pogoniulus pusillus. Next base: position 2,324,865 of record NC_087302.1, read on the forward strand.
GTGGAGTCCCCATCCCTGGAGGGGTTTAAAAAGAGAGGCAGAGCTGTGGTGCTGAGGGACACGACTCAGCCCCAGCCTTGGTAGAGGTGGAGAAGGTTGGAGTGGGTGAGTTAAAAGGGCTTTTCCAACTGAAAGGATTCGATGAGTCTAACAGAGCCTGAGTTGGGCAGCAGCCCATTCCTGCCGGGAATAGCTTCCCGGGACAGCCCAGGGAATAGCTGGCGTGTCTGGGATGCCGCAGCACAGCCTCTCTTGGCCGGCGTCGGCTCCTTCATGGAACTCCAGGGCGGCTTTTGACTCCAGCCCTGCTGCAGGGCTGTAAACCCAGCGCCTCCTGCTCCCTTTCCAGGGCTCGCTGGGTGCCATCCGAGCGCGCAGCAGGACCAGCAGGTGGGAACAGCTTTGTGCCACCGTGCTGGGAGCAGCATCCCGTGCGGGAGTAGCTCGGAGCTCCCCAGGAGGAGCAGCGTGGCTGGAGGAGGTCTGCCGGGGAAAGGGAAAGCAGGAAAAGAGGGACGGTGGAGGATGGAAATGTGTCGGAAGCGGCTGTCGGCAGCATCCTGTCCCAGAGGATGCAGGGGGGATGCTCCATGGCTCCGGTCTGAGGGGAGCTGTGTGGCTGCAGGGGGTGTTAGGAAGGGGCCCAGCACAAGACCATCTGCATCCATGTGTCCTGCCAGGATGGGGCTGAGCTGCAGCACAGCCCAGCCCAGAGCATTTCCACAGAATCCTAGAATGGGTCAGGTTGGAAGGGACCTTTAAGATCATCCAGTTCCAACCCCCTGCCATGGGCAAGGACACCTCCCACCACCACAGGTTGTTCATGGCCTCATCCAACCTGACCTTGAACACCTCCAGGGAGAAGGCATCCACAGCCTCCCTGGGCAGCCTGTGCCAATGTTTGCCCACCCTCACTCTCAAGAATTTCTTCCTCATCTCCAGTCTCAGTCTCCCCTCTGCCAGCTCAAAGCCATTGTCCCTCATCCTATCATTACAAGCCCTTGCCAGAAGCCTCCCCAGCTTTCTTGTAGCCCCCTTCAGGTACTGGAAGGCTGCTCTAAGGTCTCCCCAGAGCCTTCTTAGAGTGAACCCACAGCAGCATCTTGGGTGTGGGGGGAGCGAGGAGGTGTTGGATGGAGCAGGGAGCTGTGCTGTAGGGCTAGGATGGCTCCAGACAGCTCCCCAGCTTCATGGCGAGAGGCACCAAAGCTGCTGTCTGTCATCCCAGCCTTTCCCTGGCTGCTTTCCCTCTTCCAAGCCCAGCACAGCCCCACTGTTTGGCTGCAGAGACCCCCAGTACCCCCTGGGGATGAAGCCAGCGGGTGTCTGCATGCCCCAAAAGCTGCCGGAGAAGGCAAGGGAGGGAGAGTTGTCCCTCTCCTGAGTCTGGCAGGGCTCTGGAGGGGGTTACTGCAGAAGCAGAGGGCTGCCTGCTGCCTCACCTCGGTGTCAGCTTAATGAACTGCTCCTGTCAGTCCCGTGTGTCACGGCGAAACTCCTCCTGATGTGCTCATAAATCAAAGTGACGGCGGCTCCTACCCCGGGAGCGGCACCCACTCAGCTGCGTCTAATGCACGGCCAGCACAGGCTCTGCACCCCCGGCCCCAGCACCACCGTGGGAGGCAGGACTGGGCCCAGGCCTGGTTAACATCTTCCTTGATGATCTGGAGGAAAGGGGTTGAGTTCAGCAGCAGTAAGTTTGCAGACGACACCAAGTTGGGAGCAAGCGTGGAGATGTTGGAGGGCTCTGCAGAGGGACCTGGGCAGGCTGCACAGATGGGCACAGTCCAGTGCCAGGAGTTTTGACAAGGCCAAGTGCCAGGTTCTGCACTTTGGCCACAGAACCCCCAGGCAGTGCGATAGGCTGCAGAGTGGCTGAGAGCAGCCAGGCAGAGAGGGAGCTGGGGGTGCTGGGAGAGAGGAGCTGCAGAGGAGGCAGCAGTGCCCAGGTGGGCAGCAGAGCCAATGGCATCCTGGGCTGGCTCAGGAGCAGTGTGGGCAGCAGGACAAGGGAGGTTCTTGTGCCCCTGTGCTCAGCACTGCTCAGGCCACCCCTGCAGTGCTGTGTCCAGTTCTGGGCTCCTCCACTGCAGAGAGATGTTGAGGTGCTGGAAGGTGTTTGGAGAAGGGCAGCAAGGCTGGGGAGGGGCCTGGAGCACAGCCCTGTGAGGAGAGGCTGAGGGAGCTGGGGGGGTGCAGCCTGCAGCAGAGGAGGCTCAGGGCAGAGCTCATTGCTGCCTGCAGCTGCCTGCAGGGAGGCTGTAGCCAGGTGGGGTTGGGCTCTGCTGCCAGGCAGCCAGGGCCAGAGGAAGGGGACACAGCCTCAAGCTGTGCCAGGGCAGGTTGAGTCTGGATGTTAGGAAGAAGTTCTTCACAGCAAGAGTGATTGGCACTGGAATGGGCTGCCCAGGGAGGTGGTGGAGTTGCTTTCCCTGGGGGTGTCTAAAGGGAGGCTGCAGGAGGCACTTAGTGCCAGGGGTTAGTTAATTAGAACTTAGTAGGTGATAGATTGGACTCGATGATCTTGAAGATCTTTTCCAACCTGCTTACCTCTGTGATTCTCTGGGAGTCAGCTGGCATTTACCAGGCTGGGGCTTGCTGAAGAGACAGGAGCCAGATGAAGCTCATGGGGTGAAGTTTCTGGTAAGGCTGGGACTGAACTTGAGGCTCTCACCACCCTGCCTTCTCCAGGGCAAACTCCTGACTCAGGGAGCTGATGGGTGCTGGTGGATGGGACTGCACATGGGTGAACCTCTTGACCCAGCACACTTGGTGGCTGCAGAACCATAGAATCATTTTGGCTGGAAAAGACCTTTAAGATCATTCAGTCCCAAGCATGGCTCTGAGTCTGTGCAGTTGGCTCCTTGCAGTGTGGCAGCTGCTTTGTAGGGACTGGCAAATTGGCTTTCCTGGACAGCAGTGATCTTTAATTTGGCTTAGCCCAGGAATTTGTGCATCTGCTGGGTAGCAGGATGGGAATTCCCAGGGCTGGTCCCTGTGTTCATGGTCTGGTGAAGCTGGAAGGATGTGAATGTGGATTTGAATCACGTGAAGGTGCAGGTTCAGTGTAAGCAGTGTAATTCCTGCTCTGACTTCACTAGCCTGGAGAAGAGAAGGCTTCAGGGAGACCTTTTTGCCTTTCAGTGCTAAAAGAGGCTGATAAGAAAGCTGGGAAGAGACTTTTTAGCAAGGCCTGGTGAGAAAGGACAAGGGGTGATGGTTTGAGACTTTAAAAGAGAGAGATTCAGGCTGGAGAGACGGAAGAAATGTTTTACCCTGAGGATGGGGAGTCCCTGACCTTGTGTGCCCAGAGAGGCTGGAACTATTCCAGGTCAGGTTGTCTGAGGCTCTGAGCAGCCTGCTTTAGTTGCAGATGTCCCTGCTGACTGCAGGGGGTTGGACTGGATGAACTTTAGGAGCCTTTTCCAACCCAAACCACCCTAGGATTCTGTGCTAAAGCTCTTGAGCTCATCAGTAAGAACACAAACATAATCATCAGTAAGTTTACAGGTGACACCAAGCTAGGAGCAGCTGTGGAGCTGTTGGAGGGGAGGAGAGCCTTGCAGAGGGACCTGGCCAGGCTGCATGGGTGGGTGGAGGCCAAGGGGATGAGAATGAACAAGGCCAAGTGCAGGGTTCTGCACTTTGGCCACAGAACCCCCATGCAGTGCTAGAGGCTGCAGAGTGGCTGAGAGCAGCCAGGCAGAGAGGGCCCTGGGGGTGCTGGGAGAGAGGAGCTACAGAGGAGGCAGCAGTGCCCAGGTGGGCAGCAGAGCCAGTGGCATCCTGGGCTGGCTCAGGAGCAGTGTGGGCAGCAGGACAAGGGAGGTTCTTGTGCCCCTGTGCTCAGCACTGCTCAGGCCACACCTTGAGTGCTGTGGTCCAGAGCCAATGGCATCCTGGCCTGCATCAGGAATGGTGTGGCCAGCAGGAGCAGGGAGGTCATTCTGCCCCTGGACTCTGCACTGGTTAGACCACACCTTGAGTGCTGTGTTCAGTTCTGGGCCCCCCAGTTTAGGAGGGACATTGAGATGCTTGAGCGTGTCCAGAGAAGGGCAACGAAGCTGGGGAGAGGCCTTGAGCACAGCCCTACGAGGAGAGGCTGAGGGAGCTGGGATTGGTTAGCCTGGAGAAGAGGAGGCTCAGGGGAGACCTTATTGCTGTCTGCAACTACCTGAGGGGTGGTTGTGGCCAGGAGGAGGTTGCTCTCTTCTCTCAGGTGGCCAGCACCAGAACAAGAGGACACAGCCTCAAGCTGTGCCAGGGCAGGTCTAGGCTGGATGTTGTTAGGAAGTTGTTGTCAGAGAGAGTGATTGGCACTGGAATGGGCTGCCCAGGGAGGTGGTGGAGTGGCTGTGGCTGGAGGTGTTGCAGCCAAGCCTGGCTGGGGCACTTAGTGCCATGGTCTGGTTGGTTGGGCAGGGCTGGGTGCTAGGTTGGGCTGCAGGAGCTTGGAGCTCTCTGCCAACCTGCCTGATTCTATGATTCCATAAATTCTCCTTTGGGGGCTACAAAGTTCCCCCGCTCACAATTGCAGCAAGACTTTGTGGGGGGGACCACCTCAGCACGGGCTTGGTGTGCTCCTCTCTGCTGGGAGCAGCCTCAGTTTTCTAGCTGAGGATAACAGAGCTGCCATGGAGGGGTCAGGCTCCTGCTGGTGCCTGTGCTGGTGCTGGTGCTTGTGCTGGTCGGCGCAGCACAGCTGGCTCCTGCTGCCTGCCAGCCTGGCTCCTCACAACCTGCAAACAACGTCTGCACAAACAGAGGGGTTCAAGGGGTTAGGGAGACGCCTGCCCTGCTAATGAGGCTGGGCAGACCCGGGGCAGCTCCCCTCTCATGGCCAGCCCAGATTAGCAGCTGCCCGTCCCCAGCCCTAATTGAATTCTCTCCCCTTCAGTTAATTCTCATGGATTTCTTGGTGCCTCCCCAGAGACCTGTCCTGCCTAACTAGTTTAGGGCTGGCTACGTTGCTCAGAGCACCGCCAGCTTTTGGGGATGGGTGGGAGAGTCACCTTCCTGGGGTGGATGAACTCATACCGGTGCTGAGCACCTGCTCCCCTGCTGTTGGAAGCATAACATAGCAGAAAATTACCCAGGCAATACCTGCAGCCAGGTTTGGGTTTTTTTTTCCCCTGCCTTGCACCAGGAAGGGTCTTGTGATGGTCTTTTTTTTTTTTTTGGGGGGGGGGGGGGGGGCTGGCAAGCAGGGATCATTTCTGTGCCTAAAAGAGGGTCCCATGCATCCAGGATGCCTTTTGGGCGCCGGCAGCTCCCTTTCCACCAGTGATGCTCAGCACCCGCGGGAGCTCATCTTACCGCTGCGCCCCCCCATACGTGGGGGCCTGGGGAAAGGGGTGGGGGGGGGGGGGTGTTTGCCTACCTCGTCAGCAGAGCTGGGTCTCCGCTCCGAGCAAACCCCCAGCTCTGCGCTCTCCCTCTCTTTCCAGCGCTTTATTTTTTTTCCCTTCCCCTTTCCTTTTCTTCCCCTCCTCTTCCGATAGATCAAAGCCTCCGTCCGGCTCGGCCGCAAGCTGAGCAGACACAGAGCCCAGCGGCAGGACGGCGACGGGCACGGCCGCGGCCCCACCGCCGCGGGCATCCCTGGCTGCCGGCGCCAGGCCCCCGCCTGCCCTGCCAGGTTTTCTGCTGCGAGGCTGGGAAATAAACAGGCTTTTGATTTCTCCCTTTTGTCTCCCGGCAGCCGTTAGGGAACAAGCAGCTGGCCTTCCAGCAGCAGCTCCTGCAGATGCAGCAGCTCCAGCAGCAGCACCTGTTAAACCTGCAGCGCCAAGGGCTGGTGAGCCTCCCACCAGGGCAGGGCACCGTGCCCCTGCAGACCCTGCCCCAAGGTAAGGACCCTCACCCAGGCTGGGAATGCTGATGGGTTTTTTTTTCCCCTCTAAAGTTTGCGGGGGGAGGGGGGAGGGAGGGGGTGGAGTGTGGGATTGCATTAATGGTGGGAGCAGCTCAGGAGAGTTGGAGCTGGGTTGTGTGCAGGATATGGCCCCTGGTTTCCTCTTGTAGAGGGGTTTGGAGAGCAGGGGTCTGCTTCTCTCCAGAGGGCCTCTGCAGGGCTGTGGGTGGCTTGTTTTGGGCTTCCAAAAGGGGCCGTGCAGCCTCTGCTCCCCAGCCACCAGCACAGAGGGCTGTGCCCAGCTTTGGGTGGTGATTTCCCCACCTTTTTCCACCCCAAAGCGATTCCATGAGTCTGTGGTTTCCTGGTGCCCAGCCCAGGCTGAGCTGCCTAAGCTCTGGGGGGGGGGGGGGGGGGGGGGGGGGGGCTGAGCTGCTCTGGCTGGGTGCAAGGAGTGAGCCCATGGGGTGCTGAGCCAGGCACCTTCCCTGGGGGTCTTCAAGAAAAGACTGGATGAGGCACTTAGTGCCATGGTCTGGTTGACTGGCTAGGGCTGGGTGCTAGGTTGGACTGGATGAGCTTGGAGGTCTCTTCCAACCTGCTTGATTCTATGATTGTATGATTCTATGGTGCGTGGGCACCAGTGGGTGCTGCTCCTTCTCCCTGCTGACTGTTGGTGCTTTCTCCCGGTGCCATAGCTGTGTGCCCCTCAGACCTCCAGCAGCTCTGGAAGGAGGTCACAGCTGCCCAGCCTGTTGAGGACAGCATTAAGCAAGAAGGTCTCGACCTCACCACCAACACCTCCAACTCTACCTCGTTTTCGGCCGCCAAGGTCTCGCCTCCCATTTCCCATCACCCTCTGCCCAATGGACAGAGCTCCATGCACACGCCGAGAAGGGACAGGTAGAGCTGCCTCAGGGCCTGGCCCTCTGTGCTTTTACCCCTGGAGAGGTGGAAGGGGCCAGGATCCATCACCTATGGAGCTGGCAGCAGGGTTGGGAGGGATGGAGGGTTTCTGCCTACAAGTCCTGTCACTGTTTTGCTGTGCTTGTGGAGGACTGGGAGCCATCACCACGGGTGATCATCCCCTCCTGTGGGTCCTCGAGGGCTGGGAACGCTGCAGCCTCACGGCTGTCCCATCTGACACAGTCCCTTTCCATCTTCTGCAGCTCTTCCCACGAAGAGACCCCCAGCTCCCACCCACTCTATGGCCACGGAGAATGCAAGTGGCCTGGCTGCGAAACCCTCTGTGAGGACTTGGGACAGTTTGTCAAGTAAGTGCTCCCCTTTTTGGGGGGCAGAGTTCTCCCAGAGCTGGCCAAAGCCTGCACTCCTGGGCCAGCACAGCATGGGGTTGGTGGAGGGGGAGACCCCAGCAATGGGTCTGGACACCCTAAAGTTTGTCTGCCCAGAGCTGAGGAAGGAGAAAACACCCCAGGGATTGGCGTGGAGGAGAGGAGACCCAGTGGAGCGGGCAGGAGCGGGCAGGAGCGGGCAGCAGGAGAGGGGAGTTGGCTGCTCCCCTGCTGGGGGGCGAGGGGGAAGCAGATGGCAGCGCGGCAGCCGCTGACACTGCTTGTGGGCTCCGGCGCTGACTGATTAACTCCGCTGTCGAGGAGCCCTCTGCTAGCGTCAGGGTCAAACAAATTGTTTTCACGCTTCGTCAGAGGTTTACTTAATTAGTTCATTTGCAATTAGATCTCTTTGTAGCCAGGATTTTTAGCAAAGACATCAGAAGGAACTGACGGGCTCGCTTGCTTGCTTGCTCCTTCCCTCCTCCCCCACCCCCCCCCCCCCAGCTCAACCTCTCCGGCTGTCTGCTCGGCACAGCGGCCGAGCCTCACCAGCCTGTGCTTTGCTCTCCACCAGTGACGCCTTGGGCGGGGGGGAGGGGGCTAGAAACTCATCCTCATCCCCTGCCGTGGCTGGTTCCACTGGGAGCATCCCTCGGCCCACACTGTCCTCCTGCTTCCCTGGAAATGAGCTGGCCAGAGGTGTTGCATAGGAGGATGAGGAGGTGTGAAGGCAGCCTGGGAAAGTGTTGTCTGGTGAGGACTGAGTCAGGCTCCTGCATCCTCCTTCCTCTGTCTCTGACTCATGGGATGACCTTAGATAAGGCATTTCCTTCAGCCTCCGTGGGCATGTTTACATGGCACATGCCCACGGAGCAGATGAGCAAGCTGGAGCTGGAGATGGCAGGGGATGGCCAGGGCTAGGTTGCAGTGCCAGGAGAGAGAGCCTTGCTGTGCCAGCCAGGTCCCTGACCCCCTAAGCATACCTGGTGCCTGCAGGAGTGAGCTTCCCAAGGGACAGACTAGAGAAGGGCTGTCCCTTCTCTGCCAGCATGAGTGTCAAGGTGCAGGACCAGCAGATTGGGAACTCCCAGCTCCCAAAGGCTGAGTCCAGCTGCAGCCTCCTTGCTTTGGGTCTGAGCACCGGTGTGGAGCTGCCTCTGAGCATCACCTCCATGAAGGAGCTTGGAAGGCTTCAGTGTTGGGGTGGGAAGGGGCAGTTTGTCCTTGGAGCAGTGGTTTCTAAGCCTGGGAGGGTCGGTGGGAGGTGTCTCCTCTCCTGCTTAGCACAGCCTAGGCTCTCAAAAGCATCTTCCCTGGAGAACCAGCCATGCCCTCAGTCTGCTGTGTGGGGAGAGGATCAGCCAGCCAGGTCCAGCTGCAGGCCTGCAGATCGAGGCTGAGACAGGGCTGGGGTTTGCTCACACACAGCCTTGGCAGCTGCTCCCAGTTACCTAACTTGTTTTTGCAAGTTGGGGCTGGAAGGCTCTCACAAACAGCTGGGTGAGACTTCTGCCGCCTTCCGCAGCACAACGTCTCCTAAATTGCCTCAGCAGAAATGTCTCAGTCATTGTGCCATGGCCCTGGGACACCCAGCACTGGATGCCACCGGTTGGGATGCCCCTGGGGTATCCCTGGTACAGTTTGCCCTGATGCCCAGCATCCCCCCTCAACCTTTCTCAGTCCTGCAGTGAAGACCTCCCTGGATTTGCACCCACCCCAGCAAGGATATGGCCCAGACATGTGATGCCTTTGAAGCCAAGTGGGTCCCCAGGTTGCCACTTAGGTTGCCACTTTCCTAGGGACACCCACAAAGCAATGCTGAGTTGTGCCTGGCTCTGCCACAAGTGGTATCCCTGTCTCAGTGGCTGCTTGTTTCTGCTGCCTGAGATGGTAGAGGACCAAAAGTCCTTGTGCTTTATGAACACAAAATGCCTTAGTAACATAGGAGGTGAAAGCAGTGGGAGGAGGAGCATCCTGGAAATGTCACCTTCTGCCTTCAGGGATGCCCTTGGAGGTTGGAAGTGAACCTTCATAATGCCACCTTTGTCCTGGAAACCTGCTCCTCAGGTCCTCCTGGGCTCCTCCTGCCAGCAACCTTCTCAATGACTTTCCATCAATCAGTGACTGCTCCTCAACACTTGTGGGAGACAACACAGCTCATCTGCACCTGCCCCACAGCCTGGATTTGGGGAGAAGGCACAGCCCTGGTTACTTGGCCACCTTCATGCCTCAGTTTCCCTCCTGCTTTGAGCAGGAGTGCCAGAGCATCCCTGATGGGCATCCTTGGGCAGTGCTGTGCTAGAGGGGGTTGGCAGGTCAGGGCTGATCCTAGGTATGGTCCCAGTGGAGGAGCCACGTTTAGGGCACATCCAAACATAACTCCTCCCTGTTCTCCTCCCCAGACACCTCAACACAGAACATGCACTTGATGACCGAAGCACGGCCCAGTGTCGAGTCCAGATGCAAGTGGTACAGCAGCTGGAAATACAGGTGGGTTCTGCCCTGCCTTTGAAGGACCCAAGTTTCAAAAGCCATCTCCAAAAGTCATCCCCTTTCCAATTCTGCACTCCACATCCTGGCTGCTCTCTGCAGGAGGTGGGTAGTGAAGTTTGGGAGCCTAGGGAGAGAAGCAGCCACCTCAGGGGCCCACTTCAATCATCCTTTCCCAAAGTGTTGGCCCTGGGTTGCATCCTGGTGGAGATCAAGACCTGGAGGACCCTCTGATGCCATCATCCCTGCATGATTAAGATGAGGCTGGAGGAAGGCACAAACCATCTCCTGGCCAAAGTGTGCCTGTGGGTACAAGGAGATGGCACCAACCTGGAAGGCACAGGCTGTCTGAGAGGGCAACACAAGCTATGTCCTGGCTCTCATGCCCAGTCATGCTGCCCCAGCAAGAGCCCTCAAGGCTGCTGGGCACTGTGGAAATGAGGCCACTTATTTTGGTGACTGAACATGGTCTTTGGAGCCCAGCTTTGGGGGTGCTATTTTTGGAATGCCAGTTCTTTAAATAGTGCCTTTGCCAAGCCTCTCAGACTGCCCGATGTGTCCTGAGTGATTTGGAGAAGAGAGAGAGAAAAATGGGAGGAATGGGACAGAGGGTTTTAATCTGGGGACTTGAAAGAGGTCAAAGAGAAAAGTGAGGCCCTCTGTCAGAAGATCTGAGCCTCACCATGTCACGACAGTACTTGGCTGCCCAGCTCTTCATATAGGGGCTGGCAGGAGCTCAGAACAGTTTGTGCCCATCACTCTGCGTGGCAGCAGGCATCATACCTAAAGAGGGCTGCAGGAGAGCTGGGGAGGAACTCTGACAAAGGATTGTAGTGAGGGGGTGAGGGGCAGTGGCTTCGAGCTGGCAGAGGGGAGATTGAGACTGAAGATGAGGAAGAAATTGTTGAGAGTGAGGGTGGGGAGGCACTGGCACAGGTTGCCCAGGGAGGTTGTGGCTGCCCCCTCCCTGGTTATGTTCAAGGCCAGGCTGGATGAGACCTTGAGCAACCTGTGCTGGTGGAAGGTGTCTCTGCCCGTGGCAGGAGGGTTGGCACTGGGTGATCTTTTTAAGGTCCCTTCCAACCCAACCCATTCTATGATCACAGGGGGGTGCCAGCCCCAGGGCAGGGAGCAATCAGCCATGGAAGCCTTGGAAACCTCCACCTGCATTCCAGTAATGGAGGCTGCAGGCTGGGGAGGGACTCAGCTAAACCTTCCCGGGTGGGGAAGCTGCAAAGCGAAGCTCTGCGATCTCATCCTGCTCCCCAGCCCCTCGCTGAAGCCAGAGGTTGAAAGCAATTACTGGGACTTAAAGAGGGGAGTAAAAGGAAGGAGGGGAGGAGGTGGGGGGGGGGGTTAGGAAAACCGAAGCTGAAAAGCGAGCAGAAAGCTGGGAGAGCAGAGAGGAGAACCTGCCACCGCAGCTACCAATTATAAAGTTTTCAGCGCGGAGCTCCTGCTGTGCCAGCGCAGAGTGTCTGCATCACGAGGGGAGACCTGTCAGCTCTAATGAGCACCACGACAGCACGAAGGCATCCGAGCTGCTCCAAACTTGCCGCAAACTCCGCTCTGCCTCCTGCCTTTCTTTAACTCCTTCCTCGCCCGGCTCCCGGCTCCAGCCACCTAGCCCAGGGAGGGCGCTTGGCTGGCAGGGAGCTGGCAGCAGGCAGGGAGGTGGCTGAGCCCCAAGCTTGAGGGGTGGCAGAGGAAAGGGAAGGTGACGGGGAGAGAGCAGGTGTCAGATCCCATCGCCTCCACCCAGCTCAAAATCTCCCCTGGTGCCACAGTGAATATTTCACCCTGCCGTGCACTGCGGGGAGCGAGCAGGCGGCAGGGCACAATTAGAGCGATGCTGCGTGGCCTGGACAGAGGGATGGGTGCATGGACAGAGGGATGGGTGCATGGACAGAAGGGTGAGAGTATGGACAGAGGGATGGGTGCATGGACAGAAGGGTGAGAGGATGGACAGAGGGGTGGGAGGATGGACAGAAGGATGAGAGGATGGACAGAGGGGTGGATGGGTGGACAGAGGGATGAGAGGGTGGACAGAGGGATAGGAGAATGGACAGAGGGATAGGAGGATGGACAGAAGGGTGGGAGGATGGACAGAGGGATGGGTGGGTGGGCAGACGGGTAGGAGGATGGACAGAGGGGTGGGAGGATGGACAGAGGGATGGATGAGTGGACAGAGGGATGAGAGGATGGACAGAGGGATGGGTGGGTGGACAGAGGGATGGGTGGATAGACAGAAGGATGAGAGGATGGACAGAGGGATAGGAGGATGGATGGATGGATGGATGGATGGATGGATGGACGGACGGACGGACGGATGGACAGACAGACAAGGAGCTGCTGGTGAGCAGCACAGGATGGAGAAGAGTGAAGGACATGAGGATGGCTGCCACCAGAATCACAGAATCCACCAGGTTGGAAGAGACCCAGGAAGGAGAGCAAGGGCTGGGGCAGGTGGCCAGGGCAGGGCCATGCAGTTGGATGACAGCCTGAGGGAGCAAGGAGTGACTCCGCCTGGCCATGGATTTGTCATCTGCCTGCACATTGGTTGCTGGAGCAGCAGCAGCAGCCCCCATGGCCCTCTGTGATGGGCCCTGTAGTCCCACTGGGGCTCTCAGGAAGTGGCTGCTGCAGGGGGGTGGGTGCTGGAGTATGCTGCCTGTCCAGAGGCAGGACTGGGGGCTCCAGGGACACCTCGGCTGTGACTGTCAGCGCTGCCTGACCATGCCCCTTCTGCTTCTTGCCTCGCACAGCTAGCAAAGGAGAGCGAGCGTCTGCAAGCCATGATGGCTCATCTTCACATGAGACCTTCAGAGCCAAAGCCTTTCAGCCAGCCTGTAAGCGTGCGTGTCCCTCCTGCCCTTCTACACCCCCACAGCCATCCCCTCTCCCCTGCCTTTGCCCTCCCTGCCCTCTGCATGGTCACCGTGCCCCTGGGTGGATAAGCTCTCCTGCGTGGGCATTCTCTAACCATGCTGCAGCACTCACAGCCTGGTGCTGGTGCAAGGCATCAGGCAGGAGTGAAACGCAGCCTGCCTCAGCGTGTTGAGCTGCTCCACCAGCTCAGGCATGTAGTGGATGCATCCCATTTGGTGGGTGCATCCTCTTCTGTGCTTGCATCCCCATCCCGTGGCTGCCTCCTGTCCTGCAACTGGATCTCTGTCCCGTGGTTGCATCTCTACCCTGTGGTTGCATTCTTTCCTGCAGCTGCATCCCATTCCCATGGTAGTGATTGCATCCTCATCCCATGGTTGCAGTCCTATCCCATGGGAGAATTCCTATTCCATGGCTGCAGCCGTTCCTGCAGCTGCATCCCCATCCCATGCTTGCATCCCGTCCTGCAGTTGCATCCCATCCCTTGATTGCACCCCCATTCCATAGTTGCATCCTGTTCTGCAGTTGCAGTCCCACCCCTTGGTTGCATCCCCCCCCCTTGATTGCACCCCCATGCCATGATTGCATTCCTATGCCATGGTTGCATCCCATCCCTTGGTTGCACCCCCATGCCATGATTGCATTCCTATGCCATGGTTGCATCCCATCCCTTGGTTGCACCCCCATGCCATGATTGCATTCCTATGATATGGTTGTATCCCATCCCTTGGTTGCACCCCCATGCCATGCTTGCATCCCATCCCGTGGTTGCACCCCTGTGCCGTGGTTGCATTCCCATGCCATGGTTGCATCCTGCCCTGCAGTAGCATCCCACCCCTGCACACCAGCCCACCCTTTGCCATCCAAGCCCCTTTGCTGCCCGCTTCACGGCGCAGCCCCGCCAAGGCGCCGGTGTGCCAGGGGCTCTCCCATCTCCTGCCACTCCCCACACCGGTGCCCAACCTCTCGCCCTCCTTTCTGCCTGTCCATGCAGCTGAACCTGGTCTCCAGTGCCACCCTCTCCAAGAGCACTTCCGACACGTTCCCCGACGGTTTACCTCATCCCCCCACCTCGGCCACGGCGCCCATCACCCCCCTGCGGCAGGGGCCCTCCGTCATCAGCTCTTCCACTTTACACAACGTGGGGCCCATCCGCAGGAGAAACTCGGAGAAGTTCTGCACCCCAATCTCTTCAGGTGAGCTTCAGGAGTGAGGAGAGCTCAGCATCCTTCACCCCAAATGGGTGCCCAGGGCCCAGAGTGGCTCACAGGATGTCAGGGGTTGGAAGGGACCCGAAGAGATCATCCAGTCCAACCTCCCTGCCACAGCAGGACCACACAATCCAGCTCAGGGCACACAGCAACACATCCAGACAGGCCTGGAAAGGCTCCACACAAGGAGACTCCACAACCTCTCTGGGCAGCCTGTGCCAGGGCTCTGGGAGCCTTCCAGGCAAGAAGTTCCCCTTGTGCTGAGCTGCAACCTCCTGTGCTGCAGCTTCCATCCATTGCTGCTTGTCCTGTCCCAGGGAGCAGTGTGTCCCCTCCTGCTGACCCCCAGCCCTCAAATATTGATAAGCATTTATTAGATCCCCTCTCAGTCTTCTCCTCTCCAGACTAAGCAGCCCCAGGTCCCTCAGCCTCTCCTCACCAGGCAGTGCTCCACTCCCCTCCTCATCCTCATAGCCCTTCCCTGGACCTTCTCCAGCAGTTCCTGTCCCTCTTCAACTGGGGAGCCCAAAACTGAAGGCAGTGCTCATGATGAGGTCTCAGCAGGGCAGAGTAGAGGGAGAGGAGAACCTCCCTTGATCTGCTGGGCACACTCTGCTCAATGCCCCCCAGGATCCCACTGCCCTTGGCCTCAAGAAGGGCACTGAGCTGCAACCTCCTGTGCTGCAGCTTCCATCCATTGCTCCTTGTCCTATCCTAGGGAGCAAGTGAGCAGAGCCTGTTCCCCCCACTCCTCCTGACCCCCAGCCCTCAGAGAGTTATAGACATTGATTCAATCCCCTCTCAGTCTAAGCAGCCTCCCCCTCTGCCCCTGCCTGTGCCCCCTGCAGAGCTTGCACAGAACCATGAGTTCTACAAGAACGCCGACGTGCGACCGCCCTTCACGTACGCCTCGCTCATCCGCCAGGTGAGTGCCTCCTCACACCTGCTCCTGGGGGGCACCCGGGCCAAAGCTACCCTCTCCCCCCACCTTCTCACTCCCCTCCATGCCTCCTGAACCTCCATTCCGGCCTCTCGTGCCTCACTGCATGGTGGGCATCAAACTGCATCGGTTTGGGAGGGACCCCCTCAAAGGTCATCTTGTCCAATCCTCCTCTGCAGGCAGCAGGGACACCTCCAACTAGAGCAAAATGCTCAGGGTCCCATCAGGTTGACTTTGAATGTCTCCAAGGATGGGGCCTCAACCACATCTCTGGTCAGCCCGGTGCAGTATTTCACCACTCTTACTGTGAAGAACTTCCTCCTTATGTCCAGCCATTGCCCCTCATCCTATTGCAGCACACCCTTCTGAACAGTCCAGACCACCACAAGTGACACTCTTGTCCCCTCTCTGGTTTCTCAGGCCATCCTGGAGACCCCCGACAGGCAGCTAACGTTGAACGAGATCTATAACTGGTTCACGCGGATGTTTGCCTACTTCCGGAGGAACACAGCTACCTGGAAGGTGAGGACAGCCCTGCTTGGTGCCTTGGGGCTCACCCCATCCCACCTAGAAACACCTCATCCCACTTGGGGCTCACACCATCCCACCTAGGAACACCCCATCCCACTTGGGGCTTACACCATCCCGCCTAGGAACACCCCATCCCACTTGGGGCTCACACCATCCCATCTAGGAACACCTCATCCCACTTGGGGCTCACACCATCCCACCTAGGAACACCCCATCCCACTTGGGGCTCACCACATCCCACCTAGAAACACCTCATCCCACTTGGGGCTCACACCATCCCACCTAGGAACACCCCATCCCACTCAGGAGAACCCCCATTGCACTTGGTGCTCATCCCATCCCACCCAGGAACAGCTCATCCCATTTGGGGCTCACCCCATCTCACTCAGGAGAACCCCATCCCACTTGAGGCTCATCTCATCCTACCCAGGAACATGCCATCCCACCTAGGAACACCCCGTCCCATTTGGGGCTTGTGCCATCCCTCCTGGGGTTCACCCCATCCCACTCAGGAACATGCTATCCCACCTAGGAACACTCCATCCCTCTTGGGGCTCATCCCATCCCACCCAGGAACACTCCATCCCACTTGGGGCTCATCCTATCCCACCCAGGAACACTCCATCCCACTCAGGAGCATGCTATCCCACCTAGAAACACCCTATCCCATTTGAGGCTCACCCCATCTCACCCAGGAACAGCCCATGCCACCTGGGGCTCAGCCCATGCCACCTGGGGCTCAGCCCATGCCACCTGGGGCTCAGCCCATCCCACCTGGGGCTCAACCCATCCTAACTGGGGCTCAACCCATCCTAACTGGGGCTCAGACCATCCCACCTGGGGCTCAGCCCATCCCAACTGGGGCTCAGCCCATCCCAGCTGGAGCTGCCAGCTGCAGGAGCTGCTGTAGTTCATTGTCCAGCTTCGAGATGATGCAGGAAAGGATTTTCTGGAGAAATCCTTCACCCTTTTCCCCTTCCCAAAATGCATCCTCTGAGCTCTGGGGACACAATTGGCCGTGCAGTAGGATATGGTGCTGGAGAAACCTGAGGTGCTCTGTGGTGCTGGGGCTGGAGCAGAGCCAGGAGAAGGGCAGAGAAAAGAGTGAGGCACTCAGAAGAGCAAATAAGGTTAATGATAACCTGGGGGCTGGTGGCACATTGTGAGGCTGTGAGACAGTGGTGGCCAAGGATGCTGCTGCTGCTGCTGCTCCGTGGGGGCTAGAAGGGGAGTGGTGGTGGCTTGGGGTGGGTGGGGAGGACACCATCAGCTCTGCTGCAAGATACACCCCCGCAGATGGGTGCCTGTGCCAGTCAGCTCCTCCCAGCACAGGGCTGCTTGGGCAAATGTTGGAAGTTTTGGGGTATCAAAATGCTGCCTGCCAGGGGGCTGGGCTGAGGGGTGTGGATTTTGGGGCAGTGCTGTGGGTGCTGAGGCTGCTCCCCCCTTGGTTGTTTAGGAATTGGGAAGTCAGAGGAGCTGAGGTGGTTGTGAGGAGCAGTTGCTGCCCCAGGAATGATTTATTTCTTGTTTCCTACTGTGTGCCTTTGCTTGAGACACAGCTTCAGGGAGGAGTGAAGTGGCAGGGGAAAGGTGACACTGACAAACCCTGAGACACTTTAAAAAGCCCCAAAAAAGAGGAGCATTTTCAAAGGGTTAAGGGGAACTGAGTTGTTCTGGAGCCCAGGGCCCCCGTGTGTGCTGCTGCAGATCTGGAGTTCACTGCTTTGCTTGGCCACAGCAAACTTCGGGTGAATAAGGAGCAGGTTGGCTCCAAAGTTCTCCAGGTGGCACCCAGCCCATCCCAAGCATCCCCTCAGGCTGGTGACAGAGAGAGGGAAGAGGACAGGAATGATCGGAGGTGCTTGAGCCATACCTTAGGAGCTGGCCATGGCCCTGCGACAGTCTGGAGTGCCCCTGATGGCATCCAGCAGCACTGCAAGCTGGCAGCAGCGCTGGGATCAGCGCTGGCAGCAGTGCTGCCACCCTCGCTGCCCTGCCCAGGTCCGTGGGGACAGGCTCAGGTGTGGAGGAAGGATGGGGAGCGCTGGGCTGGGGAGCACGGCGTGGCCATTGCTGATTCCAGGACTTGGGAGGCCTCATCCCTGGAGACATTCAAGGTCAAACTTGGTGTGAGCAACCTGCTCTAGCTGGAGGTGTCCCTGCTGAGTGCAGGGAGGTTGGACAAGGTGACCTCGGAGGGTCCCTTCCAACCCAATGCAGTCTGTGACTCTGTGACTGTCTCACTGGGGTCCTCCAGGGCAGCCCTTTCCCTGCTGCGTGCCTCAGTTTCCCAGTCTGAGGAATGAGATCATGGCAGATGAAAATGCCTTTTTCCTGCCTATTTCCTAGCTGAAAGGAACAAAGATTTTGATTTTTTTTTGTTTTCTCAGTGTGTGGATCCCACCCCCCAACCCCCCCCTTCCAACTTACCCAGAGGCAAAGTTGATGTCCCAGAGGGACATCCCCACAGCCCTTCTGCTTCCAGTGTTGCTGCTCTTTATTTTTGCCTCTTCCACCACCAAAAGGGATTCAAAAGAGTTGCAGAGGAGAGGGATGATTCCCATCACAACTTGTGGTGCCCAAGGCCAGAGGGGGATGCACAGGAAAAAATACTGTGGGTCCCTCCTTGGAAAAATCACAGCTCCTGCAGCAGCTTCTCCATCCTCTCCTGCTGTAGCTTACCCCTGGCATGGGGCAGGGGTGCTAAGGTGAGGTTACCCCAGACCCATGGTGGGGCAGAGCCATGGTGTGGTGTGTGTGTGGGGGGCGTGAGAAGATCCCCAGCACAGCACAGGGAGTGAGGCTGGGGGTGTAAAGCAAACATCATTAGAAAAGACAAAGATGAGCAGCAAACAGAGCAGCCAAGTCTGGCACTGAACAAACACTGCTCAAATACAAAAGCCACTTCAGGATGAGGCAGGGACACTCCCCCTCTGACACCAGGCAGGAGGATCCCCATGTTGGGGGGGCTCACCTGGCACCTCCTCCATGCCCTGGGGCCAGCACCCTGCCTGAGCCCCAGCATTGGGAAGGAGGCATCCCAGGCTCCAGTGCAGCAGAGTCGCATCCTGCCCACTGCCAGGATTGATCTTCTCTCCACTGCTGCCTTTGCAAACACATTGTCTGGAGCAGGGGGTGTCACGGGGGGGCCGTGGGCACTGCTGGGCTGGGGCTATGTCTCCATGGCAGGAAAGGTTTCAGCTTTGCCACGCTTCTTGCCTTTAATCAGGGCTTTGTTTGGATGAGGAGTCCCCTGCGTGCACAGGAAGGAGGAAGGGGAGCGCAGGGCAGGATCCGGCCCTGGCGAGGGGAGGAATTCCTGTGTTTGCTTGCCAGGGGACAGGGGTTCAAGGGCAGCAGCAGGACCCAGCCCCAGCTGCACTTCAGACCCCCGGGTGTGGGCAGGGATCTGGGTATTCAGAGATGGTGCAAGGACAGAGCAGGGGACAGGGGCTTGCCCTGCTCCCTCCTGGCCCAGGAGCACAGCAGTGTCCGGAGGCCCCTGAATTTCCAGCTCTCTGGAATGTCTGCATGGCACTGAGCACAGCCAGACCCCTCTTCTCTGAGTGATGCCAGCACAAAGTTTGAGGATTAAGGAAGCTTCAGTTGCTGGGGCAGGGCATGTCCCAGATGGAGAATACCCCTTTGGGTACGAGCAATGATGGCATTGGGTTGGCACCCTGGGACCTGGCTCTGCACCCACCAGGCGTCACCCAAGGAGCCAGGCTGGCTGCTGACCAGTGGAGTTTGTGTTGGGAAGCAGCTTGAGTTGGAAGGGACCTGAAGAACCATCCAGTTCCACCCCCTGCCATGGGTAGGGACTCCTCCCAGTAGCCCAGGTTGCTCAAGGCCTCATCCAACCTGGTCTTGAACTGGTGCAGCCTGTAGTTTCTTCCCTAAAAAACATCTAACAGCACCACCTGTGCCTTAATCTCCTTCCCAGGAACCAGCTCCTTGGACCTAGGGAGCTCCCTTCTCCTTTGGGGCACAGTGGGAGGAACCAGAACCTGCCCATCCCTGCTGCTTGTCACTGCCCAAGCTGGCTGTCACAGGGGCCATCTTGGCAGTGCCAGGAGAGATGGCATAGCCAGGGATGCTAGGGTGGGCAGAGGATGGATGGAGGGATGGAAGGAACAGGTTGCCAAGGGAAGTAGTTGAGGCCCCATTCTTGAAGATGCTCAAAGCAAGGCTCAACAAGGGTCTGGGCAGCCTGATCTAGTGGAGGATGTCCCTGCTGACTGGGAGGGGTTGGACTGGATGAGCTTTGAAAGTCCCTTCCAACTCAAACCATTCTGGGATGGATGGATGGACAGAAGGACGGTTGAAAGGATGGATGAATGGATGGAAAGAAGGTTGGAAGGATGGAAGAAAGGTCAGAGGGATGAAAGCATGAAAGGTCAGAAGGATGGATGGATGGATGGATGGATGGATGGATGGATGGATGGATGGATGGATGGAAGATCAGAAGAATGGATGGACAGATGGATTCATGGAAGGAAGCATGGATGGATGGATGGACAGAAGGAAGGTTGAATGGATGGATGAACTGATGGAAAGAAGGTTGGAAGGATGGAAGAAAGGTCAGAAGGATGGAAGGATGAAAGGTCAGAAGGGTGAGTGGATGGATGGATGGATGGATGGATGGATAGAAGAAAGATCAAAAGGATGGATGAATGGATAGAAGGAAGGAAGGTCAGAATGATAGATGGAAAGAAGGTTGGAAGGATGGAAGG
Organism: Pogoniulus pusillus; assembly: GCF_015220805.1. Lineage (NCBI taxonomy): Eukaryota > Metazoa > Chordata > Aves > Piciformes > Lybiidae > Pogoniulus > Pogoniulus pusillus. The sequence goes on from NC_087302.1 coordinate 2,344,808, forward strand.
AAGGTCAGAAGGATGGAAGGAGGAAAGATCAGAAGGATGAGTGGATGGATGGATGGATGGATGGATGGATGGATGGATGGATGGTCAGAAGGATGGATGAATGGATGGAAGGAAGATCAGAAGGATGGAAGGAATGAAGGTCGGAAGGATGAAAGGTCAGGTGGATGGATAGGTGAATGGATGGAAGGAAGGTTGAAAGGATGGATGGGTGGAAAGAAGGTTGGAAGGATGGAAGGATGAAAGGTCAGAAGGACAGATGGATGGTCAGAAGGACAGACAAATAGGTGGATGGAAGGACAGAAGAAAGTACAGGAGCTCCTCTTTGGTTTTTGCCCTTACATTAGAAAGCCAAAGGAGCGATGTGATGAGTTTGAGGGCTCTGTACCACTCCCCAGTGCAGGGCAAGGTGGGGAGGGGGTGGGGGTCCAAGTCCTTGTGTCTCCTTTTGCCTTGTTGTCTTGGCCAGCTCCTTTGTTTATCCAGCCCCCGTTCGACCTTTTCAATTGCCGCTAATGTTTTAGCGTAACGAATTAGTCTCTCATCACGAATCAGGGCTGGAAATAAATAAATAAATATATATATATGTATGTATAAAAAAAGAAAAAAAACCTCTGAGGCCAACTTCCTGAAATTGGGGTCATTCTCATTTGCAAGGCAGAGAATCTGAGAACCTTAATGCAAGGAAATTTATTCAAAGGCAGAGCCCCGGCGTGATTAGGCCCTTTGTAATTATAGCTCGGAGAGATTCCACTCCAGCCTCCTGCCTCCCTCATGGATTAGCAAGTGAGTCGGAAAAATACACAGGATTTAATTAGAGGCAAATTAAAATTGGTAATGAAATAGGGGCAGTAGCAAATGGCAGGGAGTTGGAAGGGGAAAAGGGAGCTGGTATCTCTCGGGGCTGCGCTGTCTGCCTACGTGTGTGTCTCTTTATTTTACATTTAGAAATGTAAAGATGGGAGACATAAAGAAGAAAGGGAGGGAAAGGACCAAAAAATAACCAAAGGGAGGGTAGGGGGGGGGGAGGAAGAAAAAAAAAAGAAGGGAGAAGATCAGCTGCTTTGCCAAGCAGCACCCAGTGAGCCGCAGCCAAGAGGGTGGCTCTGCTCCTGGGTCCGTGCTGGTGGTACTTGTCCTACGCTGTCCTCGTCTTGCTGGGCATCTGGCCAAGGGCCATGAGGCAGGGCTGTGTCCCACAAGTGGTGTGGGGGCTCGGCCCCTAAACCCTCTGGTGGCTGGTGGGGTTGGGTGAGTGTTTTATCAGAGTCATGGAATCATGGAATTGGGGAATTATGGGATTGTAGACTCGTAGAATCATAGAACTATGGGATCAGAATCATGGAATTGTAGAACCATAGAATTGTAGAACTATGGGATCAGAATCATGGAATTGTAGAACCATAGAATTGTAGAACTATAGAATCATAGAACTGTGGAATCAGAACCATGGAATTGTAGAATCATAGAATTGTAGAACTGTAGAATCATAGAACTGTAGAATCAGAATCATGGAATTGTAGAATCATAGAATTATGGAATCATGGAATCAGGATCATAGAATCAAGAAATTGTAGAATCACAGAATCATAGAAATATGGAATCAGAATCATAGAATTATGGAATCATGGAATTGTAGAATCATAGAATCATGGAATCATGGACTCAGAATTGTAGAACCATAGAATCATGGAATCAGGATCATGGAATCATGGAATTGTAGAATCACAAAATCATAGAAATATGGAATTGTAGAATCATGGAACTGTAGAATCATGGAATTATGGAATCATGGAATTGTAGAATCATAGAATCATGGAATATGAATCATGGAGTTGTAGAATCATGGGATTATGAAAGTGAGAATCATAGAATCATGGAAATATGAAATCAGAATCATGGAATTGTAGAATCACAGAATTATGGAATCATGGAATCATGGACTCATAGAAGTGTAGAACCATCGAATCATGGAATCGGGATCATGGAATGATGGAATTGTAGAATCACAGAATCATAGAAATATGGAATCAGAATCATAGAATAATGGAATCATGGAATTGTAGACTCATAGAACTGTAGAACTATAGAATCATGGAATCTGAATCATGGAATTGTGGAGTCATTGAATCATGGAATTGTAGAATCATAGAACCATAGAATCATGGAATCAGAATCACAGGATCATGGAATCCTAGAATCAAACAGGCTTTGTGGAGTGTTTGGCTGTGGACAAACCAACCGTGAATCAGCACAGCCCAGAGCCTTGGGGTGAAGAGGGAGGAGGAGGAGGAGGAGGATGGGGAGGAAGAAGAGGGGTCTAGGCAGTGAGGCAAGGGCCATGGCATTGAGTCTGCCCCTGCTGTGCCCACAGAACGCCGTCCGCCACAACCTGAGCCTGCACAAGTGCTTTGTGCGCGTGGAGAACGTCAAGGGAGCCGTCTGGACCGTCGACGAGCACGAGTACCAAAAGAGAAGGCCACCAAAGATGACAGGGTAGGTGCCCCTTTGCCTGGGTAAGCCACACTCACACCCACCTCTGCTGCCAAACCCCCTGCCCCTGGCACTCAGCTGAGCGTTGCTCTGCTTTCTCTCCTTCTGCAGGAGTCCGACCTTAGTCAAAAACATGATTTCAGGACTCGGCTATGGAGCACTTAATGCAAGTTACCAGGTAAGGACCCAGCCCCATCCCTGGCAGAGATGCTGGGGTGCTGACCCTTCCCTGCTCCACAGGCCAGGTTTTCCACCGTAGAATCATGGAATGGTTAAGGTTGGAAGGGAGCTCAAAGCTCAGCCGGTTCCAAACCCCCTGCCATAAGCAGGGACACCTCCCACTAGAACAGGTTGCTCAAGGCTTCATCCAACCTGGTCCTGAACACCTCCAGGGAGGTTGTGGAGCACAGAAGCACCCAATGTGATCTTTGATCACATTGGGTGCTTCTGTGCTCCACAACCTCCCTGGGAAACCTGTGCCTGGGTCTCACCACCCTCAACCTGTGCCAGTCTCTCACCACCCTCCCTTCTTCCTCACATCCACTTTCAATCTCCCCTCTGCCACTTCAAACCCCTTTCTCCTCGTCCTGTCATTCCAAGCCCTTGTCAATCGTCCCCAGCCTTCCTGTAGGCCTCCTTCAGATCATAGTGGCCTGGCATCCTCCATGCCTCAAGCCACTGCTGCTTTCTGTTGCAGGCTGCACTGGCAGAGAGCAGCTTCCCACTGCTCAACAGTCCCACCATGATCAACACCAGCTCGGCCAGCGGCATGCTGCACGTGGGCCACGACGACGTCAGCAGCACCGTGGAGCAGGTCAACAGCAACGGCAGCAACAGCCCACGCCTGTCCCCTCAGCAGTACAGGTCAGCCTGGCTGGGCAGAGGGCATGAGGGGTGGTGGGGATGGTGCTGGTGGGTGTTGCTGGGCTGCTGGAGGGTTTGGAGCTAAGGGATAGTGGCACGACGGGCACTGGGAGCTGCTCGTCGCCTCCCACGGCTGGGTTAGGGGAGAGTTGGGCCAAGAGCTTGGTGGGGTTGTGGCTATCAGAATCGGCTCCCTGAGGCTGAAGGCTTCCCTCCCCACAGCCACCCAGTGCACGTGAAGGAGGAACCAGCCGAGGCAGAGGACGACAGCAGACCTGTCTCACTGATGGCCACCACCAACCAGAATGTGACGATCCCCGACGACAGGGATCTGGAGGAGGAGCTGCCAGTGGAAGACTTGTCCTAAGGACCCCTTCCTCCTCCCTACCGAGGGGCAAACCCTTCCAACCCTCCCAGACGGAGACCAAGCAACGGCTCCCACCTCCCCAAGGTGACCTTCAGCGTTAACCTGTTTCTTAAAGGCACTTCCACAAAGCAAAAGGGTTTCTTTGACGCGACAACCTGCTGCTGACGGCACCTCCCTCACGCTCCCCACTGCCCTGCGCTGCAGCCCCGGTGACCTACCGACCCTTGCCGCGGGCCCCCTCCCGTGGCACCAGAAGCAAAAAACCCAAGAGCTGGACTTTGCCTCTCCTCCTCCCTTGGTTAGTGACTGGTGAACGAGGATGGTAGGTTGCTCCTGTCCGAAATGGTCCCCTCCTTCCTTCCTTCCTTGTGCGCAACAGGCACAGGGAAGGTGCTTCTGCCCCCTCCTGCCCTGCGGCGCTCTGCCACTCCACGATGCTCAAGCCTCTGCCAGTGATCACCCTGGGGAGGGAAGGCGATGGCAGGAACCTGCTGTTGTCTCTCTGTCCCCCAGTGGGTTTTGCACTAGGAGGGATCGTGGACCCTGCCCACGGGCTGCCTCCACCCAGCTCTGGGGGAAGAAACAGCAGAAACGGAGGCGAGTCCTCTGCCGTGGTCTGGATGTTGGGCTGGGGAAGGGCGAGGACCAGCGTGTCGGTGGGGCTGTGTCCCCTTTGCCTTGTCACCTCTGGCAGGTGGTTAAACTGCCCAGCAAGCAGAACACCCACCCTGGATTGGCTGCCCTCCCCAGGCCCCCCCCCAGTCCCTGCTGGTGGGGGTGTTGGTGGCACCCAGCAGTGGTGACCATCCCTGGCCGACCACCACTGCCAGGAACGAGGACACCTCTCCCCGCCTCCTTCTCAACGTCAGCTGCAGCAGGGACACCTCTCCCAGCCTGTGTGTGGAAGGCTGGTGGCCCAATAACAACTTCGAGGAACAGCTCCTAGTCCTCTTCATGCCCCTTTCCTCCTCCAGAGCCGGGGCAGGGTCTCCAAGGATGGGCAATGGCGTGGAGAGGAGGCAGCATCCATCACCACGGAGCACCTGCAGAGGAGTGGGCAGAGCCTGGTGGTGGCCACCCTGCTGGTAGCTGAGCTGACCTTGATGACAGCCTGTGGTGGCCATGGCTGGTGAGCCTGAGCCTGCTGCCGCCAGGGCTCCTGCTTTCATCTTTTTCTTTTTGTTACCCTTTTGTGTGCATCGGGGTGGGAAGATACCAAAAGCTGTCTAGAGCCAGCAGGGCCGTAGCTGAGGTGACCAGATGGTCTTCATGCCAAAAAATAAGAGAATTATCAATAATAACGAGAACAAGACAACCAAACACCCCTCTTCTCCCTGCTCTTTCTTTCTGTGGTGGTCATGTGGGTACCCAGCGCCAGGCTCCTCCTGCCAGCAGCTGCGGCCTCCCCAGTGCCCTGTGCTGGCCTTGGGGACCTGTCCCCAGCATGGTCAGGCTGGCACTGGCTGTCCTGGCACGCAGCAGGGTCTTGGGGGATTTGCTATGATGGATGTGAAGCTGCTCTGGGTTTTGAGCCCAGCTCTGGGCTGTCTCAAAGGGACCCTGAGGCTGCTTCATTTTCCTCTGTCCCTGGTACCCTGGGTTGAGATGTGGGTGGTGGGGGCTGTGTCATTGCCCCAGCGCACAGTCCCCAGCCCTGCGTTTGGGTCCTGGCACCGGCACCCCAGGAGCCACCTTTTGGATTGAAAATGTAACATGCAGCCGTGGGGCGTGGGAGGGTGGGAAGAGTGTTCTTGTTTGCCCCCGGGCATCACCTTGGTGACATCCTCAAGGGGCTCTGGTCCCCGGGACTTCATGTGCCTCAGGTCATCCTTCTGGTTGCCTGTTGCATTCTTGGTAGCCACGTGGCTGCAGAGATAGAGGGGTGGGGTGTCCCTGCTCCCCCCTCCCACCCCAGGCAGCCACCAGTGGGGCTGAATGGAAACTCCTCCTTTCACCCCAGCACTATCATGGGGTAGCAGCCACCATGTGTGTGTGGGGGGGGGGGGGGCACAGCCCAGTGGGGCTCTTAAGGGGGTTCACCAGCATTCCCCGTGGCTGGTGTTGCAGAGGAGCCTTTTCTGCCCCCCTGCCCCCCAGCAAATCCTGCCAAGCCGCAGCCGCGGTGGCCGCGGTGCTGCTCAGCCAGCCCAGCCCGGGCAGCCCTCGCTAGGTGTCTCCACTCGACCCAAGATTTTCCCCAGCGCCGCTGCCGAAACGTCCCAGAGCGGAGCTTTGCCAGCCCTGGCATCGCCTTCCACCCTCTCCCAGCTCGTCCCCATCACCGCCAGCCCCCACCCAGCCTCTGCTGGACACCAAAGACCCTGACCAGGCGGGGGGGAGCGGGGGGGCCATGAACCAAACCGCATCTCTTGAGGTGTGCGTCCAGCCTCATCCCCTCTGTACCTCCAAAGCAGCCGCGGGTTTTTCCTCTCTTTACTTTGTACTCCTTTTTACTTTCTTAATTCCTTTTTTCCCCCTGAAAATGTTTATTGCTTTTTTCTTTTCCTTTTTTTTTATTTTTTCATTTCCTCTTTTTCTTATTTTCTCCTTTTTTATTTCCCTTTCCCTTTTCACCCACTTTTTATTTTCCAATTTTCTTCTTTCCTTTCCTGCTTTTTTTCTTTTCTTCTTTATTTTCTTTATTTTCTCTTTTTTTCTTCTTTTCCTTAATTTTTTTTCTCTCCTTTTTTCTTACTTTTTCCTCTCTTTTCTTGTTTTTTTCTTGTCTTCTTTTTCTTTTCTTATTTTTTCTTGTTTTTTCTTGTTTTTCTTTTCCTTTTTTTATTTTTTCTTTTCCTCTTTTTTTTATTTTCTCCTTTTTTATTTCCCTTTCCCTTTTCACCCACTTTTTATTTTCCAATTTTCTTCTTTCCTTTCCTGCTTTTTTCTTTTCTTCTTTTTTTCTTTATTTTCTCTTTTTTCTTCTTTTCCTTAATTTTTTTCTCTCCTTTTTTCTTACTTTTTCCTCTCTTTTCTTGTTTTTTCTTGTCTTCTTTTTCTTTTTTTATTTTTTCTTGTTTTTCTTTTCTTGTTTTTTTCTTTTCTTGTTTTGTTCTTTACTTTTTATCTTTTTTTTTCTTTTCTTGCTTTTTCTGTTCTTTTTTTCCCCTTTTTTTTCTTTTCATGCTTTTTATTTTCTTATTTTTCTTTTCTTATTTTTCTTTTCTTGTTTTCTCTTTTCTTGTTTTTCTTGTCTTATTTTTCTTTTCTTATTTTTTCTTTTCTTGTTTTTCTTTTGTTTTCCTTTTTTTTTCTCTTCATGCTTTTTCCTTTCTTATTTTTCTTTTCTTGTTTTTTATTTTCTTACTTTTTCTTTTCTAACTTTTTCTTTTCTTATTTTTTCTTTTCCTGTTTTTTCTTTTCTTATTTTTATTTTCTTATTTTTTATTTTCTTTTTCATTTCTTACTTTTTCTTTTCTTATTTTTTCTTTTCCTGTTTTTTTCTTTTTTTACTTGTTTTTTCTTTTCTTTATTTTCTTGCCTTTTTTTTCTCTTTTTTTCTTCTCCTTTTCATCTTTTTCTGTCTTCTTTCCTTTTGTTTGTTTTTTTTTTCTTTCCTTTACTCCTATTTATGTCCTCTTTTTTTGGTCATTTTTTTCCTTCCCCCTTTTTTTGTTTGGTGTTGTTTGCTTTTTCCCTCTCTTTTTTTTTCCTATTTTTTTTTCCCCTTTAGATTTTTGTTCAAAACAAGTTTACAGCTGCCACAGGTGGGTGTTGCTGGGGGGAGGCTGCTGCCATGCATTGCTGCTTTACTTGTCCAAAGGATGAACAAGCTGCATGTCGGGGTGCAGCCCCCAGCCCCCCCTCCACTGCTGCTTGGCCACGGCTCGCTCTCAGCAGGTGACCTCCTGCCTGCAGCCAGGCTTCGGGATTTGGGCTTTGCATCTCCATAGTGAGGGGCAGATGTGCCCCTTGGGGCAGTGCCAGCCCCCGGTGTCACCTATCGGTGCTGCTGCAGTGTGTCTGGGACACCCTCGTGCTCCTGGGGAGGGAACAACCTGGGCTTGTACTGGGCACAGCCTGGCTTTGTACTGGTCTGGTTTGTCCTTCCCATGGAAGGAGAAGTTTGGCAACCATCAGGGCTTGTGCCGTGGCCGCTCAGTAGCTCGCACGGGTGCAGGGAGGGCTGCCAGCAGCTGCTCAGCTCCCACCAACTGCTGGGGGTGCTCTGGACCCTTCCCCACAGCCATGGGGCTGTGAGCTCTGCATGGGGGTCAGACTCCTTCACCGTTCTGGGGGGATGTTCAGTAGCTGCTCCCCACCTTCTTTCCCCCCGGGGCCTTTCTCCTCGTCTTCCTTGTGCTCTTCCAGTTTAATTTCGCAGCAGCTCTGCACTCCCCTTGGTTTCTGCATAAGGTGCAGCAAAACCCAGGGATGGGGTCCCAGGGCCTCAGGGTGGTCCAGGCATGAGCACACCCAGCACAGGGAATACCCTTCCCACACCCCCAGCATCCATTGCCCTTCCTGCTCAGGGTGGGATTTCTTCTTTTTAAAGCTTCTCCAGAGGTACAGACACCCCCAAAACGCCTCCTGGGGCTAGGGTGAGCTGTTTGCTTCCAAATCCCAGTGGGTCCAACCAAAATACCCTTTCACCATCACCCCTTCAGACCCCCACGAGGACCATCGGGCATCTTTGCCTCCGCACCTGTAACAGGTCTTCAGCTGCCGTCCTGGCTCCGAAGAGCACCCAATATATAGAGAGATATATATTAGAGAGAGAGAAAGAAATATCTCAATATAAAGGAGGGGGTTTGTCTTCTTTAAACCACATGCACAGGTTTGGAAAGCCCTCAGGTGATGCCCTTTGCCCAGCCCTCACTGACACAGGAATCAGGGTGGGTGATTTCATGGCAGATGTGCCCACTTTGGTACTCAGGGGTACATTTAATTCATTCTCTTATCCCCCTCTCCAGCCACCTCTGCAGGGTCTCATCCGAACTCATGTCCCCTCCTAACCTCACCCACCCCTCTCACCCCTCTGGTTTATTATCTTTGGGTTGGTTTTGGGGGGGTGAAAGGGGCAAAATTCCACATGTCTTACCTCAAACACACCCTGGTGGTGGGGAGGGGAGAGAAGGAAGGATCCAGGACCAGACACAGCATGGGGCAGGATTCTGTGTCTGTATCTATCGAGGCAGAGAGCTTCTGGGTTGAAGCTACCAACACCAATTGCTCTTTGGGCTTGGCTTGGGGATTTTTTGCCTGGATTTTTTTTTTCAGTGTGGTTTGTTTCCAGTTTCTTCCCACCCTGGGGGGGGGTTCTGTGAGGGGAGGCTGTGGGCACCTCTGCCAGGTAAAGGCATTTTTCTCTTCTCTCTCACATGAAGGAATTAGTCCATTTTCGATCTTCTCCTCCTTTTTTTCCCTCCTTTTTTCTTTTTTTCCTTTTTTCTTTTTCTTTTTTTCCTTTTCTCTCCTTTTTTCTTCCTTCTTCCTTCTTTCTTTTCTTTTTCCCTCTTTTTTCTTTTTTCTTATCTCCTTTTTCTTTTTTCTCTTTTCTTTTTTGTTTTTCTCTTTTTCCTTTTACCTTTTTTCTTTTTTCTTATCTCCTTTTTTTTCTTTTCTCTTTTTCTTTTTCTCTTTTTTCTTATCTTTTTCTTATCTCTTTTTTCTCTTTTTTCCTTGTATCTTTTTTCTTTCTTTTTTTTTTTTTTTTTTTTTTATTTTCTTTTTTTTCTTTTCTCTTTTTTCTTTTCTCTTTTTCTCTTTTCTTTTTTCTTTTTCTTTTTTCTTTTATTTTCTCATTTTGTTTTCTTTTTTCTTTTCTCTTTTCTCTTTTCTCTTTTTTCTTTTTTCTTTTTTCTTTTTTCTTTTTTCTTTTTTCTTTTTTCTTTTTTCTTTTTTCTTTTTTCTTTTTTCTTTTTTTTTCTTTTTTCTTTTTTCTTTTCTCTTTTTTCTTTTTTCTTTTTTCTTTTCTCTCTTTTCTTTTTTATTTTCTTTTTTCTTTATCTCTTTTCTCTTTTCTCTTTTTTTTTCTTTTTTTTCTTCTCCCTTGTTCCTTCTTTCTTCTTTCATTTATTTTTTTTCTCTTATTCTTCTTTTTTTATTCTTTTTTTCTATTTTTTCTCCCCCCCCCCACCCTGTTTTTTTTCTTTTGTTTCTTTTTTCCCCCCTCAATAACCAGCATGGGTAGAGCCAGTGGGATCAGAAACCAAGACTCAAAGGGAAGGGATACTGCTAGCACTGGGGAGCTGCTGGGGAGGCCGTTTGAAGGCAAAGGGGAAGCAGCAGCTGAACCTGCATTAAACCAAAGGGTTGCTTTGCTTTGTTTACACACCTTGGCCAGCCTAAGAGGAAGGATCTCCTCGGATCTAGGTTTTTGTCCTGGAAGCATTGGGGAAAGCAGGGACAGGCCAGAGCCAGGGCCTTGGGAACCTTCCACCGCCCATGACGGCTCTTGGGGGACCCCAGCTGGGTGCCCAGCCTGAGGGGCATCCCCATCCTCGAGGAACTACCGAGCCCTGCCATGACTTTCCCCCCCCCCCCCCCCCTTTTTGATTTTCCTCATCCATCCTCTTTGGCGCTGGGTAGGAAGGTGATGCTGGGGAGGTGGGACCAGGTGCAGGGTCGGGGGGCTGCAGGAGGGTGGAGGGGAAGGGAGGATGTGTATAGAGTGACCCTTTCTCTCCCACCACGGCTGTGTCCCTCGTGCTGTATAAAGGAACTAGCATTGCTGTGTATTTGTACTCCGAAGCTCCGTGTGTCTGCGTTGGCAGACGGTAAACCCCTGTACAGTAGGTCTAGCTGCATGTGAGAATCTGTATGGACAATGGCATTATAAAATGCAATAAAAGAAATTACCTATCCTGCTGCCCTGCTGCCTGCTTTCTTCAGGGGATTCACAGGATCACAGTGTCCCAGTATCACCAAGGTTGGAAGAGACCTCACAGATCATCAAGTCCAACCCTTTAGCACAGAGCTCAAGGCCAGACCATGGCACCAAGTGCCACGTCCAGTCCTGCCTTGAACAGCTCCAGGGACGGCGACTCCACCACCTCCCCGGGCAGCCCATTCCAGTGGCCAATGACTCTCTCAGGGAAGAACTTTCTCCTCACCTCCAGCCTAAATTTCCCCTGGCTGTGTCCTCTCGTTCTGGTGCTGGCCACCTGAGAGAAGAGAGCAACCTCCTCCTGGCCACAACCTCCCCTCAGGTAGCTGTAAACAGCAATAAGGTCTCCCCTGAGCCTCCTCTTCTCCAGGCTAACCAATCCCAGCTCCCTGGGATTCAAGGCAGGGACCGTCAGAGCCTCCTGGAATTGGTTTGCTTGGAGAAGGCCTCTAAGAGCATCAGTTCCAAACACTGACCCAGCACCACCTCGGATGGTAAACCCTGGCCACAGCTTCCTTCAACACCTCCAGGGATGGGGACTCCACCACCTCCCTGGGCAGCCTGTTCCAAACCCTGACCACTCCTCCAACAAAGAAATTTTTCCTCACCTCCAACCTAACCCCCACCCTGGCACAATTTCAGGTCATCTCCTCTCCTCCTATCGCTTGCTCCTAGGGAGAAGAGACCAGCTCCAACCTTGCTGCAGCCTCCTTTCAGGGAGCTGCAGAGAGCAATGAGGTCTGTCCTCAGCCTCTTCTCCAAAACAACCTCAGTTCCTTCTGCCCCTCCCCAGCCCTGTTCTCCAGACCCTTCTCCAGCTTTGTTGCCCTTCTCTGGACCTGCTCTCACTCCTCAATGTCCTTCTTGGAGTGAGGTGCCCAAAACTGGACCCAGAACTCAGGGTGTAGCCTCACCAGTACCCAGTACAGGGGCACAATCACTTTCATAGTCCTGTTGGCCACACCATCACTGATCCAGACCAGGATGCTGGTGGCCTCCCTGGTCACTCCTAGCTCATGTTCAGCCACCAGCAACCAGCATCCCCAGGACTTTTCTTGCTGAGCAGTTTCCAGCCCCTCTGCTCCAAGCCTGGAGCCTTCATGGGGTTGTTGTGACCCAAGTGCAGGACTCAGCACTTGGCTTTGTTAAACCTCATAGAACTGACCTCAGGCCATCAATCCAGCCTGGCCAGATCTCTTTGCAGAGCCTTCCTACCTTCATCATAGAGTTGGTTCAGTTGGAAAAGCCCTCTGAGATCTTGAATCTGACCATCAGCCTAAAACAGTGACAGTCCTGTTCTCCCAGCATGATGGTGAGCAAGGAAGCAGCTCCCCAGCAACTCAGCACCCACAGCCAGAGGACTGGAGGTTTGTTTGGAAGAGTTTGGTGCTCATCAAGGCTCCCAAAACAGAGTGGTCAGGAGTTGGAACAGGCTGTCCAGGGAGGTGGTGGAGTCTCCATTCCTGGGGGTGTTCAAAAGACATGAGGCTATGGCACTCTGGGACAGGGGTTAGTGGCCACAGTGGTGTTGGGTTGCTGGTTGGGCTGGATGGTCTTAGAGTGCTTCTCCAACCTTTATAAGCTTATGAGACCTGCCCTTTAAAACCAGCCCCCTGGGGGAACTGACTTCCCAGGCCATCAAGGCTTCATCAGGCAGAACTTTTGGCTGTTGCATTGGGGTTTGGGTTTTTTTTTTTTTCCTGACTATCCTCACTCCAATTCCCAGCCAGAGCTGCAGCAAGCAAAGGGGCCAGGGATGAGGCTGGGCCAGGACAGGGAGCAGATTTCAGCCCCCACTGCAGCCCCCCGGCTGCCTCGCAGCCCCTCCACCCGCAGCCCAGCTCAGTGGCTGGCTCCCAGCTGCGTCTAGACCCTGCCAATATTAATAGACTGTTACATCCCCTTTCCCTCTGCTGCTCCATCTCAGCCAAACTTAATCTTTTTTCCAGTGGCCCTTTTCCAGGGCTCTCTGAACCGTGGCCAGCTCGCCAGGGGCTTCCTGGGGTGTGCTGAACGTGCCTCTGCCAGCTCCATGCTGCCCACCCAGTGTGGGGGCTGAGCCAGCACCCATGGGTGCAAGAGCCATGTGGAGGGGTCAATGTCCTCATCCCAGCTCCCAGGGGGCTTGCAGCTGGATCCAGGCTGACCATCACTTGGGGGGGGAACATGTGGCTTTGATTGATTTAACACTTGGAGAAAGAGCTTTTAACTTTTAAACTAGAAACTTCTTTCCCCCTTTTGCTTATGGACACGAAGGCTGCCTTGGTTTGATTGCTAAACCAGGCCATGGAGGGGGGGAAGAGACTGGGACCAGCTCCCTCCCCTTCCCACAACTTTCATACACCTAGAGAATGGTGGCTGGAGGCAATCACCCTTCTCCTTCTCTTCCCTCCTGGGTGCTCTGGAGCCCACATCCATAGGGATACAAACCTCCCCTCCAGCTAGCTCAATGCATTTCCCCAAAGCTATTTCTCTGTCCAGAAATGTGCCCAGCCCACCAGTGAGGAGAAATGCTGATCTCCTGCAGGGACAGTGCTGCTGTCACCATCTCCATCCCCAGGGGCACCCTATCCTCCTCAGCAATGCTCTTCTTCATTGAGTCACAGAAACGTTTTGGATGGAAGGGATCAAGTCTGTTAACACTACCAGGTCACCACTAAACCATGTCCCTCAGCATCACATCTCATGTCTTTTAAACCATCCCCCCCCACACCCAGGGATGATGATTCAACCACTGCCCTGGGCAACCTGTTCCAGGGCTTGACAACCCTGGCAGAGAAAAACTTTCTCCTAACATCCAAGCTAAACCTTCCCTGGCACAACTTGAGGCCATTCCCTCTCATCCTTTTCACACCCCAGGTTCTGTTCTCTCAAAAGGCCACAGTGGTGCCCTTGTGGCCAAGAAGGCAAATGGGATCCTGAGGTGCATTAAGCAGAGTGTGTCCAGCAGATCAAGGGAGGTTCTCCTCTCCCTCTACTCTGCCCTGCTGAGACCTCATCATGAGCACTGCCTTCAGTTTTGGGCTCCCCAGTTGAAGAGGGACAGGGATCTGCTGGAGAAGGTCCAGGGAAGGGCTATGAAGATGATGAGGGGAGTGGAGCACTGCCTGGTGAGGAGAGGCTGAGGCACCTGGGGCTGCTTAGTCTGGAGAGGAGAAGACTGAGAGGGGATTGGATCAATGTTTATCAATATCTGAGAGCTGGGGGTCAGGGGGGTGGCAGACTCTGCCCACTGCTCCCTGGGACAGGACAAGCAGCAGTGGATGAAAGCTGCAGCACAGGAGGTTGCAGCTCAGCACAAGAGGCAACTTCTTGCCTGGAAGGCTCCCAGAGCCCTGGCACAGGCTGCCCAGAGAGGTTGTGGAGTCTCCTTGTGTGGAGCCTTTCCAGGCCTGTCTGGATGTGTTGCTGTGTGCCCTGAGCTCGATTGTGTGGTCCTGCTGTGGCAGGGGGGTTGGACTGGATGAGCTCTTTGGGTCCCTTCTAACCCCTAACATTCTGTGATCCTGTGATGCACAGTCCCATGCCCAGCTGGGACATGATCCCTGAGCCTCCCAGCACCATGATCCCTGAGCCTCCCAGCACCAACAGGGCCATCAGGCTCCCCAAACCACAATTCCCAGTGGTCCCCTGGAAGCAGCCATGGTAGGTGGCAGTGGTGAAGCTGCTCCCATTCTTCTGCCTCCCTCTGATAACAGCAGGGGGTACAATTCCCCCAAGGGCTGAAGCACAGCACTGAGGGGAAGGGGCAAATCTTTCATTTTCCATCTTCAAAAGATGAACTTCCACCAGGCCCTTTTTTTCTCTATTTTTTTTTTATCTCCATTTCCTTATCTTCTTTTTTTTTTTCCCTGCTTCTTTCTTGTTTTTCCCCCCCCTTCTTTCACTATTTATTTATTAATTTATATTATTTACAGAAATAGCTTGTGACTCATCAAAAAAAACCCAACCAAAACTCCTTTCAGCAGCAGCTCCCAAACACTGGGGTCATTCACTGCAAACTCAGTGCCTCACCTCCCTCCCCCAGCACAGAAGGGTTTGAGAAGGTTGTTTTGTTAAGGGATTTGTGTGTGTGTATGTGTGTGTGTGTGTGTGAGTGTCTGTGCTCCCAGCCACTGGTAATTAATGCTGGAGGAGATCAAGGGGTGATGGCTTGGACCCTAAGCAAACACAACTCAAAGTCTGCACAGCCTAGCTCTGTGCTGAGCTCCAGCCCGACGTCTACAGTCCCATTCACGGCAGGTTAACCACGCTGCGGGTTTGGGGTTGGGAGTGCTGGAGAGGGATGTGTGTCTCTATATATAAATACATTTATTTTTGCTGTCGTTGTTTTCAGATTGAAGAGTTTTTCTTCTCTTTTTTTTTTTCCCCCCTTCCTCTCTATTTATTCTGTTTTGCTTTCGAAACTGCAAAGGCTTTTTGCCGAGGGATAAATGCCGGGAATGTTGCAAAACCCTCGCTTTGAAGTGCGGAGTCGAAGCCTTAGCGCTAAATCCTCGCCGGAGTCGGGAAGGTCAGGGAGGTTTTAAACCTCTTGCCCCTCCTTTCTTCCCTAACCTGCCTGCTGGGGTGCTATGGATGGAGAGCAGTAGACTTGGAGGGTGATGGGGTGCAGAATCTGCTCCTTCACCACCTCCTCCTCCTCCCCCGGAGGAGCCCAAGCCGCAGGCGGGAGCGGGAGGACCCTGCTGGATTGACTTTGGCAGCGGCGGAGCTCGGCGGCTGCCAGGGTTTGTGAATGTGGGTCAGAGCCGTCCGACACCTCCACAAACCGGCCCTGCTTCCCAGCATAAGGAGCTCCTCGGGGTGCAGCGATCCGGGGTGTAAGGCAGGATTAACCCAGCCCTAATCTCTGCGCGATTAACCCTGCGCATCACCGCCTGCGCCCAGCCCTTCTCTTGCCCACCCTTGCCCAACCTCCTGCACTGCTCAGAGGGAGTTTTCTTTAGAGGGGACAAAGCTGTGGAGGGGGACACCAAAAAAATAAGAAGGTTTTTTTTAGGGGGAGATTTCTTTAGAGGGGACAAGACTTTGGAGGGGGACACCAAAAAATCAGTAAGAGTTCTTTTTTAGAGGGATTTTCTTTAGAGGGGACAAAGCTGTGGGGGGGAACACCAAAAAATTAAGAAGGTTTTTTTTAGAGGGAGATTTCTTTAGAGGGCACAAGGCTGTGGAGGGGGACACAAAAAAAATAAGAAGGTTTTTTTTTAGAGGGATTTTCTTTAGAGGGGACAAGGTTGTGGAATGGGATACCAAAAAAAAAGGGTTTTTTTTAGGGGGAGTTTTCTTTAGAGGGGACAAAGCTGTGGAGGGGGACACCAAAAAAATAGGAAGGTTTTTTTTTAGGGGGAGTTTTCTTTAGAGGGGACAAAGCTGTGGGGGGGGACACCAAAAAAATAAGAAGTATTTTTTTTAGGGGGAGTTTTCTTTAGAGGTGACAAAGCTGTGGAGGGGGACACCAAAAAATCAAGAAGTATTTTTTTAGAGGGATTTTCTTTAGAGGGGACAAGACTTTGGAGGGGGACACTAAAAAATCAAGAAGGGTTTTTTTTAGAGGGATTTTCTTTAGAGGGGACAAGGCTGTGGAATGGGACACCAAAAAAATAGGAAGGTTTTTTTTTAGGGGGAGTTCTCTTTAGAGGGGACAAAGCTGTGGAGGGGGACACCAAAAAAAAAAGAAGTTTTTTTTCAGAGGGATTTTCTTTAGAGGGGACAAGGCTGTGGAGGGGGACACAAAAAAATTAAGGTTTTTTTAAGAGGGAGATTTCTTTAGAGGGGACAAAGCTGTGGAGGGGGACACAAAAAAATCAAGAAGTATTTTTTTTAGAGGGATTTTCTTTAGCGGGGACAAGACTTTGGAGGGGGACACAAAAAAAAAAGAAGTTTTTTTTCAGAGGGAGTTTTCTTTAGAGGGGACAAGACTTTGGAGTGGGACACCAAAAAATCAGTAAGGGTTTTTTTTAGAGGGATTTTTTTTAGAGGGGACAAGGCTGTGGGGGGGACACCAAAAAATTAAGGGTTTTTTTAGAGGGATTTTCTTTAGAGGGGACAAAGCTGTGGAGGAGGACACCAAAAAATCAATAAGGGTTTTTTTTAGAGGTATTTTCTTTAGAGGGGACAAAGCTTTGGAGGGGGACACAAAAAAAAATAAGAAGGTTTTTTTTTTAGGGGGAGTTTTCTTTAGAGGTGACAAAGCTGTGGAGGGGGACACCAAAAAATCAATAAGGGTTTTTTTTAGAGGGAGATTTCTTTAGAGGGGACAAGACTTTGGAGGGGGACACCAAAAAATCAGTAAGAGTTTTTTTTAGAGGGAGTTTTCTTTAGAGGGGACAAGAATTTGGGTATGGAGGGGGGGGGGAATAAAAAGGGTTCAGGTTTTTGTGTGTGTGGAAAATGCTCATCTCCGTGTCCTGAGCACTCAGCACTGCTGAGCAACTTGTAACCCTTCATTGGACTTGTTTGCACCTTCCTGCTGATGGAATCATAGAATGGTTTGGGTTGGAAAGGGACTTTCAAGAGCAGCCAGTTCCAACCCCCTTGCTATGGGCAAGGACACCTCCCATCAGCCCAGGTTGTTCAAGCCTTCATCCAACCTGGCCTTGAATACCTTGATTCTGTGCTCCACAACCTCACTGGGCAACCTGTGCCAGTCTCTCCCCACCCTCACTCCAGTCCAAATCTCCCCTCTCCCAGCCTAAAACCATTCCCTCTCATCCTATCACTACTTCACCTCCATCCCTGAAGTTTGTTTTTTTTTGGGGGGGGGAGTACAGCAATGGAGCTGCAAGCCCCTATGGGACCACCAAGCCCAGGGACCAGCAGCCCCACAGCATGGGAAGGGTGTTGGGAGCTGTTTGGTTGCTGTTAGGCAACAGCAGCTTTACAAAGTGCCAGCAGGTCTGGAAGAGCAGTAGCAGGGCTGGGAAGATCGGCAGCAGGGTTGGGAAGAGTGGCAGCAGGGTTGGGAAGAGTAGCAGCAGGGTTGGGAGAGCGGCAGCAGAATTGGGAGAGTGGCAGCAGAGTTGAGAAGAGCAGAAGCAAGGCTGGGAGAGCAGCAGCAGGGCTGGGAAGAGTGGCAGCAAAGTTGGGAAGAGCGGCAGCAGGGTTGGGAAAGTGGCAGCAGAGTTGGGAAAGTGGCAGCAGAGTTGGGAAGAGCAGCAGCAGGGTTGGGAAGAGTGGCAGCAGGGTTGGGAGAGCAGCAGCAGGGTTGGGAAGAGCAGCAGCAGGGCTGGGAAGACCAGAAGCAGGGTTGGGAAGAGCAGAAGCAGGGTTGGGAAGAGCAGAAGCAGGGTTGGGAGAGCAGCAGCAGGGTTGGGAAGAGCAGCAGCAGGGTTGGGAAGAGCAGAAGCAGGGTTGGGAGAACAGAAGCAGGATTGGGAGAGCGGCAGCAGGGTTGGGAAGAGCGGCATTGGGAGAGCGGCAGCAGGGTTGGGAAGAGCGGCATTGGGAGAGCAGCAGCAGGGTTGGGAAGAGCGGCATTGGGAGAGCGGCAGCAGGGCTGGCTGAGCCGCTGGCCCCGCCGGACGCCGCCGGTGCCGGATGCTGCCGGGGACGTGCTGGAACCGTCCTCACGGCGCAGCCTGCTAAGGAAATGCTGGGGAAGGCTGGATCCCGGCTGGGTCCCGGCTGGCTTCGCTTTTCTGCTCGCCAAAATTCACCTCCTGCTGCTGAATGAACGTGGGATGGGGGCAGGAGAGAATCCCCAATGGGAGCAGGCAGTGAAGAGGTGGTGAGGGAAACAGTGGAGGAGGGTTAAGAGAGCAGAAACCAGGTCGTGGCCTCTGTGATGGGATGGATCCTGCCCAGGATGAGCCCCGAGAGCAGGCACCAGGGCAGCATTTCACCACACAGCAAAGGGACACAGGTGGTGGAGGAAAGGAGGGTGCAGACCTGGTTTGCAAGGCTGGATCCTGCCTTTGGCTTTTTGCTTGGAGGGGCAGCAGTGCTCTGCCTCTGAAGCCAGGAGTGTCCCCGGGAGGTTCAGTGGGATGCCCCACAGGGCACACCATGGCCCCACAGTGTTGCTGTGGGTAAGCCTCTGCTGCTCTCCAGCCCCTACAAACCCTACAAAGCCCTTTCCAGCATGCCACAGCTACCACCATGCCCATGCAGCCACCCCTTCCAAAGCCAAAGGCAAGGTCCTGGGCCACCAAAGCTGTGATTCAGCTTCCCAAGTACTCTTTAATTATTTGGGGTTTGTGGTTTATCAGGGCAAGCTGTCAGCAGAGAGGGAAAAAAGCCTGCTGCTAATCCCACCCAGCTCTGCAGCCTCATGGCCTGAGCTGAGCATGGCTAACCCTGGTTCCCAGCTCCATCCACCCACAAGCAGAGCATCACCCACTCAGGGCAGCCACCCTCCTCCTTTCCCAGGTCCAAGGCAATCTCAGGGGTTCTCAGTTCTTCCACCAAACCCCTTGGTCTGGTGGGGTCACGTCCAATCCCCCCCAGGGCAGCCCAGGAGCAGCATGAGTGCCTGTGCCACAGCGTGGCTGGACTCTGGGGTGTCAGAGCAGGTAAACAGGCAGGAATGTGCAGCTGCAGCGTGGGGCTGGCATGTTCCTGGCGTGACTCAGACACTGCTTCACAGGCTGGTGGAGCTGGCACACCCCAGGGCCCCGCTCACCGTCACCAGCAGGACTGGCTTCACGCCTGGGCACTGCCCCACGGAGGGCTTGTGGAAAGCTGGCTGGGTCCTGCTGGGGCTGCAGTCAGTGGAGCTGTGTCAGGTGGCACCATCGTGGGTCCCTCACTACAAGAAGGACATTGAGGTGCTGCAGTGTACCCAGAGAAGGGTGATGAAGCTGGTGAAGGGCCTTGAACACAAATCTTATGAGGAGCAGCTGAGAGAACTGAGGTTGTTCAGTCCTCAGAAGAGGAGGCTGAGGAGAGACCTCATTGCCCTCTAGGACTCCCTGAAACAAGACTGGAGCCAGGTGTGGGCTGGGTCTCTTCTCACACACAGCAGGGTGACAGGACAAGAGGAAACAGCCAGGGGAGGTTCACTTTGGATATTAGGAAAGTTGCCTCCACAGAAAGGGTTCTCAGGCCCTGGCACAGGCTGCCCAAGGCAGTGGTGGAGTCCCCATCCCTGGAGGTGTTTAAAAGATGTGTGCATGTGGTGCTGAGGGATGCAGTTTAGTGGTGGTGGCTGAGCAGCAGGGGTGGGGTCCTGAGCTCTGAGCAAGTGGTGGGACTTGGTCTCAAAGATCTCTTCTGGGGGGGGGGGGAGCTGCCCATTGGGGGCAACTCTGCTCTGGGGACCCAGAGGCATAACTCTGGAGTGTATAGAATCATAGTATCAAGCAGGTTGGAAGAGAGCTCCAAGCTCAGCCAGCCCAACCTAGCACCCAGCCCTGCCCAACCAACCAGACCATGGCACTAAGTGCCCCAGCCAGGCTTGGCTTCAACACCTCCAGCCACAGCCACTCCACCACCTCCCTGGGCAGCCCATTCCAGTGCCAATCACTCTCTCTGCCAACAACTTCCTAACAACATCCAGCCTCAACCTGCCCTGGCACAACTTGAGGCTGTGTCCCCTTCTTCTGTTGCTGGCTGCCTGGCAGCAGAGCCCAACTCCACCTGACTACAACCTTCCTTCAAGTAGTTGTAGACACTCAAAGGGATGTTGTAGCCAGGTGTAGAATCCAGATCTCCCCCGGACCCCTGAGCACACCCAGGAATTGGTCACCAGAGGCAAGCTGGTGACCTCCCAGCTCCATGCCACAGTTTGGGCAGCACCCCCGTTGCTACCAGCTAGTTCAACTCCATCCTCAGGCTGCCAGGAGCACTCCTCTAGGAGAGCTCCAGAGCCATCGCAGCTTCCTTTTGTCCACGTTGGCCGTGCTGGGCTTTCTAACCCGGCAGGAACACGCAGCGGTGCTGTGAGAATCCAGCCCTGAAGATGTCCTGCCAGGTCCTACATGAGGCTCTGCACGAAGACAAATCCTCCTGGGGGACTGTGCAGGGACTCGGCGCCGGAGCAAAAGCAACGAGCCCTGGCTTGGCCCGCCGGGGCCAGGCTGAGGCCACTTGAAGCCACGGTCGGTCTCACGCCGCCACTCTCGGGGCTGATGACGGCAGCGACGCCCTCACTTCTAATGCCAGCACCTCCAGGCATCGCCCCAAGGAGCCCAACCTCATTTTACCAGCTGGGGAAACTGAGGCAGGGAGGGGTGGGTGAGGCAGAGGCATGCCAGGAAAAGTCAGGAACAGGAGAAACCTCTTTGCTTCCACACCCAGGCGCAGAGCAGGCAGACTGGGGGCACCCACCCGAGGGTGCTGCGACTTTCCCGAGCCCTCTAAATCCCCTTCCCCTCCTTTAATGTGGAGAGGGGGAGGGGACCAGCACCGGGGCTGAGAGCAGAGCAGAGCTGAACCATCCCAACCTCAAAGCTGGTCCTGAGAGCCAAACAACCTCAGCCTGCCCTGTGCCTCTCCCCTCTCCGGCTTTGCTCCAGCCCCCAAAAGCAACTTTTCCTCCCCCCCCCCCTCCTCTCTTCCAGCTCCGCGGAGCTGCCGGACGCGGGCGGAGCTTTGCTGGGGCTCGCAGCCTTTTTTTTTTGGGGGGGGGGTGGGGCTGGGGGATTGTGTTTTTTGTTTGGGGGTTTTGGGGGTTTTGTTTTTCCTTCTTTTGTAGTTTGTTTTTTGTCGTTTTGCTTTTGTTTTTTTTAAAGGATTTGGGCTTAAAACCAAACCAAACCAACCAAGAAACCCAGCCCCAACCCCTCGCCCCGGTGGGAGGCGGCCGGAGCGGCGGGGCCGGGGGATGCGCGGCGGGGGCGGGTGCGGGGCTGAGCCCAACAGCGGCGGCCCTCAAGGCCCCCCCAGGTGAAGCCGGGGCGGTGGGGCCGGGGTCGGTACCGGCCCTCACTCAGCCCCCTCCCTTCCTCCCTTCCTCTCCGTTGCTGCTGCTGCTGCCGCTGCCGCCGCTCCCCTCTCACCCATGTCCCAGGTCAGCAGCCACCGATCGAGCCGCCCGGAGCCCCCCCGGGCCGAGCCCGCCCCAGCGACAGGTACCGGGTGAAGTGCTGGGGGATGGCAGGGTTAGGGGGGGACAGGGTTTTGAGGGGTGTGAGAGGGGGGATGTGTGTGTTGGGGGGGGTGTGCACGGCTGAGTGTGTGTGAACAGCTTGGAGGGGTATGCGCAGCGTGAGGGGGTTGCATGGGCTGGGGGCTGTATGCAAGGCTTGGGGGGGGGGGGGAGTGTGGGGGTGCATGGCTTGGAGAGGGGGTGCATGTCTGGGGTCTGAGTGGGTGTGCGTGGCCGTGGAGGGGGTGTGTGTGCCCGGTCTGGGGAGTGAGAGTGATTTTGGGGGTTGTGCACGGCTGAGGGGGTTCAGTACTGGGGGCGTCTAGTGCTTGGGGCGGGGGGGGGTCTAGTACCGGGGGAGTCCAGCACTGGGTTGTGTGTGGGTTGTGTGTGCACGGCTGGGACGGGTGTCTGGGGGAGCTCCGCACGGCTCCGGGGGTCTGTGCACAGCTTGGGGTAGGCACATTGCTGCGGGGTAGAAAGCAAGGTTCGGGGGGCGGGAGGGGGGTGTCACTTGTGGGCGGTTTTGGGGTGGGGGTTAGGCAGTTGGGGGTCTGTACGTGGCTCAGGGGGGTGTGAACAGCATGGAATTTGGGTGCACGGTTTGTGGGGGGTGCCCCTGGGTGTGTGTTGGGGCACGTTGCTGGAGATGGTGTGAGTGCATGGAGAGGTTTGGGGGGTGGGGGGGAGTTGGGGGGGCGTGGTTGGGGGGCTGTGGGTGGACAAGAACGGGGTGCAAGGCCGGGGGTGGGGGGATGTGTGGTGAAATGTGTGCGTGGCCGGGGGGATGCAGGGCTGGGGATTTGGGGGAGGGGCGGTGAGCGTGTGTGTGCCCCCCTCACCCTGTGCGTGTGTGTGCCCGTGCGTGTGCCTGGCACGGGACTGGCACACGGAGGCAGCCAACGCCGGGGGGAGTCCACGGCACAAACTTTGCAGCAGTTTCTGTAACTCAGCCGAGCAGGGGTGGGGGGCAGCTGGCAGGGTTAACATCCCTCCCACCCCCAGGGGATGGGTATGAGGGGTTGGGGGCTGTTCTAGGGCTGAGGGGTCCCTTCCCCACCTCTCACTGACTCCCTGGGGTTATCCAGCAGGAATGCAGGGGAGCATGGAGAAATAGATGGGAAAGTTTGGGGAATCTTCATTTTTTTTCCGTGGGGCAAAGCTGAGCCCTTCAGTTATGTGGTGGCTTCTCTTGGGTCCCTCTTTGGTGCTGGTGTCTCATGGACCCCTCTCCCTTGGTGGTCAGTCCTTTTGCTGGTGGCCCATGGACCCCTGTCCCACGAACCACTGTCCCACAATGGTCAGTCCTTGATGCTGGTGTCCCATGGACCCTTGTCCCCTAATGGGCAGTCTCTGGTGCTGGTGCCACGGACCCCTGCCCCACAGTGATCAGTCCTTGGTGCTGGTGGCCCACGGACCCCTGCCCCACAATAGTCAGTCCCTGGTGCTGGTGGCCAATGGACCCCTGCCCCATAATGGTCAGTCCCTGGTGCTGGTGGCCAATGGACCCCTGCCCCACAACAGTCAGTCCCTGATGCTGGTGGCCAATGGACCCCTGCCCCATAATGGTCAGTCCCTGGTGCTGGTGGCCAATGGACCCCTGCCCCATAATGGTCAGTCCCTGGTGCTGGTGGCCAATGGACTCCTGCCCCATAATGGTCAGTCCCTGGTGCTGGTGGCCAATGGACCCCTGCCCCATAACGGTCAGTCCCTGGTGGTGGTGTCCCACGGACCCCTGCCCCACAACAGTCAGCCCTTGGTGCTGGTGGCCAATGGACCCCTGCCCCATAACGGTCAGTCCCTGGTGGTGGTGTCCCACGGACCCCTGCCCCACAACAGTCAGCCCTTGGTGCTGGTGGCCCAGTGGTGGTCAGCCTCTGCCAAGGCTCACGTGCAGAAATTGCACCAAAATCCCCAATGTGAGAACAAAAAACTGCAGAGGCAAGAAGCTGCTGGCAGGAGGTGGAAGAGCTGTGTGCAGTCAGAGCAGAGACACAAAAGCAGCTAAACCCACCCTGGGACCAGGTCCCTGTGTGCTCCGAAAGCAGCTGGCAGGCAGCAGGCAGGAGCTGTGCCGTGGGAGCAGTGGGCACAGAGGTACACCAAGGCCAAGCTGAGCACTGCTGGATCTCACTCCCCTTGTTGGCTTTGGCCTGGAGCACAGCTGGGCTCAAGTTTTGGAGAACACATCCTCTTGTTCTCTTCCCCCTGCTCTTCCAGCTGGATGCTGCAGGCTCCACTTTCGTGCTGCAGCCATGTCCGGGGGCCGAGGCAGCTGCAGGGGCTGCATGGAGCTTTTTGCTCTGAGTCTCCTTCCATTTGCTGTCCTCTCCAGGTGGGAAATGGTGAACTGTTCCTGCATGGCCCTGGTGCAAAAAAGCTTTAAGCACCAGGACCTTGCCAGCAGCCTGGGTTAGGAGGAGCACTGGGCAGTAGCTGCTGTAGGACCAAGGGTGGATTAACCTACAGAGCAGTTTAGAAACTGGTCAAAGATGGGAGGGGGGGAAATGGAGGGGGTGAAGGAATGGTCCTGCAGCTTCTTTGTGTTCCTAGGAGCACACAGGAGCAGTGTGTGGAGGCAGAGCATGGTTCAGCCTCCTGGTTATGTTGGTGTCTTGAGCAGGGGCTGCAGGACTTGACCAAGGTGTGAACATCTGGGAGCATCTGTGTGTGCCCACTGTGGTCTGCTCGTGGTTGGAGGGGTTTTACCTCCATCCTAAACCAGCCCCAAACCCACCCTCTTCTTCCCCAGCTCCTTCCAGAGGAGAGCAAGGACCTGGGGTGGGTGAATTTGAGCAGAACTGGACCAAATTTACTACCCAGACCTTGAGAGAGAGAAAGAGAGAGAGACAGAGAGACAGAGTGGTCTCCAGGACACCCTCAGTTTCCATCTGCCCAGGCTCCTGGGGCCAAATATTTTCATCTGCCCAGGCTCCTGGGGCCAAACTTCATGCTGAGAGAGTTATCTGTGGCCTGTCTCTGAGGGCAGCTTTCCAGTTGCACGTCTGGAGCTTGGAATTCTTGCTCACATCTCCTTCATTTCCTTTCTTTCCTCTCGTCGTTTCGGTGAGCAGTGAATGGACAGGGTCTGGGTTGTCTTTGGTGCTTCCTTGGCCTCCTGACGTGTGGGTGCAGAGCCATCATCACTTGGGCAGTGTCCAGGGACCCTGTCACGCACCACAGAGCCTGGGAATTCCTGCTCCATTCCCTTTTCCAGTGCTTGGCTAATTAGAGCAGCTCGTTAGACTTAACACCAAGCCCGTGAAATGAACACAGGAGAGGCTGAGGTGCCAGGGTGGCTTGGCACAAGTTAGTGCATCGTGGGCTGGGTCAGGTTGGCATATGCCATGCTTGGTGCCTGTTTCCCAGCTTGGGATCAAGCCTCTTTCCTGGAGTTTGTGCCTTGGCATCTCTCTGGAGAAGGGCCTGGTGCCCTGGAGGGGTGGGCACGTTGCAGAGCAAACCCCTGAAGTAGCCACAGGTGGTTTGGAGAGGAGGCTGAGGGAGCAGGGGCAGTTGCCTGCTGTGGGCAGGAGCTGGGGTGTGAGCCTGGGTGGGGATTGTTGGGGTTTTCTCAATTGTTTGAGGATTCACCAGAAAAGAGGAGAAAAGCAGAAAGCCTTTTGGCTGCTGAGGTTACTTTTTGTTCTTCTTTCCCTTTATGGGCAAAGGAGGAAACAGGGACAGCAGGAGAGAGGCTTTCCTTAGGGCAACCAAACCCGTGCCCAGCTGCTTGAGGCCAATGCATCCCCAGCAGAAACTCCTTTCCCCTTGGATTTCACTCTGCTCATTCCCCCACTCCATTCTTGCCCTTCCCACCAAAGACACAGGCCGTGTGGGGCCACCACCATGCCCTCCTCCCTCCCTGTCCCAGCCCCATGCCTGTGTCCCAGCTTGGCTGGAGGCGCTGGCAGCTCTTTGCTTGGAGCTGGCCAGGGATGGGACACTCACACAGGCACTTTGAGCTTTTTTGTTCCCCTTTAATTCTTTCTGCCTGTTCCCAAGGAGTTTGCCCTGAGGTGTAAGAGCAGATGGAAAACTGCTGCGTGCTGCAGCCCCAACAAGGAAGCCTTCAGAGCAGGGAGGGCTCAGCCTGGGCAAGCTGACTGCTCGCACAAAGGTTCTGCCGCTCATCTTGGGCTCCTGGGTACCTCTGGGTGCCCTGAGCACTGTGGGGCTGCATGCAAGGGAGGAGCTGGTGCCACCCTCACTCAGGTACCCATTACTGGGATGCTGTCATGCCCTGGGAGAGGGGCAGAAATAAAGGCAACCCCTTCCAAGGGGACAGTAAAAGGCTCTTTGCTGGGCGCAGCACTGATGTAAGCGCAGCTGGTTGCAGCTTTGCAAAGGAGCATCCTGGAAGTGCAAAGGAGGGCAAAAAACCACCCCAAAAAAACCCAAACCTTAAAGAAATAAAACTTTTTTTTTTCCTTTTTTTTTTTTTTTTTTTAGCCCCAGATAAAGATTTTTGCACCAAAAAATGAAGGAGGTGGGGGGGGAAGGGGAAGAAAAGATTCATTCCTTCTTGCCTCTCCAAATCCCTTTCTGTTTTCCTCTCAAAGTTTCTCAGCTGCTTTGGTTCCTTTCAGCCATAAGCAAATGAAAAACAAGAGAAAAAAGAAAGCACAAAGGAGGAGAGGAAGGAGGGGGGAAAGAAAACAAGGAAAAAAGGGCACATTTCTGGCTGCTTTTTTGGGTGGGTTGGTTTGTTTTTTTCTTTCAGCTGTTTCTGGGTTTGAGCAAAACAAAAGCAGGCCCTTGGGGGCTGTGCCGCTCACCGCCCCAGCCTCCTGCTCCCGCTCCAGCTCCAGCTCCAGCTCCTGATTGAATTTCCTTGGAAAGCTTCTGCTCCACTCGATGAGTTGCAGAAAGCAAACTTCTTCTCCTCAAGGCCTTTTTCTGTAGGTTGGTTTTTTTTTTTTCCTGGGCTTTTGTAGTTTTGGGTTTGTTTTGTTTTCCCAAGCTCTGGCCTGTGCAGCATCCCATGGGACCGGCACCAGCATCCTTCCAGAGAGCTGTGGGGTTTGAGGTGGGATGAAGGTTTGTTGGGTCCTTTCCCTTGTGCCACCTCCCCCCCAGGGTGCTGTGCTGAGGTTGTGCTGGTGGAAATGAAATGTTGCAGGGTAGCAGGGGTGGGGTAATGGTTTGTTGGGGTTTTGGGTTTGGTCCCAAATCCCAATCTTAAGGCTTTTTTCCCACTGTAGCCACATGGAGACTCACTTTCACTGAATCACAGAATGTTAGAGGTTGGAAAGGACCTCTAGAGACTGAGTCAAACCCCCCCTGGCAAAGCAGGATCCCCCCAGGGGAGTCCACACAGGAATGCATCCAGGTGGGTTTGGAAAGGCTCCAGAGCAGGAGACTCCACAACCTCTCTGGGGCAGCCTGCTCCAGGGCTCTGTCACCCTCACTGCAAAGAAGTTTCTCCTCATGTGGAGATGAAACTTTTCCATGTTCCAGTTTGCATCCATTGCTCCTTGGTTTATTGCTGCTGACCACCCAAAAGAGCTTGGCCCCCTCCACCCCTCAGATATCTGTGGGCATTGCTCAGATCTCCTCTCAGCCTTCTCCTCTCCTGACCAAACAGCCTCAGGGCTCTCAGTCTCTCTCCATGACGAAGATGCTCAAGTCCCCCAGGCATCCTCCTGGCTCTCTGTTGGACTCTCTCCAGCAGGTCCCTGTCTCTCCTGAACTGGGGAGCCCAAAACTGGACGCAGTACTGCAGGTGTGGTCTCAGCAGGGCAGAGCAGAGGGGGAGAAGAACCTCCCTAGCCCTGCTGGACACATTTTTTTCTTTCACCCTTCTCCTCTTGACCTCCTGCTGGGCTGTGGTAACCTTTTTGGACTTGGTCTTTGGCTTGAGGGGGAAGGTTCTCCACTTGCTCTGCTTTTCTGCTGGTGAATAGAATCATGTAGGTGGGAAAAGACCTTCAAGATCATCGAATCCAACCACTCACCCAACTCCACCAAGTCCACCAGTAAGCCATATCCTCAAGCACCATATCCTGCCCAGTGACAGACCAAGGGGCAATGGGTGGAAGATGAGGCATAGGAGGTTCCATGTGAACCTGAGGAGGAATTTTTTCCCTGTGAGGGTGCCAGAGCCCTGGCACAGGCTGTCCTGGGGGGTTGTGGAGTCTTCCTCTGGAAATATTCAAGAACCATCTGGGTGTGTTCCTGTGTGATCTGCTCTGAGTGATCCTGTTCTGGCAAGGGGGGATCTGGACCAGATGAGCTTTTGAGATCCCTTCCAGCCCCTGCCATTCTGTGATTCTCTGATTCTCTGATACATGGCTCTGAAAAACTTCCAGGGATGCTGATTCCCCAGCTGCCATCTCCAGCTCTGCCCAGCATGTTGGAAGCTTCAGGAAACACTTTCACCCCAGTCCCATCCCTCCCTTGGGGTGCTCCCTATGGGTGTGCAGGAAGCTTCCAGCTCTGCCTCCTTCCCCCAGTGCCCGGGGCAGGATGATGCTCACCCGGTTGAGCTGCTTTCAGTGCCAGGGCTGGGCTGTCAGTGTGGATGGGCTGGTTCCAGCAGGAGATCCTTGCTCCACCCTCTGATCACCTTTGTGACCCTCCTCTGGACCCTCTTAAGCAGATCCATGTCCTTCTTGTGCTATGGAGCTTTCACAGAACCTATGATAAGGCTTCACTTCTCAGGAGGCTTGGAGCTGAGGCTGTGCCAGTGGGAAAGAGGTGGAGATGGGGCAGTGTGTGATGGGCAGGGACTCAGAGCTGTCTGCTGGGTGGATCTTGGGAGGAAAAGTGCTGCAGAAGTGCAGATTATTACTCTTGTTAATAATGATGTCCACCAGCTCTTCAATTAACTTCTTTTAAGGGCTCTTAGCAGCTTGGAAGGACACAAATTTGCCTTGGCAGAGCCTGTGCTGGGTTGACCCCCTAAGGTGGCACAATTACTGTGCTGGCATGGTCCTTAATTAGACTCTCCATAGTATTTTTCCCAGCACAATGGTGAGCCTCCTTCCTCTCTAACTCCCAGAATCTCCTTGGATCCAATAGGCATTGAGTCAGCCACTTCCCAGGCATTGAGGCTAGTTGCTGCTTCTTTAGGAGACCTGGAATGGTGCAAGATCTCCTCTTGCTTCCTTCCTTCCTTCATGCCAGGCTCCAGTGGCATGGGAGGTTACATCCTTCCTCCATATATAGGGCTTTACCTCCTTCCCCATGCCAGGCTCCCATGCCATGGGGGTTTACATCCTCCATGTAGGAATTTCCCTCCTTCATCCATGCTAAACTCCCATGCCATAGGCTATTACCTCCTTCATCCATGCTAAACTCCCATGCCATGGGCTATTACTTCCTCCATCCATGCTAAGCTCCCATGCCATGGGCTATTACCTCCTTCCCCATGCCAGGCTCCCATGCCATGGGGATTTGCATCCTCCATATATGGGTTTATCTCCTTCATCCATGCTGAACTCCCACGCCATGGGCTGTTACCTCCTTCCCCATGCCAGGCTCCCATGCCATGGGGATTTGCATTCTCCATATAGGAGTTTATCTCCTTCCCCATGCCAGGCTCCCATGCCAGGGGGATTTACACCCTCCATGTAGGGATTTACCTCCTTCATCCATGCTGAACTCCCATGCCATGGGCTATTACCTCCTTCCCTAGGCCAGGTTCCCATGCCATGGGGGTTTGCATCCTTCATGTAGGGATTTACCTTCCTCATCCATGCTAAACTCCCATGCCATGGGGATTTGCATTCTCCATATAGGAGTTTATCTCCTTCCCCATGCCAGGCTCCCATGCCATGGGGGTTTACATCCTCCATATAGGAATTTACCTCCTTCATCCATGCTAAACACCCATGCCATGGGCTATTACTTCCTCCATCCATGCTAAGCTCCCATGCCATGGGCTATTACCTCCTTCCCCATGCCAGACTTCCATGCCATGGGGATTTGCATCCTCCATATAGGGGTTTACCTCCTTCATCCATGCTGAACTCCCATGCCATGGGCTATTACCTC
The DNA here is from genome assembly GCF_015220805.1 of Pogoniulus pusillus. NCBI lineage: Eukaryota > Metazoa > Chordata > Aves > Piciformes > Lybiidae > Pogoniulus > Pogoniulus pusillus. Next base: position 2,374,385 of record NC_087302.1, read on the forward strand.
CTTCCCCATGCCAGGCTCCCATGCCAGGGGGATTTACATCCTCCATGTAGGGATTTCCCTCCTTCATCCATGCTAAACACCCATGCCATGGGCTATTACTTCCTTCATCCATGCTAAGCTCCCATGCCATGGGCTATTACCTCCTTCCCCATGCCAGGCTCCCATGCCATGGGGGTTTTACATCCTTCTGCCCAGCACAGGGGGTTTAGTCAGCACCAGGAGGTGTCAAGCTGGCCTGGTGCTCCTCAGAGTCAATGAAAGTTGACTCAACCCCGTGCTGGCTTCTTGACCCTTTGGTTTTACCCAGTGGTCTTCTCTACTCCCTGACCCTGCAGCACATTTGGGATGTTGGAGGTTGGTCTTACACAAAGCCCAGGCCTGGATCTAGAAGATGGACTGGCCTGGAAGCTGGAGGCAGAAACCTGATCCTAATGGGTCTGCCTTGTGTCCTGGAGCAAGCTGTGTGTCCCTTACCTCCAGTTCAGGCTTAGAGATTGCCTCTTGCCTGCAGTCCCAGGTGATGTCTTAGTATATTGTGTTGAATATTGGCTCACAGCATGAGGGCTCCTCCCTCAGCACTGCTTCAGGGGCAGAGGTGTTGGGCAGGATGATCCTCAGGGGTCCCTTCTGACCCAATACAATCTGTGAATCTCTGCTTGCTTCTCACAGTGATTTTATTTCTTCTGGAATCCTTCTCCAGGGTGATCCTGCTCTGGCAGGGGGGTTGGGCTAAATAGCCAGGTGGGGTTGGGCTCTGCTGCCAGGCAGCCAGCACCAGAACAAGGGGACACAGCCTCAAGCTGTGCCAGGGCAGGGTCAGGCTTGGATGTTAGGAGGAAGTTGTTGTCAGAGAGAGTGATTGGCACTGGAATGGGCTGCCCAGGGAGGTGGTGGAGTGGCTGTGGCTGGAGGTGTTGCAGCCAAGCCTGGCTGGGGCACTGAGTGCCATGGTGTGGTTGGTTGGGCAGGGCTGGGTGCTAGGTTGGGCTGGATGAGCTTGGAGCTCTCTTCCAACCTGCCTGACCCTATGATTCTATGATCTTTAGATGACAGAATTCCAGTCCCTGACATTCTGTGATTCTGGGATCCCAGCACCCTGCTCTGCTCCTTCCCTGGGGGTTGGTTGACACCTCCTGTGCAGGAGCAGGTTGGGTCAGCAAGGACTTTGGGTTGATTGAATGTCACAGAATCACAGCAACATTCCAGTTGGCAAAGCTCCTCAGGATCACCAAGTCCAACCCAGAACCCTGCTCTACAAAGCTCACCTTAAACCATATCCCCAAGCACCACATCCAGATGACTTTTAAACACATCCAGGCTTGGTGACTCCACCACCTCCCTGGGCAGCTCCTTCCAATCCCTCACCACTCCTGCTGGGGAAAAAAATGTTTCCTAATGTCCATCCTAAACCTCCCCAGTGGCAGCTTGAGGCCATTCCTTCTTGTTCTAGCACTGTTTACCTGTCAATTGAGACCAGCACCAACCTCTCCACAACCTCCCTTCAGGCATCAGTAGACAGTGATGAAGTCTCTCCTCAGCCTCCTCTTCTTCACACTAACCACCTCCAGCTCCTTCAGTCTCTCCTCATCAGATCTATTCCCCAGGCCCTTCCTTGCCCTCCTCTGCACTGGCTCCAGCACCTCCACATCCCTCTTGTATTGAGTGCCCAAAACTGAGCACATCACTCAAGCTGTGGCCTCACCAGAGTAGACCACATGGGGACAATCCCCTCCTTGCTCCTGCTGGACACAGCATTTCTGCTCCCAGCCAGGATGCCATTGGCTTTCTGTGCCACCTGGGCACACTGCTGCCTCATCTTGAGTTGTTTGTCCATTCCAACTCCCCAGGTCCTCTTTCTGCCAGCAGCTTTCCAGCCACACTGTTTGTAGTGTTGCTTGGGGTGGTTGTTCCTTTACAATGAGGGTGGTGAGACACTGGCACAGGTTGAGGGTGGTGAGACACTGGCACAGGTTGAGGGTGGTGAGACACTGGCACAGGTTGCTCAGGGAGGTTGAGGAGCACAGAAGCACCCAATGTGATCTTTGATCACATTGGGTGCTTCTGTGCTCCACAACCTCCCTGGAGGTGTTCAGGACCAGGTTGGATGAGTCCTTGAGCAACCTGTTCTAGTGGGAGGTGTCCCTGCCCATGGCAGGGGGTGTTGGAACTGGCTGAGCTTTGAGCTCCCTCCCAACCTAACCCATTCTATGCTTCTAAGTGCAGGACCTGGCATTTGGCCTTGCTGAAGCTCATGCCATTGACATTGGCCATGGATCCAACCTAGCCAAGTCCCTCTGCAGAGCCTCCCAACCCCTCCTGCACCTCAACACTGCCACCCAACTCGGTGGCATTTGCAGGGAGATCTTAGCACAGGGTGGGGAGTCCTGCACCTCAAATTTGGAGTTGCCACCAGAGGAGCTTTTTGCTGAGGTCAAGCACTGAGCATGGATACACTTGGGCAGAGACTGCTCCTGGCTGGTTGGCCTAAAATTCCTCCCTTCCTACCCACCCAATGGCTATAAATAACAAACAACAACAGCTCCCAGCCTGGGAAGCAGTTTGGGGTTTTGTGGGGTGGGTTTTTTTTTTGGTGTGCTTTGTTTGGCCTTTTCTTTTTTGCACTTAGGAAGTCACTTTTCACAGCAACCACTGCTTTTTTGGACCAGATTCCTCTTTCTTTCTCCCAAAACTGAACTGTTTATCCAGAGCATTGCCCAGGTGAGCTGAAGGACCTTAGGGCAAAGTCTCCCTGGATCCCTCTCAGGGCTGCTCAAGAGCTCTGGAGCTTTCTTTCCTCTTTGCTCTGCCACTTTCCTGCTCCTCTCCCTGAATATCACAGGCTCTGGAGAGGTTTCAGTGCATGAATTTCAGACTGAATGTAAATAAAGCCAGGGGGATTTGGTTTTTTGCCTTCTCAGTTGAGCAAACTTTCAAACTGGATTTTCCCTTCCTTCTTCTCCAGCCTGCCTCTTGGGGCTGGAAGGATTTGCTTCGGTGCTGTCTCTCTTGCACTCAAAACCACTTAATCAAGCTGTAAAATACCCCTCCAAGAGGTCAGGCAGGCAGCCGGTGGGGGCCAGGCAGCACATGTGGGAAAAGCAGGAGAGATTACACACTCCTTTTATCTGCATAAAACACATCAGGGAGCTCCCAGACTAAATACTGCTGCTAGGGGGGTGTTGTTCATGGCAAGTGCCTCGTTAGACTTGGCTCTGTTTGTGTCTCCAGCCTGAGCAGCCAGTCCTGAGGGATGAAAGGGAGAGAGAGGCAAAGGGGGACAGGAAACTCTCCTGAGCATCTCCATCTCAGCAGGGGTTGTGATGCACAGTGCTGGATTTGGGTGCTTCTCAGGTTCACAGGAGCTCAGGTGTGGATCCAGAGTCATAGAATTTGGGTTGGAAAAGTCCTCTAAGATCACTGAGTCCAAGCAGTAGCCCAGCACCACCACAGCCACTAAACCCTGCCCCCAGGAGCCATGTCCATACATTTCTTGGTTACCTCCAGGGGTAGGGACTCCACTACCTCCCTGGGCAGCCTTTGCCAATCCCTGACCCCTCTTGCAGCAAAGAAATTTTTCCTCCTCTCCAAGCAGACTCTCCCCTGCCACAACCTTCAGGCCATTTCCTCTCCTCCTATCATCTGAGCCTATGAAGAAGAGGCCAACCCCACCTGGCTCCAACCTCCTTTCAGGTAGTTGTGGAGAGCAGTGAGGTCCAAGAGCCTTCTCCCTCCCTTTTCCAACGTATTGACAGCATCCAACCCAAGCCTGCTGCCTGCTAAAGAGGCAGGCTTTCCTTCTGAGCTCTCCAGCCCCAGCCTGGCCTTGGCTGCTGGGTGGTGCTGGTGGCATTTTTCTCACCCAGGCTGCCCATCCCTGGAGTGCAGCCACATCTGGAGCAGGTGATGGGTGCATGCCATGCTGGGAAGGTGTCCATCCATCTCCTGCCACCAGATTTCCTCCTTTTGAGCCAAAGGCACATGGATGGAAGGGAGGCAGATAAACCAAGCAGCCAGGCAGATCAGCATGGCCAAGTGTAAGGTCCTGCAGCTGGGTGGGTGCAATCCCAAGCACAGCTCCAGGCTGGGTGGGGAATGGCTGAGAGCAGCCCTGAGGAACAGGCCCTGGGGGTCTGGGCTGATGCAAAGCTCAACAGGAGCCTGCAGTGGGAGTGCAGCCCAGACACAACCCTGTGCTGGGCTGCAGCAAGAGCAGTGTGGGCACAGGGCAAGGGAGGGGATTCTGCCCCTTGGCTCTGCCCTCCTCAGACCTCACCTGCAGTCCTGGGGGCAGTTCTGGAGCCCCCAGCACAAGGAGGACATGGAAGTGTTGGAGCCAGTGCAGAGGAGGCCACCAAGATGCTGAGAGGGCTGCAGCAGCTCTGCTCTGAGCACAGGCTGAGAGAGTTGGGGCTCTGCAGGCTGGAGAAGAGAAGACTTGGAGGAGACCTTGGAGTGGCCTTGCAGGATCTGAAGGAGGCTCCAGGAGGGCTGGGGAGGGACTATTGACAAGGTCTGGGAATGAGAGGAGGAGGAGGAATGGGTTTGAAGTGGCAGAGGGGAGATTGAAAGTGGATGTGAGGAAGTTGTTTGCAGTGAGGGTGGTGAGAGACTGGCACAGGTGCCCAGGGAGGTGTTCAGGACCAGGTTGGATGGAGCCTTGAGCAACCTGGGCTGATGGGAGGTGTCCTTGCCCATGGCAAGGGGATTGGAACTGGCTGAGCTTTGAGCTCCCTTCCAACCTAAACCATTCTATGATTCTATGACCTATTGCTCAGCAAAGCTGAGCAGGAGCTGTGAGACAACCTGGGTGGGTATGACCTAAGAATATGGTTCTGGCTTTGCATTTTCCCACATCCTCTGTGTCTTCCCAGACTTGGGGTCTGGCCACCACAACCAGCTGCAAGAGAAGGAAACTCAGAGGTCCCTGTGAGCTGCTGTGGCCATGCTGCCTGTGGTGTGGCTCTCCTGTTTGTGCTGCTGGAGAAGCTCTGCCTCATCCTGGCCAGATGCTCTCAGCAGCTGCTGACATGCTGCTGTTTCCTTTTGTTTGTCCAGCTTTTTGAGGTTAGCTCAGCCCTGCAAGCTCATCAGGGATGGAGCCTGCCTCCCACCCAGGCTCTGACACTTCTTCCCCTAGTCACAACAACTGGGGGTTGTCCCAGAAGCTCCTGCAGACAGCAACTGTGCAGAGCAGGTCACTTGTGCAGCCAGGGAGGGAAAGAATCACAGTGATAGGGCTTGGAAGGGAAGCTCTGGAGGTCATCCTGTCCAACCCAGAGCAGGTTGCAGAGGATAGCATCCCCATGGGGTTTGAATGGAGATTGCACAACTTCTCTGGGCAGCTTGGTCCTGGGCTCCACTAATCCTCAAAGTTTCTCCTCAAGTTCAGATGGAACTTTCCATGTGCAAGCCTGTGCTCATTGCTCCTTGATATGGGTCAAGATATGGGCTCCTTGATATGGTCCAGAGAGTGGTGGGGAATGGTGCCACATCCAGCTGGCAGCTGGCACTAGTGGTGTGCCCCAAGGATCAGTGCTGGGCACAGCCCTGGTCAATATCTTTATTGATGCTCTGGAGCAGGGGATTGAGTCCAGCATCAGGAAGTTTGCAGATGACACCAAGCTAGGAGCAGCTGTGGAGCTGTTGGAGGGGAGGAGAGCCCTGCAGAGGGGCCTGGCCAGGCTGGATAGGTGGGCAGAGGCCAATGGGATGAGATTGAACAAGGCCAAGGGCAGGTTCTACACTTTGGCCACAACAACCCCAAGCAGCACTACAGGCTGGGGCCAGAGTGGCTGAGAGCAGCCAGACAGAGAGGGCCCTGGGGGTACTGATAGAGAGTAGGTGAAGATGAGGCAGCAGTGCCCAGGAGGGCAGCAGAGCCAATGGCATCCTGGGCTGGCTCAGCAGCAGTGTGGGCAGCAGGACAAGGGAGCTGCTTCTGCCCCTGTGCTCAGCCACCCCTGCAGTGCTGTGTCCAGCTCTGGGCTCCTCAACTCAAGAGAGCTGTTGAGGTGCTGGAAGGTGTTTGGAGAAGGGCAGCAAGGCTGGGGAGGGGCCTGGAGCACAGCCCTGTGAGGAGAGGCTGAGGGAGCTGGGGGGGTGCAGCCTGCAGCAGAGGAGGCTCAGGGCAGAGCTGATTGCTGCCTGCAGCTGCTTGCAGGGAGGCTGTAGCCAGGTGGGGTTGGGCTCTGCTGCCAGGCAGCCAGGGATAGAAGAAGGGGACACAGCCTCCAGCTGTGCCAGGGCAGGTCTAGGCTGGATGTTGTTAGGAAGTTGTTGTCAGAGAGAGTGATTGGCACTGGAATGGGCTGCCCAGGGAGGTGGTGGAGTGGCTGTGCCTGGAGGTGTTGCAGCCAAGCCTGGCTGGGGCACTGAGTGCCATGGTCTGGTTGGTTGGGCAGGGCTGGGTGCTAGGTTGGGCTGGAGGAGCTTGGAGCTCTCTGCCAACCTGCCTGATTCTGTGGTTCTATGAACAAAGCCTGGCCCAATCCTCCTGACATCCACCCTTTAAGTATTGATCAGCACTGATCAGATCCCACTCCCTCTCCTCTTCTCCAGGCTAAAGAGCCCTGAGTCCCTCAGCCTTTCTTCCCAGGACAAACATTCTTATCCCCTCGGCATCCTCGTGGCCCTTTGTTGCACAGTTGTAAATTTGGAACATTTTTCCTTGCAGGAATGCTACAAAATGCTTAAAGCCAACAAACCCTCCCAGCTTCCTTACAGCTTTCCTCTCTTTCCCAACTCCCACCATGCTGGGTGGACTTTGGAGCTTGCTGATGTCTTGGGGTCTTTTGCAACAGGGTGGGGGTGGGATGTTGGGCTTTGTAAATGAGGAGGACAGTCAGGAAACCTGACCTGTGTGCATCTCCCAGGCTTGGCAACCAGCAGGCAGAGAGAAGTAGTTCCATGGCTATCAGCTTTCCCAATCTTCCACCCCTTAGGGCAGTGCTGTGATTTGTTGCAGCCTGGATGATTATTTCTAAGTGCTTTATTATCTCTGTTCTCATGAACACAGCCTGGCAGGATCTCTCCCTGTGCCCTGTTCACCTCCATTTCTCCCTCATGTTTCACCAAAGATGGAGCAGAGACCTGGAGCAGAGACCCAGGCTGTTTTCTCTGCCGTCTGATGAGTGCTTGCCCTGGTCAGGAAGGAGCTGGGGTTGCTGCTGCTAAGGAGGTGCCCCCCAGAATGGGATGGAAGCCCCATCCTGAGGGCTGCCTCAGCTCTTCTTAGGGCTTCAGCTGCATTTTGCCCAGGCTTGTGGCTGCTTTTAAACCCAACAGACTTTGGTCAAGCCTGGTCTTGTTCTGGGGTAATAGCAAGGGAGGAGAAAGGCATTTTCTGCTCTGGTGGCAGCAGGGAGAGGAGACCCTCTCTGCCCATCTGTGCTGCCAGGAGTGATGCTTCTTCCTTGGGTGCCTTTTGCCAGGCTTGTTTGAGAGCCACTTGCAGCCCAGTGCACAAGCATTACCCTCTGCTTCCCTGCTCCCTTTCCCTCTGCTTCCCTGCTCCCTTTCCCTCTGCTTCCCTGCTCCCTTTCCCTCTGCTTCCCTACTACCTTTCCCTCTGCTTCCCTACTACCTTTCCCTCTGCTTCCCTGCTCCCTTTCCCTCTGCTTCCCTACTCCCTTTCCCTCTGCTTCCATGCTCCCTTTCCCTCTGCTTCCCTACTCCCTTTCCCTCTGCTTCCCTACTACCTTTCCCTCTGCTTCCCTGCTCCCTTTCCCTCTGCTTCCATGCTCCCTTTCCCTCTGCTTCCCTACTCCCTTTCCCTCTGCTTCCCTACTACCTTTCCCTCTGCTTCCCTGCTCCCTTTCCCTCTGCTTCCCTGCTCCATTTCCCTCTGCTTCCCTACTCCCTTTCCCTCTGCTTCCCTGCTCCCTTTCCCTCTGCTTCCTCACTCCCTTTCCCTCTGCTTCCCTACTACCTTTCCCTCTGCTTCCCTGCTCCCTTTCCCTCTGCTTCCCTGCTCCATTTCCCTCTGCTTCCCTACTCCCTTTCCCTCTGCTTCCCTGCTCCCTTTCCCTCTGCTTCCTCACTCCCTTTCCCTCTGCTTCCCTACTACCTTTCCCTCTGCTTCCCTGCTCCCTTTCCCTCTGCTTCCCTGCTCCATTTCCCTCTGCTTCCCTACTCCCTTTCCCTCTGCTTCCCTACTACCTTTCCCTCTGCTTCCCTACTCCCTTTCCCTCTGCTTCCCTGCTCCATTTCCCTCTGCTTCCCTGCTCCATTTCCCTCTGCTTACCTACTCCATTTCCCTCTGCTTCCCTGCTCCCTTTCCCTCTGCTTCCTCACTCCCTTTCCCTCTGCTTCCCTGCTCCATTTCCCTCTGCTTCCCTGCTCCATTTCCTTCTGCTTCCCTGCTCCATTTCCCTCTGCTTCCCTGCTCCATTTCCCTCTGCTTACCTACTACCTTTCCCTCTGCTTCACTGCTCCATTTCCCTCTGCTTCACTGCTCCCTTTCCTTCTGCTTCCCCACTCCATTTCCCTCTGCATTTCCTTCTGAGTGGGAAGGTTCCTCTGCAGTTTCCAGACCCAGCAGAGAGCTGTGGGGCAGGAAGTTTTGTGCTGAGCCCACACATGTTCCAGCTGGCCCCAACCCTGCCCCAGGCTCAGGCTGTGACCCTGAAGGCAGACCAAACCCTTCTCCATCTCACTCCCAGGAGCTGCCCATGAACCTGGGGGGTCAACTCCAGCTGAATGCTCCCTGGGGATGTGCAGCAGCAGGGAGGGAATCAAGGCTGTAGCAAGTAGAGAAGAGCCAGTTTGCCCAAATGTCTTTCCTGTCTATTTTTATGTCTCCTCTGGCCAGCTCGTTCCAGTGGGAGTTAATTTAATTGCCACCTTCCTCCCTGCGTGGCTGTGGTTGTGTGAGAGACCTCTTGCTGTGCAGGGTAATTATATGTGTGAAGTGGAGAGGGCAAAAAATGAGCCTAGTCCCCAGTAGTCAGTGCAGCAGCACAGAGGCCATGGGTAGGGCCAGTCCATGCTGCTGCTTTCTTGCAGTGCACAGGATCTAAGCAGACCACCCTTGACCTCAGCCCCTTGAGAGCAGGCATGGATGAGGGCAAGGGATGTGATGAAGGATGTGCTGAGCAGGCATGGCAGAGGCAGGGATCAGCTGGAGCTCTGCCCATCATGCAGAGGGCAGCTGCCAGCCCTTCTCCTGCTGCAGCACCTGATTTCCCAGCTCTTTTTTTTCCCCTCAGTGTAGATCACTTGCTGTGGAGAGGAGCCCTGGCTTCAGGGGTGAGAGCAGGGCAGAGCATCTGATGGTGATGGAGCTGCTCTGAGCAGCCCCAGAGACTTGGTTGATGATTCAAGGCCAACTGCATCCTCGTCTGGATCAGGAATAATGTGGGCAGAAGGAGCAGGGCAGAGATTGTCCCCATGTGCTCAGCACTGCTGAGGTCACACCTTGAGTCCTGGGGTCAGTTTTGGGCTCCTCACTCCAAGAAGGACATTGAGGGGCTGGAGCAGGTCCAGAGAAGGGCAACAAAGCTGGGGAAGGGTCTTGAGAGGAACAGCTGAGGGAGCTGGAGGTGTTCAGTGTGGAGAAGAGGAGGCTGAGAGGAAACCTCTTTTTTCTCTGCAGCTCCCTGAAAGGAGGCTGGAGCCAGGTGGGAGTTGGGCTCAGGTGATAGAAGGAGAGGAAATGGCCTCAAGCTGCACAGGGGGAGGGTTAGGTCGGAGATGAGGAACAATTTCTTCCCTGCAGGAGTGATCAGGGATTGGCACAGGCTGCCCAGGGGGGTGGTGGAGTCCCCATCTCTGGAGGTGTTGAAGAAAGGTGTGGCCATGGCACCTGGGGACATGGTTTAGTGGCTGTGGTGAGGTTGGGTTGATGGTTGGGATGGATGATCTCAGGAGCCTTCTCCAACCAAAACCATTCTATGATTTTTAATCCCTGAGCATCCTCTGAGCACCCAGAGCAGCTCCCTACACCAACACCCAGCAGCTCAGATCCCCTCCTGGGGGCCATGTGGGAGCTGCACCCTTGGTGCTGTGACCCAGGGCTTCATCCCAAGCCCCCAAACATCAGGGCTTTCACGTCTGGCTTTAACAGGTTTTAGATCAGGTGCTGACTGAGCACTGCAGGGCTGAGTCAGGCTGGTCCAGGCCAGGACATGACAGAGGCTGTGGATGCAGCAGGATGTGGTTATTATTCACCTATAGACCACACCTAGGCACAAACACCTATAGGCAGATGCCAGCCTGCTCTCTCTCTTCTCCTCCCTTGTTTTGCCCTGGGCTTTCCAGGGGCATGGGAATGAGCTTTCTGCTCTCTGGGGCTCACGTGCTCCTGCTCCATTTGGGATTTGGAGCCAGCTTCTCTGTGTAAAATTCATCTCCAGCTGCTGAGCTGCCCTTGGTTGAGCCCCCAGATGGCCTTGCCTGTGAGCAGGGCTCGGCACTGGGCTGAGCTTTCCTCCCCAGCAAACCCCCAGTGGCAGGAGCCCTGATTCTCCAGGCTGGATCAGCACCCAGGGGAGGGCAAGGAGGATGGGCCTGTGGGGAAACTGAGGCAGGGAGATGAGTTGGGGGGGTGTGTGTGTGTATCAGATCTGGAAGCTGAGGAGGGTCCTGTGGAGAAACTGAGGCAGGGAGATGAGTTGGGGGGGGGGGGGTGTATCAGAGCTGGGAGCTGAGGATGGTCCTGTGGGGAAACTGAGGCAGGGAGATGAGTTGGGGGGGTGTGTGTGTGTATCAGAGCTGGAAGCTGAGGATGGTCCTGTGGGGAAACTGAGGCAGGGAGATGAGTTGGGGGTGTGTGTGTGTATCAGAGCTGGGAGCTGAGGATGGTCCTGTGGGGAAACTGAGGCAGGGAGATGAGTTGGGGGGTGTGTGTGTCTGTGCTGTATCAGAGCTGGGAGCTCAGCAAGCATCACTCCAGGCTGCTTGCAGCCCCTCTGCTGTCTGCCCCCTGGGTTCAGATGGGACCCTCCACCTCCTCTCCTTACGGCCCCTATAATTACATGTGAGGTCTGCTGCCTTCCTCCCCAGCTCCTGCTCCTAGGACTTTGAGTTATATTAAGGATAAGGAAGTGTCCAAGGGCCTCTCTTCTCCCCCACCCCCAGCCCTTGGCCTCCTGCGTGTAGGACCTCTGGTTATAGCCAGGGCAATTATGGCTCTTTGGGCTCCCTCCCTTCTCTCAGGCTATAATTTAGCTTTATATAAAGTGCAGTTGTGCAAGCAGCTCTATTCTGAGTGCTGGGGGGGGGGGCGAGGAGGGGGCTGGCGGTGGGTAAGGGAGCTTAGCACCACAATAAGCACCCCTCAGACCCCCAGACCTGCTTCTGGGGGGCAGCTGGCCCCCGGTCTGCGGTGCTGGCTCTGCAGGAGGTGGTTCTGCCTCCTCCTCGCTGCAAGGAGGGTGTGATTTGGGGGGGGGGGGTTATCTCCACAGCTCTTGGTTTGCGTCTTGCTTGCCCCATCAAGGGGGGCTCGCAGGGTCCCAGAGCAAGCAGGAGGATGAGGGGAGGTGGCAGGCAGCTCCTGCAGGGCAGACAGTGGCTCTTTCATGGGAAGGAGGGGGCTGAAAACTCCAGCTCGAACGGCGGAGTGTAACCAGATCCCCCTGGCTTTGCGGAGAAGGAATGCGGGACCTCGGGAGAGGTTTTGGGGAGGGGTGAGGGGCTGCAGAGTGATGGAGCCCCCATGCCCGTCCCCAGCAGCCCCAAATCCCTCGCGGTGCCTCAGCTCTTCCCCTCCCCCCCCAGCTCCAGGCTGCAGCAGCGGCAGGAGCAGCTGGGTTCGGCTGATGCCCGAAGTCAGAAGAGTCCCAAAGCGCCGAGCGGCGCCGCCCGCAGCGGCTGGGGCGGTGCTGGGGGGCTGTGGGGCTGGGTGACTGGGGAGGGGTCTTTGCCCATGGCACGAAGCACCCCAGGGTGCTCAGCGCCGATGCTGTTTCTCTTTCAGAGGCGGGCGAGACCTCACGGCCGTCACTAAGGGCAGCAGCAGCGGCAGAGCCCCGGGCACCTGCTCGCCCTGCGCCTGGCCCCGTGGCACCGAAGAAGGAGAAGCCCCTGGAAGATGATGAGTCCCAAAAAGTCGTGACAAAAGGCCCCCGGGCTGAGCTTGCAGGTGCCCCCGAAGCTGTGACATGTGAGTGTCCCCCTCCGTGGTGGCACCTGGGGGTGCCCGGGCTTTGGGCAGCTGCTATCTAACCATTAAAGGGCTCGTTAAAAAGGTGGGCAGCTCTAATGGGAAGCTCTCTCCTCCTCACTCTGCTCTTCACCACCTCACAGCAGAAGGCTTTAACTGAGTGTGAGTCACCAGGAGCTGGGGAAGGTGATGGGTGGCATCCGTAGCATCACCCAGATGTCACACTGCCCTTGGCCTCGGGACTGGCTGGTGGCAGAGGAGGAGGAGGAGGAGGATGGGTGACTGCAGGAAGGTTAAGTCGTGTTGGGGCCCTGCTGGTGTGCCGTGGTGGGAAGAAGCACCAATTCCTGGGGAAGGAGCCAGCTGCTGTCTGAAGCACCTCCCAAAGCCCTGGTGGGCAGAACAGGCTCCGTGGTCGTGGTCACAGTGCAGCAGCCTGTGCTGGGGCAGAGGCAGATGGTTCCCGTGGGGAATGCTCTTGCCTTGGAGTATCCAGGGCAAGGGTGAGGATGGTGCAAAGCCTGAGCAGGGGATGGGACAGGCTGTCTGCAGTGCAGAGCTGGTTTTGCTGGAGGCAGTGGTGAAGCCAAGCAGTACCTCCCCGTTGCTGCTGTTGCTGCTGCAGACCTGCTGGGCCCCTCGCCGTGAGAAACACTGGGGTGGGGTAGGAGCAGAGATGGGGGCTGGAGTGCCCTTGCTGCATTTCCCATTGCAGAGGCAGGAGAGCAGACCTGGCAGATGTGGCAGACTGGGGGCCAGGCTCTCCTGGAGTCACACTGCCCAGCTTGCTTTCCCTGGTCCCCAGCCTGCAGCCGAGGGGGTTTGCCCCCAGCCTGCAGCCGAGGGGGTTTGCCCCCAGGCTGCCCCTTAGACACGTAGCCGTTCCCCATGTGCCGGCTGCGAGCGTGCAGCTTCCCCTTCCAAGGGGTGTAAAGTGGATGGATGCTTCCCAGCCAGAGGAGAAGGGAGGGTGGGAACGAGGCTGCACACTTGGAAGAGCAGGGTGGGAAGGGGAGGGGAGGATCTGGGTGCCCCTGACAGCGTACGTGGAGAGAGGAGGGCTCACGTTTCCTCAAGCAGAGCTCCAGCCCTTGCAAAAGCATCTGGGAGCTGGGCTGGCTGCCCACAGACATTCTGCACCTCTGACTCACGCTGCAGCCTGCTGCACCCTGCATTGTGCAGCCACGAGCAGCCCCCTCCCCAGCCTACCCCCTCCTAGGCCAGCCACCCCACGGGCCCCAAGGCTGGGAGGAAGGTGGCTGCCTGTAGCTGGGCTTGCCTGGGTGCTGGGTGCAGCAAATCTCCCCTCTTTGCCCCTTACCTCTCTGGGAAATGAGGTTCAGCTCCTTGTGGAGCATCCCCTCTGACATGCCTTGCTTTGCTGCCCAGTCCAGAGCAGCCCTTGGTGCATTTTGAGGGGGTCACCATCACATGTAGGGGGAAAATTCTTCCCTTCCCATGTCCATGTTCCATTCCTCCTTGTTGCCCTTCTCCCACTCCTCCTGCTTCCAGCCTCCTTTTCCCACTCAGTTATTTTAAGCTCTCTCCCCAGTGGCACTGTCACCCAAGCACCTACTTGAAGCTTGCCCCAGCTCTGAGCCCAGCTGGGCACTGAGTCCATGCACTCAGTGGTTTTTGCGACCTCCATCTGTTTTATTTTCACTGGCAAGGGTGGGTGCAGGACAGAGACTGTCTGTGCCCCCCACCCCCCTCCACCCTGGCTTCCTCCCCACATCCCATGGCCAACCCACACAGAAAAGAGCTCCTGCTCCACTGCTGTACCTGAGAAGCACAATTAAGCTCCCCCCACAGGAAGGTGAACAGGCTGAGGGTGACATTTTCATGCCAGTGTGGTCAAGCACTGGCACAGGCTGCCCAGAGAAGTGGTGGAGTCACCACCCCTGGAGGTGTTCAAACAATATGCAGCCATGGCACATGGGGGCATGGCTTGGTGGGCATGGTGGTGTTGGGCTGATGGTTTGGTGATCACCTTAAGAGGGTTTTTTTTCACCCTGAATGATTTTAGGCAGGGCCAGGAGGGAGCAGGCAGCATGGGGCTGTTGGGTGTAAGGTCCTGTTCTCCACCAGCAGCTCCAGAATCAGCTCCCCCCCAAGGCTCAGCACTGCTGGGTGAAGCTGCCACGGTTCTTAAATCAGTTCTGGGGAGCAGGGATTGCAGATTTGGGGTTCAGGGTGGTGAGTTTCAAGCAAGAGCAGCAGACTCAGGCAGCCAGGACCTGCTGGGTTGTCCAGGTCCTGTTACCAGCTTGGGAAGATGACTTTTGGTAGAAGGTCACAGCATGATGAAGACTGCTGTGGTGATGAAGACTGCTGGGGGAGCCTGAGCTGAGCCAGCACTGTGGCTGTGCCAGGAGCATCAGCTTAGGAGTGAAGCTTTTGGCAGTCACTTCACTCCAAAGCCCTGATGCCATGGAGGCCTTGGGGTGGGCTGGGCTGCCCCTGGCACTAGGGAGGGTTACACACTGCTCCCCCTGGGCCTGGAGCTGAAGATGTGAGGGTGGTGAGACCCTGGCATAAGTTGCCCAGGGCTGAAGATGTGAGGGTGGTGAGACCCTGGCATAAGTTGCCCAGGGCTGAAGATGTGAGGGTGGTGAGACCCTGGCATAAGTTGCCCAGGGAGGTTGTGGAGCACAGAAGCACAGAATGTGATCAAAGATCACATTCTGTGCTTCTGTGCTCCACAACCTCCCTGAAGGTGTTCAAAACCAGGTTGGATGAGACCTTGAGCAACCTGTGCTGGTGAGAGGTGTCCCTGCCTGTGGCAGAGGCTTGGAACTGGATGGTCTCAAAGGTCCCTTCCAACCTAAGCTGTTCTATGCCGCTTTGAGCAGAGCTTTGAGCTCCTGTGAGCTGAAGGCTCTCCCAAAAACTGGAAGGTACTTTTCCTGCTTTAGAGAGGTGGGGGATTGCTGGCTGCTCTCACTGGAGCCAGAGCATGATTCTGATTTACAAACAGTTTAATCTGAGGAATGCAGTGAAACAGAGACCGCCAAAGCCAGAGCCTTGCGTGCTCTGCCTCCCCGGAGAAACCCAGAGCTGGAAGCTGTAGAGTTGGACACTGCTGGGCTGGGCTGCTCTGTGTGTCCCTGTGGGCTCAATCCCTGCCTGCCATGGCTTGGGGCAGCCCTTGGATGCTGTGCTCACCTTTCAGCTTGGTGCTACTTGGTGCCAGCTTGGTGCTGCTGAGTGCCACGCTCACTTGAGCGTGGGCAGGTTGAAATCCAACGCTCCAGGGAGTGGGGTTTTGTGGGGGTACACAGCCCATTTTATCCAAGACCTGCTTTCCATTTCTCCTTGCTGCCCTTCTCCCATCCCTCCTGCTTCCAGTCCTGCTTCTACTTCTCAGGTCCAGTTATTTTAAGCTCTCTCCCCAGTGGCAGTGTCACCCAAGCACCCACTTGAAGCTTGCCCCAGCTCCGAGCCCAGCTGGGCACTGAGTCCATGCACTCAGTGGTTTTTGTGACCTCCATCTGCTTTATTTTCACTGGCAAGGGTGGGTGCAGGACAGAGACTGTCTGTGCTTCCCCCCCTCCACCCTGGCTGCCTCTCCACATCCCATGGCCACCCCACGCAGAAAGCAGCTCCTGTTCCCCAGCAGCCGGAGGTGCCTTTGCCCTCGAGCCTCTCTCCTGAATCATCCCTTGTTTACTGCCAGGGGAGAGGAACAGCAAATTGTGGCCAAAGTACCATCAGGCAGGACTTTATTTGTGGCTTTGATTGGCGTTGCTGTGGAGTGGGTGGATCCCAAACCCCCTCCCTTGTGCTGGGTTCCCAGTGCCCACCACAGCAGGAGCCAAGGGCTGAGCTATGCTGCTGGCTCCAGCAGCATCCCGGCAGAGCACCAGGGCCACCAGCCTGTCTCAGGGCTGGAGGGAGGCACAGACAGAGCAGATGGTGACTTTCCTCCTCCTCCTCCTGCTGAGGAGTTCAGCCAGAGGCTGTGGAGACCTTTCATTAATTGATGCAGTGCTGGGGAGATGAGCAGCCCAGCTCTGCAGTGGAGCTCCAGCTCTGGCTGCATGGAGGGCAGTGCAGACAGCCAGGAGCTCTGCCCAGGGCTCATGGGATGGTGGCTTGGCCAAAGGGGTGGCTCTCAGCTGGAAGCAGCCACAGACCCTTCTCTTCCTTGCGTGGCATGAGGTGAACATGCCTTGCTGTATCTCTGTGCCCACGCCAGGAGGCTTCAGTGGATTTATCTTACCTGCCCATTCCAGCTGCACTGGGACTCCAGGAGATCTCCTCCTCCATGTCCTCTGCTGAGTTCAGGCAGTTGCAGACCCCAGAAGACCTCTTTTTCCATTCCCTCTGCTGCATTCAGGCAGTTGCAGACCCCACAAGACCTCCTCCATGCCCTCTGCTGCATTCAGGCAGTTGCAGACCCCAGAAGACCTCTTTTTCCATTCCCTCTGCTGCAGTCAGGCAGTTGCAGACCCCACAAGACCTCCTCCATGCCCTCTGCTGCATTCAGGCAGTTGCAGACCCCACAAGACCTCCTCCATGCCCTCTGCTGCATTCAGGCAGTTGTAGACCCCACAAGACCTCCTCCATTCCCTCTGCTGCATTCAGGCAGTTGCAGACCCCAGAAGACCTCCTCCTCCATTCCCTCTGCTGCATTCAGGCAGTTGCAGGACCCTTCATGACAAGTCTTTATTTATTGCTCTTTTTTAATCTCCACTTCAGTCTCCTCTCCCCCAGTCCTCTTCTTCTCTAGCAACAGCACAAGGAGCAATGGTTTGGAACTGGAGCAGGGAAGATTTAGGTTGGCCATCAGGAGGAAGTTCTTTACCATGAGAGTGGTGAGACACTGGAGCAGGTGTCCTAAAGAGGTGGTGGTGACCCTGTCCCTGGAGACACCCCAGACTTGATGGGGCTGTGAGCACCCTGTTCTGGTTGGAGACATCCAGCTGGCAGCTGGCACTAGTGGGGTGCCCCAAGGATCAGTGCTGGGAACAGTCCTGGTCAATATCTTTACTGATGATCTGGACCAGGGGATTGAGTCCAGCATCAGTGAGTTTGCAGATGACACCAAGCTAGGAGCAGCTGTGGAGCTGTTGGAGGGTAGCAGAGCCCTGCAGAGGGACCTGGCCAGGCTGCATGGGTGGGCAGAGGCCAATGGGATGAGACTGAACAAGGCCAAGTGCAGGGTTCTGCACTTTGGCCACAACAACCCCCAGCAGCACTACAGGCTGGGGCCAGAGTGGCTGAGAGCAGCCAGGCAGAGAGGGAGCTGGGGGTGCTGGCAGAGAGGAGCTGCAGAGGAGGCAGCAGTGTGCCCAGGTGGGCAGCAGAGCCAATGGCATCCTGGGCTGGCTCAGGAGCAGTGTGGGCAGCAGGACAAGGGAGGTTCTTGTGCCCCTGTGCTCAGCACTGCTCAGGCCACCCCTGCAGTGCTGTGTCCAGTTCTGGGCTCCTCCATTGCAGAGAGATGCTGAGGTGCTGGAAGGTGTTTGGAGAAGGGCAGCAAGGCTGGGGAGGGGCCTGGAGCACAGCCCTGTGAGGAGAGGCTGAGGGAGCTGGGGGGTGCAGCCTGCAGCAGAGGAGGCTCAGGGCAGAGCTGATTGCTGCCTGCAGCTGCCTGCAGGGAGGCTGTAGCCAGGTGGGGTTGGGCTCTGCTGCCAGGCAGCCAGGGATAGAAGAAGGGGACACAGCCTGAAGCTGTGCCAGGGCAGGTTGAGGCTGGATGTTGTTAGGAAGTTGTTGTCAGAGAGAGTGATTGGCCCTGGAATGGGCTGCCCAGGGAGGTGGTGGAGTGGCTGTGGCTGGAGGTGTTGCAGCCAAGCCTGGCTGGGGCACTTAGTGCCATGGTGTGGTTGGTTGGGCAGGGCTGGGTGCTAGGTTGGGCTGGCTGAGCTTGGAGCTCTCTGCCAACCTGCCTGATTCTGTGATTCTATGTCCCTGATGACTGCAGGGGGTTTGGACAAGCTGACCTTGGAGGGTCCCTTCCACCCCAATGCAGTTTGTGGTTCTGGGACTCTACATCTCCTTCCTTGTCTCCCCCCTCTTGCACCCCACACCTCTCAGCATCCTTTTCTCCCAGCCACGAGGCTGCCCTGTGTTCCTGGGTGGTGGCAGAGGATTGGGCACTTCAGGGATGGCTCAAGGGGGTTAATATTTGTTCTTCCCTCCCCACCCCCAGGCCAGCCCCAGGTGCGATCAGCCCCCAAGACCCCCAGCCCCTGCACCCACCTGCTGCAGAATGGGGCTGGGCGTGGGGTGAGCCCAGGTGGTGCCAACGGGGAGGCAGGGAACGGTGCCCTCCGTGCCCTCCCCAGCAGCCAGAAGCCTCACCGGAAGCTGCAGTCCCACCACTCCATCAGCAGCCAGAGCAGCAAGAAGAGCAAGGGCAGCTCCAAGTCGGCCTCTTCCCACATCCCCATTGAGGCACAAGAAGGTATTGACTCCCCTGGGGTGGGGGAGGCCCTTTCCAGCCGTTCTCCTCCAGCCCCACATCCCTTGGGGTGCTTTATGTAGCATCCTTGCAGCCCATTGGGATCCTCAGACCTGGGCATTGGCTGAGCTCCCCTCCTGGCACCTTCTGCCAGGCAGGTGCTGAATGGGTTCATCTCGTGTCCTCCAGAATGGGTTTGAGCATGTCCATGGGTGTTTAGGTGCCCCTGGAGCAGTGCCTGGCTCCCAGCCCCCTTCCCATCCCTTCCATTACTGCCTGAGGGAGAATCCCAGCATGGCAGGGGTTGGAGGGGACCTCTGGAGATCACCTAATCCAACTCCCTTGCCAGAGCAGGATCACCTAGGGCAGATCACACAGGAGCACATCCAGATGGGGCTTGGAAGGCTCCAGAGAAGTTGACCTCACAGCCTCCCGTGGAGCTGAGCACCCAGGTGCTGCCTCCCCCGGCCAGGCTTGTCCCCTCTGCCCATCCTCTTCCCATCCTCTTCTCATCTCTCCACAGACTGCTGCGTCCACTGCATCCTCTCCTGCCTCTTCTGCGAGTTCCTGACCCTCTGCAACATCGTGCTGGACTGTGCCACCTGCGGCTCCTGCACCTCGGAGGACTCCTGCATCTGCTGCTGCTGCTGCAACTCGGGCGAGTGCGCGGACTGCGACCTGCCCTGCGACATGGACTGCGGCATCATCGACGCCTGCTGCGAGTCTGCCGACTGCCTGGAGATCTGCATGGAGTGCTGCGGGCTCTGCTTCTCCTCCTGAGGGCTGCCCGCACCGCGGGGGGGGGCACCGAGGGCGGCTGTTCCCCTCCCCGAGCTCTGCCATAGCAGCCAAGGGTCCGCTCTGTCCCTGGACTGGTGAAGACTGAGCCTGGTGGAAGAGGAGAGTAAAATCCATCCCCTCCCCCCCCCCCGCCCTGCCCTCACCCCCGGCCTGCTGCAAGCCTCAACCGGCAGCTGGCAAGCTGGGCTTGGCTCCTGCCTGGGGAAGGGCTGGGGGACTCGGGACAGCTGGTGGCACGTCGGGTGGTCCATCGGGTGGTCCATCAGGCTCTACCTCTTCCCCCACACCGAGCTGCTTCACCAAGGACCATAGGAGCCTCCTGCCACCTGAGCCGAGAGCAGGAGCACCCACCCCAGGCACCACAGAGCCCATGGGTGCCACCCTGAGGTCCCGGCGTTGGGGACAGTCTGTCCTGCTGTCACCACCCCAGGACAGTGCTCTGGTTTGCACAGCAGGTGGCACAGAGCATCCCCTCCCAAAGGACACCTCCGACGCTGGGCACAGCACAGAGCCTTGCTGATGCCAAAGCCTTTAGCCAGGCTGGAGGGTCCTGTGCTGTGGGACACATCCTGCCAGCCCCTTCCCTTCCTTGAAGCTGAGATCTGCAGCCAAGTGCAATACACACAGCCTGCTCCCCTCCTTGGTTCTCTGACCAGGAAGAAGCTTTTCCTTCACTGGTCCCAGCATTAGGGCTGCAGCCAGGGCTGCTGGGAGCTGTGCCAAGCTGCTTTTGACCCCTATGTGTCCCAAGGGTGGTGGGGCAGGGTGGCTCAGTTTGATGCCAAATGACCCCCAGTAGTCGTTGGCCTGATCCCACAAGCCCAGGGACAAGGCCTGTGGCTGGGTGAGGGTAGGGGACACTCAGCTGAAGGGCTGGAGTGAGTGGGGGGGAGGGGGCCCAGGATGTTATTCTTCTGTCCCTTTCCTTTGTCACTGTAAATAAAAGTCTGCCTCCATTTCTGACCCACACTGCCCTCTCCTGCTGCACAGGACACTCCCAGGGGGCAGCTGCTTGCAGCCTTGCTGTGTCCCCTGTCTTCACTGGCACAGTGGTTGGCATAGAGGCTGCAGGGCTCCTTTGGTCTTGGAGATGTGGGACAGCTCAGGAGCAGCCCCAGTGTGCTCCTGCTCTGGACCTTGTGCCAGGAAGGGAAATACGAGAGGTCTCCATGCCCTTTGCTCCAGGGCTTGGGGTGCTGCAGCCTGGCACCAGCTCCTACATCCATGGGACAAACCCTGGCATTAGCTCCTGCACCCACAGGACAAACCCTGGCATTAGCTCCTGCATCCATGGCACAAACCCTGGCATTAGCTTCTGCATCCATGGCACAAACCCTGGCATTAGCTCCTGCATCCATGGCACAAACCCTGGCATTAGCTCCTGCATCCATGGGACAAACCCTGGCATTAGTTCCTGCACTCACAGGACAAACCCTGGCATTAGCTCCTGCATCCATGGGACAAACCCTGGCATTAGTTCCTGCACCCATGGCACAAACCCTGGCATTAGCTCCTGCAGCCATGGGGCAAACCCTGGCATTAGCTCCTGCAGCCATGGGGCAAACCCTGGCATTAGCTCCTGCACACATGGCACAAACCCCAGTCCGACTACAGCACCACTCCCTGCTCCTCCCGGGGACTTGCAGTGTGACCCAGGAGCTGCTTCCTCTGCTGCAGGGACAGAACCTCCCTGCAGGAGACAAATCAACGAAACAAACTCCTGGCTGCAGGGCTGGGGCTGCAGCAGCTGCCCAGGGTCGGGAGGTAGCTGTGGGAACTGGCAGCTCTCTGAATTTGGGTGGCCTAAGTGCTGCTGTTGCCTCTTACCACCTCCCAGCCCTGCTGTGGCACCACCAACTCTTGGATGTTGAGCTGTGCCAGGCCACACTCTGCCATGCAGGGAAGGGATGTGGCTGGAGTCTCATTGCCCAAGTCGGGGCTGAGCTGTCCCAGCGAGGCTGCAGCCTGGGCTGAAGTGGAACGAGGAGGGAAAAAGACTCAAACTAGAGGCCAAATGGGTCAGTTGGTCACAGTGACAGGAGCTGGGCTGGGAGCTGGGCTGCCTGCCCTCGATCCTATTTTTAGTGGTGAGCTGAAGGCAGCCAGAGCCCAGCAAGTGCATGGAGGGGAAGAGGATGCTATGAGCAGCCTTCCTCCACCCCACACACCACGAGGAGGACTTGTGGTGGTGTGGATCAGAGCTGTTAGCCCTCGCTCTGATGCAACCTCTTGGGCTGAGCCCCGGAGCAGGAGGATGAGGAGGGGGTGCCACATGGCTGCCCACCGCGGGGGGGGTGGGACTGGGGCCTCATCCTGCAGGCAGTGGGAGCTTTTCCACAGGCTCTGGCTGAGGCTCAGCTCCAAATTGTTTGCATCTTTGGCAAGGAGGCCTGGAGGAGCTGACCCTCCCCAGCCTGGCCTCACTTAGGGTGTTAATTAGGGAGGCTGGAGCTGGCAGGACTGCTCTCCCCACACCAGTGCTGCCAGAGCTGCTTAATGGGGACCAGATGCTCCCAGTGTGGGAGGGTCCTGTGGGCTGGCCGTGCCGTGCATGCCTGTGTCCCGGGGTGGGATGAGGACCACACAGACCCCCCACATGCCCCCAAAGCACCCATCCTGCTTCTCCCTCTTGGCTACAGCGTCCAACGCCCTTTGAATGCTGCTCCCAAGGGATCAGGTCCTCCCCTCAGCAGCTCTGTCCACCCACCAGGGCTTGAAACTCGTAGGCATGATGGAGAGAGGAGGTGGGGAGCAGAGCTGGGCTCTTCCCTGTGCGTGATGTAGTGCTGGATGTATGTGATGCTGACGCCTACAGATGTGCTTGGGGATGATGGCTGCCTCCAAAAAATGCAAATAAAACAGCAGCTGCCAGTGCTGAGCTACCCAAAAACGCTGCTCAGCCCTGCAGTGATGCTCAGCAAACCCTCAGAGAGCTCCAACCTCCTCCAGCAGCTGCTCAGGGATGGGTGTTGGAAGGGGGAAATTCAGGCACATTCACTGCCCTGAGTAGTGCTGACTGCTCTGGGGGCTTGGGGGCTCCTGGAGAACAGAGGGATGGTTCTGGGATTTGGGAGTGACAGAGCAAAGCAGGACGTGATGGAGCAGAGAAGGGGATGATGGACTAGAGCAGGGAATGATGGACTAGAGCAGGGAATGACAGAGCAGAGCAGGGGATGCTAGAGCAGAGCAGGGAATGATGGACTAGAGCAGGGAATGCTAGAGCAGAGCAGGGAATGATGGCCTAGAGCAGGGAATGCTAGAGCAGAGCAGGGAATGATGGACTAGAACAGGGAATGATAGAACAGAGCAGAGAATGACAGCACAGAGCAGGGAATAATGGATTACAGCAGGCAGTGATAGAACAGAGCAGGCAATAATAAAACAGAGCAGGGAATGATGGACTAGAGCAGGGAATGACAGAGCAGAGCAGGGAACAACAGAACAGAACAGGGAACGACAGAACAGAGCAGGGAATGACAGAACAGAGCAGGGAATGACAGAACAGAGCAGGGAATGATGAATTAGAGCAGGGAATGATGAATTACAGCAGGAAATGACAGCAGAGCAGATAATGATAGAACAGAGGAGCAGGGAATGATGGACTAGAGCAGGGAATGAGAGAGCAGAACAGGGAATGACAGAACAGACCAACTCAAGTCCCTGAAAAAGGCTTGGAAAGCCAAGTTCAAGCCTTCCTCTGGATGCAAGCTGACTCTGGTCATCCACTCTGCAAAGCACCAGGGTAGGCAGGAGTTAAACCCTCCTGCCTGGGAATTAATTAACACCAGATGTGCTCGGGTTTAACTAATTACTCTCCTGCCAGCACTTGTGTTTTACCTTCCCCTTGGAAGCCTCTTGGAGCTGGGAGCCATCCCACCATGCCTGCATGACTGCTGGCCCTCTGGGCTGGGCTGTCCTGGGCATGCTGGACTTGCCCACCCTCCTTCCCCTACCCCTCACTTGGTGTCCCAAGGGAAATAATTCAACCAAAGAGGCTAAAATTCATCCAAAGTCCAACTGCCCAACCTGGCATTGCTCTGGTGCTGGGTTTAGAGCTGTTCAGTGGCAGATCCCTCCAGGAGTGACCACGTTCTGCCTCCCCTGGATGCTGATGATTCATTATTAGGTGTATTAATGATGGTAGCTTGTTGTCTAATTGCTGATAGAGGTCTGCATCCACTCTGAGCCTGCCCAGAGGTGCAGCCAGCAAGATGTACAACAGGAGGCTTGGAAGCTATGCAAGAGATGTGGCAGGTAGGTGAGATCCCTTCTGCTTTGGGGTTGGCTCTTTCTGTTCCTGGCAGGTTTTTGAGTAGCCACTTTCTCCACCTGCTGGGGGATGTCAGAGTGGGGCCACAACAATGATCTGAGGGCTGCAGGCCAGGCTGAGAGACTTGAGCTGGAAGGGTCCCAGAGCCCTGGCACAGGCTGCCCAGAGAGGTTGTGGAGGCTCCTTCTGTGGAGCCTTTCCAGGCCTGTCTGGATGTGATGCTGTGTGCCCTGAGCTGGATTGTGTAGTCCTGCTCTGGAGAGGATGATCTCTTTGGGTCCCTTCCTGACATCCTGTGAGCCTGTGGTCCTCTGTTCAGCCTGGAGAAGTGAAGGCTCCAGTGAGACTTTCTGGTGGCCTTTCAGTGCTTAAAGGAACTGGAAGATAGCTGGGGACAGATTTTAGCAGGGCCTATTGTGACAGGACGAGGGGGAAATGGTTTGGAACTAAAAAATGGGGATTCAGAGTGGAGAGAAGGGAGAAATGTTTGACACTGAGGGTGGTGAGAGCCTGGCTCAAGTTAGGCAGAAATGTTTGACACTGAGGGTGGTGAGAGCCTGGCTCAAGTTAGGCAGAGAGGTGGGAGATGCCCCATGCCTGACACCACTGCAGGTCAGGTTGTTTGGGGCTCTGAGCAACCTGTTCTAGTCGGGGAGGTCCCTGCTGGCTGCAGGAGGTTGGACTGGATGAGCTTTAAAGGTCCCTTCCCACCCAAATCCATGTTTCTGTGATTCTGTGCTGTATGGGTTGAGCCCCCACATCCAGGCAGCTTGGACATGCCTCTGCTCCAGCAGCGAGGGACTGCTCTCAACAGCCCAAACTATTTCTGTCCACAATCACAATAAAGCAAGAGAAAAATCATTCTCAGTTTCCACTCCAAATGCTTTCTTCAGCCTGTTTCCTCCCAGTTCACATGGCAGGCTGGGGCACGCTCCAGCAAGGAGGCCCACAAAGCCATCTCCTCCTCCTTCTCTTCCTTCTCCTCCTCCTTCTCTTCCTTCTCCTCCTCCTACTTCTCCTTCTCTTCCTCCTCCTCCTTCTTCTCTTTCTTCTCCTCCTCATCCTTCTCTTTCTTCTCCTCCTCCTCCTCCTCCTTCTCTTTCTTCTCTTCCCCCTTTCCTTCTTCCTTCTCCTCCTCTTCCTTCTTCCTCTTCTCTTCCTTCTCCCCCTCCTTCTTCTTTTCTTTCTCCTCCTCCTACTTTTCCTCCTCCTTCTCTTTCTTCTCCTCTTCCTCCTCCTTCTTCCTTCTCTTCCTCCTCCTTCTCCTCCTTCTCTTCCTTCTCCCCCTCCTCCTTCTCTTCCTTCTCCCCCTCCTCCTTCTCTTCCTTCTCCTCCTCCTACTTCTCCTTCTCTTCCTCCTCCTCCTTCTCTTTCTTCTCCTCCTCCTCCTTCTCTTTCTTCTCCTCCTCCTTCTCTTTCTTCTCTTCCCCCTCTCCTTCTTCCTTCTCCTCCTCTTCCTTCTTCCTCTTCTCTTCCTTCTCCCCCTCCTTCTTCTTTTCTTTCTCCTCCTCCTACTTTTCCTCCTCCTTCTCTTTCTTCTCCTCTCCCTCCTCCTTCCTTCTCTTCCTCCTCCTTCTCCTCCTTCTCTTCCTTCTCCCCCTCCTCCTTCTCTTCCTTCTCCCCCTCCTCCTTCTCTTCCTTCTTCCCCTCCTCCTCCTTCTCTTCCTTCTCCTCCTCCTGTTTCTCTTCCTTCTACTCTTTCTTCTTCTTTTCCTTATGCTCCTCTTTCTTCTTTTCCTTTTCCTCCCTGTTCTCCTCCTTATTCTTTTCCTTTTCCTCCTCCTCCTTCTCTTCCTTCTCCTCCCTCTTGTCTTCCTTCTCCTTCTTATTTTCCTTTTCCTCCTTCTTCTCCTCTTTCTCCTTCTCTTCTTTCACCTCCTCCTCCTCCTTCTCTTCCTTCTCCTTCTCCTTAATGATGCTGTCCCCTGCCCCTGTTCCTACTCCTGCCCCCACTCCTACCCCACTCCACGCAAGCCCAAGGCTCCCTTCTAATTCACTGCAATCCTAGGGGGAGGTTTTGCTGGAGGATGAGGAGGGAAAGGCATCGCCTGTGTGCGTGCCTGCACACACACACACCCCCACACACACTCTCATACACACACACAGAGGCAAGAAAACACTTTCAGAGCCAAAGGGAAGAAAACTAAAAGTAGGTCTTTGGAAGGCAGAGCAGCTCTTGTAATCCCAGGCTCTGCTGGGCTGCCTCTGCACGACGCAGCCGAGGAGGGACGGGCAGAGGGGAGACGACTGCAGTCTATTAAACTTCCTTTGAGACCCTGCCAGACTGACAACAGCTGGAAGGAATTAACAGTTTGGGTCCACCAGCTCCTCTCCTCGCTTTCACCCTTCCCCAGAAATCCAGCTTGAGGCCACAGGCTCAGCAGCATCACTTTTTCCCACTCCTTGGCATCCAACAGGACCTGGTTGGAGCTGACTTCTAATTTGATCCCGGACCTGCCAGAAACGTGAGCCTCTGCTGGAGGGAGAATCCTGCTCCGTGTGCTGGCACAACCACCCAGCTGGGGGAGGTGGGGGAAGGGTGTCCTAGAGGACTGGGACCTAAGTCACACAGCACTTTAAGGTGGCTCCAAGCTATCTCACACCTCTCAGCCTCCTGCACAAGGGACAACACTGTTAAAGGAAGGAAATAAATACCCCAGCTGCCAGCTGCTGGGTTTAGGACAAGCAGCAATGGATGGGAGCTGCAGCACAGGAGGTTCCAGCTCAATAGAAGGGGGAACTTGCCTGAAAGGGTCCCAGAGCCTGGCACAGGTTGCCCAGAGAGGTTGTGGAGTCTCCTTGTGTGGAGCCTTCCCAGGCCTGTCTGGATGTGTTGCTGTGTGCCCTGAGCTGGATTGGGTGGTCCTGCTCTGGACTGGATGATCTCTTTGGGTCCCTTCCAAGCCCTGACATCCTGTGAACCTGTGATCTGGGCAGTGTGGATGCTCTGCAAGATGCAGGGCAGGGTTTCTTAGCCAGTAAAGCCCCACCAGCTGCCAGGAGAACTGTGTTTGCTGTCACTTTGGGGAGTCCTCATGCTGGCAGGAGCCTCAGAGCTGCCTGTCCACCGATTATGAGGACCTGCACTCCAACGAGGAGGTGGTTCCAGCCTGGGACCCTGATCCCTTCGCTCCACGCAGCTTGGAAGGAGCCGGAGCTGGGGAAAGCAGAGTGGGTTAGCTCCGTGCTGCTCTCACCAGCAGAGATTACACAGACAGCTCTGGTGTCTCCGGGGGACAGGGGTGCAGAAGCTGTCTGAGCTCGGCGATAGCTGCAGCAGCACGGAATTGGCAGTTGCTGGAGGGTTTGGCTGCCAGACGGCAAACTGCCCAACAGCGCCGGCTCCTCCAGCCAGCCTCCGAGGCTGGGACCCAAGCAGAGACCTTCTGCCTTGCTACCAAGTTGGAGCAGGAAAACGCAGAAACGCTGATGTTAACCCTGTCCTGGGTGCCTGGGGAGAAGCTGAGCAACCCTGGGAGCCACTCACCCTTATGAGCTGCCAGAGAGCTGGGCAGGGAGGGCAGGGAGGGCTTTGTCCCTGAAGAAACACTGAGCTCCTGAGGGATGCTCAGGGAGGTGGCTGAGTGACCAACACTGGATGTGTTTTAAAAGTCGTTTGGATGTGGTTCTTGGGGATATGGTTTAGGCTGAACCTTGTAGAGCAGGGTTCTGGATGGGGCTCAGTGACCCTGAGGGGCTTTTCCATCTGGAATGTTTCTGTGATTGTGTGATGCAACAGGGGACAAAGTCAGGATGCTCAGCACAGGACTCATAGCCCCTGGGGAATTGTTTCAGTTGGCAAAGCCCTTTAAGCTCATCCAGCCCAACCATTCTCTAACTCTGCCAAGGCTGGGGCTAAGTCATGACCCTCAGCACCACAGCTCTGTGGCCTTTAAACACCTCCAAGGGTGGGGATTCAACCACCTCCCTGGGCAGCTCCTACTTCAGAGCCCCACACTGGGTGCTGTGTCCTCTGTTTTGTGTGCAGAGCAGGGGCCTGAACCAGGAGGCTTCACTAATGAAAGCTGAACAACTTTATTTTGTTTGAGAAGCATTTCTCATCCCTTCAACCCCCTAACACACCTCAGACCCCATCACTTGAACCATTTCCTCCATTTTCTCTGCTAGCAAAAGCTGCAGCCACTGCACAAGTGGCTTTTGGGTGTCACCCCATCTCTTTTGGCCATGTGATGCCAAGGGCTGGTGCCTGATGTCAAAGCCTGATGTGGGTTGCTGAGGGCCAGAGCATGATGCCAAGGGCAAGTGTGTAAAGCTGAGGGCTGGTGCATGATGCCAAGGGTCAATACATGATGTGAGGGTTGGTCAGTGATTTCAAGGGTTGATGCATGATGCCAAGGGCTGGCACATGATGCTGAGGGCTGGAGCATGATGCTGAGGGCTGGAGCATGATGCTGAGGGCTGAGGCATGAGGCTAAAGACTGGAGCATGATGCTGAAGGCTGGAGGATGATGTTGAAGGCCAGAGGTTGATGCTGAGGGCTGGAGCACGATGCTGAGGACCAGTGCATGTTACCAAGGGCTGCTGCATGGTGCTAAGGTCTGGTGCCTAATGACAAGGACCAGTGTGTGAAGCTAAGGGCTGGTGCATGATGTCAAGGGCTGATGTGGGATGCTAAAGGGCTGGAGCATGATGCTGAGGGTCAGAGCATAATACTGGGGGATGGAATATGATTCTGAGGACTAGAGCATGATGCTGAGGGTAAGAGCATGATGCTGAGGACTGGAGCATGATGCTGAGGGTAAGAGCATGATGCTGAGGACTGGAGCATGATGCTGAGGGTAAGAGCATGATGCTGAGGGTAAGAGCATGATTCTGAGGACTAGAGCATGATGCTGAGGGTAAGAGCATGATGCTGAGGACTGGAGCATGATGCTGAGGGCTGGAGCATAATGCTGAGGGCTGCTCAGTGATGCCAAGAGCTGTCATGTAATACCAGGGGCTAGTGTGCAGTGCCAGGGGCTAGTGTGCAGTGCCAGGGGCTGGTGTGCAATGCCAGGGCTCCAGGCTGCAGAGGGATACCTGCCTTGCAGAGCAAGCAGAGCCTTTTCCACACGGCTCATCAGGAAGAGGTGCCTCATAAACCCAAATAGTGATTTCCTGCTGCAGTTGGTGGGAGTTGTTTTCTTTCAAAATGCAGCTGAAATTGGAGAGGAGATGGAGTTAGCTTAAATCTCTGGGAGCTGGGGAGGCTGCTGTGTGTGAGACAGCACCAGCAGCCAACACACACACATGTGCGTGCACCCTTCAGGGATGCCAACATTTGCAAGCCATTAACAGGAATATTTTGGGAGGGGGTGGGGGGGAAGTTGAAAAAAAAAAATGTCAAGCCTACCTTTAACCCCACAGAGAGCCAGGCTGAGCTGCCCCAGCTGAGTTATGGAGTGAAAAAAGTGGCACCATTTCATTTCTCTTTTAAGGCCAAAGCTGAGGAGGGAAAGTTGGCATCCGTTCCACACACGTGGGTGACAGGGCAAGCAGCCCCTCACCTCCCACGCATTAATTCACCCCTGTTTACACAGTGGCCTTCATATGGGGCCCCTGCTCACACCCACCCTGCTTCCCCTCTGCACAGATGTGGTGGTGGTGTGTGGTGGTGACCCCAGCCCTCCTGTTTCCTCCTATGTATATGTCTTTACGCTTCTATCCGTGGGTGTGACAGAGCCTCCTGTGTGCTGGGCAGGCTGTGTGGCTCTGCAGACATCCCAGCACAGCACCCCAGCATAGCATCCCAGCATAGAATCCCAGCATAGAATCACAGCACAGCATCCCAGTATAGAATCCCAGCATGGCATCCCAGTACAGCACCCCAGCATAGCATCCCAGCACAGCATCCCAGCATAGCATCCCAGCACAGCATCCCAGTACAGCATCCCAGCATAGAATCCCAGCATAGCATTGCAGCACAGCATCCCAGCATATAATCCCAGCACAGCATCCCAGTATAGAATCCCAGCACAGCATCCCAGTATAGAATCCCAGCACAGCATCCCAGTACAGCAACCCAGCATAGCATCCCAGCATAGAATCTCAGCACAGCATCCCAGTACAGCATCCCAGCACAGTATCCCAGCATAGAATCCCAACACAGAATCCCAGCACAGCATCCCAGCACAGCATCCCAGCATAGCATCCCAGAATAGCATCCTAGTACAGCATCCCAGCACAGCATCCCAGCACAGCATCCCAGTATAGCATACCAGCACAGCATCCCAGTATAGCATACCAGCACAGCATCCCAGTATAGCATCCCAGTATAGCATCCTAGTACAGCATCCCAACATAGAATCCCAGCACAGCATCCCAGAATAGCATCCTAGTACAGCATCCCAGCATAGCATCCCAGTATAGCACCCCAGCATAGAATCTCAGCACAGCATCCCAGTACAGCATCCCAGCATAAAATCCCAATACAGCATCCCAACACAGCATCCCAGCACAGTATCTCAGCGCAGCATCCCAGTACATCATCCCAGCACAGCATCCCAGCACCCTTTGGGGTTGGAAATGTCTCTAGAATCATAAAGGTTGGAAAAGACCTCCAAGATCATTGGGTCCAACCATCAAACCCTGACTGCTAAACCATAGAATAGAATCATAGCATGAAGCAAGTTGGAAGAGAGCTCCAAGCTCAGCCAGCCCAACCTATCCCCAGCCCTGCCCAACCAACCACACCATGGCACTAAGTGCCCCAGCCAGGCTTGGCTGCAACACCTCCAGCCACAGCCACTCCACCACCTCCCTGGGCAGCCTATTCCAGTGCCAATCACTCTCTCTGCCAACAACTTCCTAACAACATCCAGCCTCAACCTGCCCTGGCACAGCTTCAGGCTGTGTCCTCTTGTTCTGTCCCTGGCTGCCTGGCAGCAGAGCCCAACCCCACCTGGCTACAGCCTCCCTGCAGGCAGCTGCAGGCAGCAATGAGCTCTGCCCTGAGCCTCCTCTGCTGCAGGCTGCACACCCCCAGCTCCCTCAGCCTCTCCTCACAGGGCTGTGCTCCAGGCCCCTCTCCAGCCTTGCTGCCCTTCTCCAAACACCTTCCAGCACCTCAGCATCTCTCTGCAATGGAGGAGCCCAGAACTGGACACAGCACTCCGGGGGTGGCCTGAGCAGTGCTGAGCACAGGGGCTCAAGAACCTCCCTTGTCCTGCTGCCCACACTGCTCCTGTGCCAGCCCAGGATGCCATTGGCTCTGCTGCCCACCTGGGCACTGCTGCCTCCTCTTCAGCTCCTCTCTGCCAGCACCCTCAGCTGCCTCTCTGCCTGGCTGCTCTCAGCCACTCTGTCCCCAGCCTGTAGTGCTGCTTGGGGTTGTTGTGGCCAAAGTGTAGAACCTGCACTTGGCCTTGTTCTGTCTCATCCCATTGGCCTCTGCCCACCCATGCAGCCTGGCCAGGTCCCTCTGCAGGGCTCTCTTAGCCTCCAACAGCTCCACAGCTGCTCCTAGCTTCTGCAAACTTCCTGATGCTGGACTCAATCCCCTGGTCCAGAGCATCAATAAAGATATCCCCATCCCCTCAGCCTCCTCCTTTCCTCCAGGCTGATCAACCCCAGATCCCTTAGCTTGCTCCTCACCAGATCTGTTCTCCAGACCTCTCCCCAGCTGCTTTGCCCTTCCCTGGACATGCTCCAGCCCATGCTCATCAAATCCAACCATCAACCCATGACCATTAAAGCATGTCCCAGAATGCCACATCTCCCTGCTTTTTGAGCACCCCCAGGGATAAGATTCCACCACCTCACCAGGCAGCCCACTCCAGTGCCCAACCACTCCCACAGGAAAGAAATCCTTCTCAATATCCAAACTAAACCTCTCCTGCTGCAGCTTGAGGCCATGAACTCTTCTTCTGTTGTTACTTAGGAGAAAAAAAAACACTGCCTATCAGGAAAGGGCCTGGGGATGCTGGATGACAGTCAGCTGGAAACCACCCAAAGGGTGCCCAGGTGCCAGCATCCTGGCCTGGGTCAGCAATAGTGTAGCCAGCTTGACCTGGGCAGTAACTGTCCTCTCATATTCAACACTGATGAGGCCACATCTTAAGTACTTGGTTCAGTTTTGGGTTCCTCACTCAAAAGAGGACATTGGGGAGCTGAAGTGTGTCCAGAGAAAGGCAACGAAGTTGGTGAAGGGTTTGGGGACCAGGTCTGGTGAGGAGGAGCTGAGGGAATTAGTGCTTAAGAGCAATGAGTCCAAGCATTATCTGGCTCTGCCAAGGCTGGTGCTGAAAACCATGGCCCTCAGCACCACATCATATATCACAGCTCACAGATGTCAGGGGTTGGAAGGGACCCAAAGAGCTCATCCAGTCCAACCCCCCTGCCAGAGCAGGACCACACAATCTAGCTCAGGGCACACAGAACACATCCAGACAGGCCTGGAAAGGCTCCACACAAGGAGACTCCACAACCTCTCTGGGCAGCCTGTGCCAGGGCTCTGGGAGCCTTCCAGGCAAGAAGTTGCCTCTTGTGCTGAGCTGCAACCTCCTGTGCTGCAGCTTCCATCCATTGCTGCTTGTCCTATCCCAGGGAGCAGTGAGCAGAGCCTGTCCCTAACTCCTGACCCCCAGCCCTCAGAGAGTTACAGACATTGATTCAATCCCCTCTCACTCTTCTCTTCTCCAGCCCAAGAAGCCCCAGGTCCCTCAGCCTCTCCTCACCAGGCAGTGCTCCACTCCCCTCATCATCCTCATAACCCTCCCTTGGACTCTCTCCAGCAGTTCCTGTCCCTCTTCATCTGGGGAGCCCCAAACTGAAGGCAGTGCTCAAGATGAGGTCTCAGCAGGGCAGAGCAGAGGAGCAGGAGAACCTCCCTGGCTCTGCTGGGCACATTCTGCACAATGCCCCCCAGGATACCATTGCCCCTCTTGGCCCCCAGGGCACATTGCTGCCCCAGGGATGCTCTCCCCCAGCACTCCCAGCTCCCTCTCCTTGGGGCTGCTCTCCAGCAGTCACCTCCCAGCCTGTGCTGCTGCAGTTTATTCTTCCTCCCCAGGTGCAGGACTCTGCATTTGGCCTTTTGAACCTCATTTGGTTCCTCTGTGCCCAGCTCTGTCTGCCCAGGTCTGGCTGGATGCCCACACAGCCTTCAGCTCTATCAGCCAAGCCTCCCAGCTTGCTGCCATAGCAAACCTGCTGATAGATGTATATATTCTATAGACTCACACAAACAGATACCTGGAGAAATTCAAGATCAAACCTGACAGGGCCCTGGGTTAGTGGCTTGGCCAAAGTGGCTCTCCTCTGGAAGCAGCCACAGACCCTTCTCTTCCCTTCCTGGCACTGGTGGATGTGCCTTAGTCTCACTCCTTACCCACTCCCTCCTGCCCATTCCAACAGCACTGGGACCCCAGGAGACCTCCTCCTCCACGTCCTCTGCTGAGTTCAGGTGGTTGCAGAACAACCTTTGTGACAGATCTTCATTTCTTGCTCTTTTTTCCTCTCTTTCTCTGTCTGCTTTCCTCCAGCCCCATTCCTCTGCAGCAACAGGGCAAGGGGCAATGGTTTGAAGCTAGAGCAGGGGAGGTTTAGGTTGGACATCAGGAGGAAGCTCTGCACAAGGAGGGTGAGGAGACACTGGAAAGGGTTGCCCAGAGGAGCTGTGGATGTGGATGTGTTTAAGACCAGGCTGCTCTCTGTGCAGGGCCAGGCTTGTGCTGGCTCTTTGCAAGGGAATTTATTTGCTGAAAGAGCTTGCCCAGGGGTGTGGTTGAGGCCTCAATCCCTGGAGATACCCAAGGTCAGGCCTGATGGGGCTCTGATCAGCCTGATCTAGCTGGAGAAGCCCCTGCTGAGTGCAGGGCATTGGACAAGCTGACCCTGGAGGGTCCCTTCCAACCTGAGGCACTCTGTGATTCTATGACTCTCGATTTTGAGGCATTTATTTGTGTACCTCTTTTCCTCTGCCAGCCCCAGGGGTTCCACCTGCACTATCTTGTTGTTCCAGGCTTCAGCCCAAGACCAGGCTCTGGCTTTCATTTGCCTGTGGGTGGGTTTCCCCTTGGCACCAGGATGCCCTGTGCTGGGGCTGGGTTTCCCATGGAAAGCTGAACCTCCCCAGCCCTGAATGCCAGGGCTCAGCAGCCCCCTCAGCAATCCAGGAGCCATCTCCTGTGCTACCATTTGGTGTTCATTAGTTGCTGGCACTGCTGGTGTGGAAGGGATGCTGGTGGTTGCCTGCAGCTCCAAGCTCCATTTCCACCCAAGCCTCATTGACTTCCAAGCTCGACAGGGCCTGAGGCTGCTCCGTGGGATGGGCAATGAAGGATGATTTGATTTAAGGCTCTTCAAAGTGTTCTGAGGCCTCAGCATTGCTGAGTGTCTGCAGTGTCTCTGCCTGCTTCAGTACTCCCATTTCTAAGGTGAGAGATGATAGAAACCATGGAATGGTTTGGGTTGGAAAGGACTTTAAAGATTATCCAGTTCCAACCTCCTGCCGTGGACAGGATCACCTCTGGCAAGATTGGCTTGCTCAAGGCTCCATCCAACCTGGCTCTCAGCCCTTCCAGGCTTGGAGCCTCCACAACTGCTCAGGGCAACCTGTTCCAGTGCCTCAACATCCTCACAGGGAAGGATTTCATTCTAATGTCTCATCTCAATTCAGCTTCTTCCAGTTTGGAGCTCTCAGTCTTCATCCTCTCTCCATGTTTTTGTAACAAGAGCCTGTCCAGCTCTCCTCTAGCCCCTTCAGAAGGTCTCCCCAGATGCATCCAATGGTTATTCTGTTCAGGATTTGGGAGAGTGGAGGTAGCAAACACTGTGCTGAGCAGGCAGTCCCTCAGCTCAGCTGGGATCTGGA
Source organism: Pogoniulus pusillus (assembly GCF_015220805.1). Taxonomy (NCBI): domain Eukaryota; kingdom Metazoa; phylum Chordata; class Aves; order Piciformes; family Lybiidae; genus Pogoniulus; species Pogoniulus pusillus. Next base: position 2,408,781 of record NC_087302.1, read on the forward strand.
GGCTCATCCCGACTGGAATCACCTCTGTCTGCTGCCTTCCACTCACTTTCTCTCTCCTTGCAACAAAGCAAACCCCAGAGGCTAACCCAGTGCTGCCAGTCTGCTTCTGCCAGTTTGCTCCCAAGCCAGGGAGCAGCTCTCACAAGCTCACAGATGTCAGGAGTTGGAAGGGACCTCCCCAGATCATCAAGTCCAGTCCCCCTACCAGAGCAGGACCACACAATCCAGCTCAGGGCACACAGAACACATCCAGACAGGCCTGGAAAGGCTCCACACAAGGAGACTCCACAACCTCTCTGGGCAGCCTGTGCCAGGGCTCTGGGACCCTTCCAGGCAAGAAGTTCTTCCTCATGTTGAAGTGGAACTTTCTGTGCTGCAGTTTCCATCCATTGCTCCCTGTCCTGTCACTGGGCACAAGTGAGCAGAGTCTGTCCCCTTCCTCCTGACCCCCAACCCTCAGGTAGTTACAAGCATTGATTAGATCCCCTCTAAGTTCACCCCTCTTCAGCACACCAAACAGCCCCAGGTCCCTCAGCCTCTCCTCACAGGACACTGCTCCAGCCCCTTCAGCATCTTTGCAGCCCCCTCTTGGGCTCTCCCCAGCAGATCCCTGCCCCTCCTGAACTGGGGAGCCCAAAACTGGATGCAATATTCCAAGTGAAGCCTCATCAGGGCAGAGTAGAGGGGGAGGAGAACCTCCCTGGATCTGCTGGACACACTTCTCTTAATGACTCCCAGGACCCCACTGGCCCTCTTGGCCCCCAGGGCACATTGCTGTGCCATGGATGTTACCCACCAGCACTGCCAGCTCCTTCTCCTCAGGGCTCTCCAGCAGTCACCTCCCAGCCTGTCCTCCTGCAGTTTATTCTTCCTTCCCAGGTGCAGGACTCTGCACTTGGCCTTGCTGAACCTCATCAGGCTCCTCTGTGCCCAGCTCTCAGCCTGTCCCAGTCTCATTGGATGCCCACACAGCCTCCAGGTGGCTCAGCCAAGCCTCCCAGCTTGGCATCATCTCCCCTGTGCTGCTCATCGGCAGGGCAGCAAAGCCTCCTGGAGATGCCTTGCAGATGACACAAGCAGTTGGCTCCCTCCTGCATCCCCAGGGAGCTGGGATGCACAAGCCCTGGGGACATCTCCCCAGCTCCCTTTCCAGCCCTAAAGCAGAGGCTCAATCGCCCTGAGCACACTTTGGCTTTCGGCAGCAGCCCAGCAGCTGCCGGACCAGAGCCCTTCCGCGCCGGCTTGGCCAAGCTGTGAACGAAGCTCTTGGGATGCTCCCACTGAGCTGCTCCCAAATGGCAGGGATTTAAGGCAGGTTTATTGACGTGATGCTGCCCTCTAGTGAAACGATCCCCGCTCCTCCCAGCCTCCCTGCCACGCTTGAGCTGGGCACAGCTCTGCCCGACAGTCTGGGCAGTGCTTGAGGCTGAGCTTTGCTCTTCCAGGGGGAAAACCGAGATACAACGGGGAGGGAATCCCTTTCTTATTGAAGTGCTCCGCATTTGAGTGGGGAATGGCTGAGAGCAGCCCTGAGGAACAGGCCCTGGGGGTCTGGGGTGATGAAAAGCTCAACAGGAGCCTGCAGTGGGAGTGCAGCCCAGACACAACCCTGTGCTGGGCTGCAGCCAGAGCAGTGTGGGCACAGGGCAAGGGAGGGGATTCTGCCCCTTGGCTCTGCTCTCCTCACACCCCACCTGCAGTCCTGGGGGCAGTTCTGCAGCCCCCAGCACAAGCAGGACATGGAAGTGTTGGAGCCAGCCCAGAGGAGGCCACCAAGATGCTGAGAGGGCTGCAGCAGCTCTGCTCTGAGCACAGGCTGAGAGAGTTGGGGCTGTGCAGCCTGGAGAGGAGAAGGCTTTGAGGAGACCTTGGAGTGGCCTTGCAGGATCTGAAGGAGGCTCCAGGAGAGGCACTACTGACAAGGTCTGGTAATGAGAGGAGGAGGAGGAGGAATGAGTTTGAAGTGGCAGAGAAAAGATTGAAAGTGGATGTTAGGAAGAAGTTGTTTGCAGTGAGGGTGGTGAGACACTGCCACAGGTTTCCCAGGGAGGTTGTGGAGCACAGAAGCACAGAATGGGATCTTTGATCCCATTCTGTGCTTCTGTGCTCCACAACCTCCCTGAAGGAGTTCAAGGCCAGGTTGGATGAGTCCTTGAGCAATCTGTTCTAGTAGGAGGTGTCCCTGCCTGTGGCAGAAGGGTTGGAACTGAATCACTGAATTTTGAGGTCCCTTCCAACCCTAAACCATTGTATGAGTCTATCACCTGCACCCCTGAGTGACACCCAGGGACACAGATCACACTGGAAAAGGCTTTCCACAACTTCTAGCTCCAAAGCACCAAGAAATAACTGCAGGGAGAGGTTAAAGGAGATGGTGGAGGCAGTAAAAGTGATAGTCAGCTCTGGCCACCCTGCAGAGCTCTGCCCTGTCTCAGCTGTGGCAGTGGCACCCCACAAAACTGGACATCTTTTGGGCTGCTTTGCTATTGTGAAGGAGCTGGGGGGGGAGAGGGGGAGGTTGCTGCAGTATCTAGGAGCTGGGGACCAGGCAGGTGTTTGGTATTAGCAGAAGGGGATAGAGGTGGAAGAAGTCCTTCCCCAACAGCAGTTACCTGGCACTGAGAGGTGATGTGGAACCAGTTGAAGAGAGACAGGGATCTGCTGGAGAAGGTCCAAGGGAGGGCTATGAGGATGATGAGGGGAGTGGAGCACTGCCTGGTGAGGAGAGACTGAGGGACCTGGGGCTGCTTGGGCTAGAGAAGACTCAGAGGGGATTGAATCAATGTCTATAACTCTCTGAGGGCTGGGGGCCAGGAGGGGGGGACAGGCTCTGCTCACTGCTCCCTGGCACAGGACAAGCAGCAATGGATGGAAGCTGCAGCACAGGAGGTTGCAGCTCAGCACAAGAGGCAACTTCTTGCCTGGAAGGCTCCCAGAGCCCTGGCACAGGCTGCCCAGAGAGGTTGTGGAGTCTCCTTGTGTGGAGCCTTTCCAGGCCTGTCTGGATGTGTTGCTGTGTGCCCTGAGCTGGATTGTGTGGTCCTACTCTGGCAGGGGGTTGGACTGGATGATCTCTTTGGGTCCCTTCCAACCCCTGACATCTGTCATCTTCACTGGGGTATAAAAGGGTCTGGGCAGTGCAGGGCTCATTATGCTGGGGGTTGGTGGGACAGGTTCTGTGGTGAGCAGCCAAGTGTGAGCTCTGCCTTCCGCTGGTAAGAAGCAGGGGTAGGGGCTTGGGGTAACCCTTGGCTGGCAGGAGGAAGGTTGGGAGAGATGATTCGCTCCATGCAGCAGCTCCCTCTCCCCTTGGCTGTGGGTGCAGAGACTGTGCTGAAGGTGCAGTTGGCAGGAAGGCAGAAAGAGAGGCAGAAAGGCAGGCAAAGAGGGGCAGAAAGGCAGGCAAAGAGGGGCAGAAAGGCAGGGAAAGAGGGGCAGAAAGGCAGGCAAAGAGAGGCAGAAAGGCTGGCAAAGAGGGGCAGGAGGGGCAGAAAGGCAGGCAAAGAGGGACAGAAAGGCAGGCAAAGAGGGGCAGAAAGGCAGGCAAAGAGGGGCAGAAAGGCAGGCAAAGAGGGGCAGAAAGGCAGGCAAAGAGGGGCAGAAAGGCAGGGAAAGGGGGGCAGAAAGGCAGGGAAAGAGGGGCAGAAAGGCAGGCAAAGAGGGGCAGGAGGGGCAGAAAGGCAGGCAAAGAGGGGCAGAAAGGCAGGGAAAGAGGGGCAGAAAGGCAGGGAAAGAGGGGCAGAAAGGCAGGGAAAGAGGGGCAGAAAGGCAGGCAAAGAGGGGCAGAAAGGCAGGGAAAGGGGGGCAGAAAGGCAGGGAAAGGGGGGCAGAAAGGCAGGCAAAGAGGGGCAGGAGGGGCAGAAAGGCAGGCAAAGAGGGGCAGAAAGGCAGGGAAAGAGGGGCAGGAGGGGCAGAAAGGCATGCAAAGAGAGGCAGAAAGGCAGGCAAAGAGGGGCAGAAAGGCAGGCAAAGAGGGGCAGAAAGGCAGGCAAAGAGGGGCAGAAAGGCAGGCAAAGGGGGGCAGAAAGGCAGGCAAAGAGGGGCAGGAGGGGCAGAAAGGCAGGCAAAGAGGGGCAGAAAGGCAGGCAAAGAGGGGCAGAAAGGCAGGCAAAGAGAGGCAGAAAGGCAGGGAAAGAGAGGCAGAAAGGCAGGCAAAGAGGGGCAGAAAGGCAGGGAAAGAGAGGCAGAAAGGCAGGCAAAGAGGGGCAGGAGGGGCAGAAAGGCAGGCAAAGAGGGGCAGAAAGGCAGGGAAAGAGGGGCAGAAAGGCAGGCAAAGAGGGGCAGAAAGGCAGGCAAAGAGAGGCAGAAAGGCAGGGAAAGAGAGGCAGAAAGGCAGGCAAAGAGAGGCAGAAAGGCAGGCAAAGAGGGGCAGAAAGGCAGGCAAAAAGGGGCAGAAAGGCAGGCAAAGAGGGGCAGAAAGGCAGGCAAAGAGGGGCAGAAAGGCAGGGAAAGGGGGGCAGAAAGGCAGGGAAAGGGGGGCAGAAAGGCAGGCAAAGAGGGGCAGGAGGGGCAGAAAGGCAGGCAAAGAGGGGCAGAAAGGCAGGGAAAGAGGGGCAGGAGGGGCAGAAAGGCAGGCAAAGAGGGGCAGAAAGGCAGGGAAAGAGGGGCAGAAAGGCAGGGAAAGAGGGGCAGAAAGGCAGGGAAAGAGGGGCAGAAAGGCAGGGAAAGAGGGGCAGGAGGGGCAGAAAGGCAGGCAAAGAGGGGCAGAAAGGCAGGCAAAGAGGGGCAGGAGGGGCAGAAAGGCAGGCAAAGAGGGGCAGAAAGGCAGGGAAAGAGGGGCAGAAAGGCAGGGAAAGAGGGGCAGAAAGGCAGGGAAAGAGGGGCAGAAAGGCAGGGAAAGAGGGGCAGAAAGGCAGGCAAAGAGGGGCAGAAAGGCAGGGAAAGGGGGGCAGAAAGGCAGGGAAAGGGGGGCAGAAAGGCAGGCAAAGAGGGGCAGGAGGGGCAGAAAGGCAGGCAAAGAGGGGCAGAAAGGCAGGGAAAGAGGGGCAGGAGGGGCAGAAAGGCAGGCAAAGAGAGGCAGAAAGGCAGGCAAAGAGGGGCAGAAAGGCAGGGAAAGAGAGGCAGAAAGGCAGGCAAAGAGGGGCAGAAAGGCAGGCAAAGAGGGGCAGAAAGGCAGGCAAAGAGAGGCAGAAAGGCAGGGAAAGAGAGGCAGAAAGGCAGGCAAAGAGGGGCAGAAAGGCAGGCAAAGAGGGGCAGAAAGGCAGGCAAAGAGAGGCAGAAAGGCAGGGAAAGAGAGGCAGAAAGGCAGGCAAAGAGGGGCAGGAGGGGCAGAAAGGCAGGCAAAGAGGGGCAGAAAGGCAGGGAAAGAGGGGCAGAAAGGCAGGCAAAGAGGGGCAGAAAGGCAGGCAAAGAGAGGCAGAAAGGCAGGGAAAGAGAGGCAGAAAGGCAGGCAAAGAGAGGCAGAAAGGCAGGGAAAGAGGGGCAGAAAGGCAGGCAAAAAGGGGCAGAAAGGCAGGCAAAGAGGGGCAGAAAGGCAGACAGACCCTTAACAAAGGCCATAACATTAACAGGCCTGATTGGTCAGGCACTACCTGCTAATCTAGAGTTGAGGGAGCTTTATTAACGTGGGGAGCTTTGGCTCTTTGTTAATTACAGCCTCTGCTAATGATTTGGAATATTGGCCAGTTCTGGGGGATGTTGATGAATAGAGACCTCGCCAAGATTTATTCCTAATTATCTCATTTGTCTCCCTCCATTACTTTTTATGGCTGAAATTTATGGAGCTATTACCAGGGACCTGAGCCATGGCTGGGAGATGATTTGGGAGAAGAGAGATGTTTAATAATAATAACAATAATAATAATAATAAAAAGCTGGATTAATAGGAAAGTGATTACACAGCAGCAGGGGGCCTGGAGGGGCTTGGGGCCCTGATGCTCCTCTCAAACCTCCCTGTCTCCAGCAGGAAGTTGTGTGTCCTTGTCCAGCAGTCAAGGGATGTCTGGGGATGCTGAATCATAGAATCAAGCAGGTTGGAAGAGAGCTCCAAGCTCAGCCAGCCCAACCTATCCCCAGCCCTGCCCAACCAACCACACCATGGCACTAAGTGCCCCAGCCAGGCTTGGCTGCAACACCTCCAGCCACAGCCACTCCACCACCTCCCTGGGCAGCCCATTCCAGTGCCAATCACTCTCTCTCACAACAACTTCCTAACAACATCCAGACTAGACCTGCCCTGGCACAGCTTGAGGCTGTGTCCCCTTGTTCTGGCCCTGGCTGCCTGGCAGCAGAGCCCAAACCCCACCTGGCTACAGCCTCCCTGCAGGCAGCTGCAGGCAGCAATCAGCTCTGCCCTGAGCCTCCTCTGCTGCAGGCTGCACCCCCCCAGCTCCCTCAGCCTCTCCTCACAGGGCTCTGCTCCAGGCCCCTCCCCAGCCTTGCTGCCCTTCTCCAAACACCTTCCAGCACCTCAGCATCTCTCTGCAATTCAGGAGCCCAGAACTGGACACAGCACTGCAGGGGTGGCCTGAGCAGTGCTGAGCACAGGGGCACAAGAACCTCCCTTGTCCTGCTGCCCACACTGCTCCTGAGCCAGCCCAGGATGTCATTGGCTCTGCTGCCCACCTGGGCACACTGCTGCCCACCTGGGCACACTGCTGCCCCATCTTCAGCCTTTATGCACCAGTAGCCCCAGCTCCCTCTCTGCCTGGCTGAAAGAGCCACTGGAAAATTCCTCCTGGCACCTGTAAGAGTTGGGAAACTCCAGTTGGAGGAGGTGGCAGAAATCCAGCAGGGCTTTGTGTGTGTGTCCCATCCAGGTCTCCTCTAGGATGCTGCTGCAACTGCACCACAATGCTCTGGCTCTTGCTGCAACCCAAGAGCTGAGGTTAGTGACAACACCAACCTCCTCCCCCCACCCCCCCTCAGGGACTCAATCACAGAGTGGTAGGGATTGGAAGGGACCTCTGGAGATCAGGTTCACCTAGAGGACATTCATCTACCCCACCCCCACCCTATTTCCATTCCCTCACTCATCCCAAACCAATTCAGTGCTTCAATATCTGATACCTCAGACCCTTCCTGAGGGGGTTTTGCTGTGTCCCCACGAGGGCTGGTGGTGGCCATGGCAATAAGATCTCACATCTGCCACCCACCCCCACCATGGGCTGGAACCAGGGAAGCCAAAAGGCTTCCAATGAACCAACCCCATCCCAGGGCTCAGCCCCACCAGCCTTTAATTAGCATGCAAAGTAATTATTTTGCTCAGCTGTGCTGGGGACTAATTCTCACCCCAAGTCTCCCAGTAAACATTTTTTTTCCTGCTTCCCCCCTCCCAGTACTATCAAATTTACCACACAAAGGAGAGCTGGGGCTGGAGCTTATCTCCACTGAGTGTTATTCCCATATCTTCCAGCATGGAAACCCACTCTCAACCTGATAAGAGGCCTCACACAAAAGATCAAAGGCAAACAGGCTCTTATGGAAAGGAGGTTTCCTTCTTCTTCCTCTTCTTCATCTTCTTCTTTTTCCCCTTTTTTCCCTCTCCTTTTTTCAGTGCTGTGATAAATGTGCAGCTCCAGAAGCTGCACTCCTGCCCAGGAACTGGAATTAAAGTATTTACCCCCAGCCAGCTTCATTAAAGGGAGGGGGGAAGGGAGGGAATAATAGCATCAGCAATCTGGGGAACCCCAAATCACAGCATCTCTCCAGGAGGATTTTGCTGCTTTGCAGAAGGGATGGAGACAGGATCACAGGATCAGAAGATGTCAGGGGTTGGAAGGGACCTAAAGAGTCCAATCCCCCCTACCACAGCAGGACCACACAATCCAGCTCAGGGCACACAGAACACATCCAGACAGGCCTGGAAAGGCTCCACACAAGGAGACTCCACAACCTCTCTGGGCAGCCTGTGCCAGGGCTCTGGGAGCCTTCCAGGCAAGAAGTTGCCTCTTGTGTTGAGCTGGAACCTCCTGTGCTGCAGCTTCCATCCACTGCTGCTTGTCCTGTGCCAGGGAGCAGTGAGCAGAGCCTGTCCCTAACTCCTGACCCCCAGCCCTCAGAGAGTTACAGACATTGATTCAATCCCCTCTCAGTCTTCTCTTCTCCAGACTCAGCAGCCTCAGGTCCCTCAGTCTCTCCTCACCAGGCAGTGCTCCACTCCCCTCATCATCCTCATAGCCCTCCCTTGGACCTTCTCCAGCAGTTCCTGTCCCTTTTCATCTGGGGAGCCCCAAACTGAAGGCAGTGCTCAAGATGAGGTCTCAGCAGGGCAAAGCAGAGGAGCAGGAGAACCTGCTTTGATCTGCTGGGCACACTCAATGCCCCCCAGGACCCCATTGGCCCTATTGGCCACAGGGGATGTCCCAAGCATCCCAGCTCATCCCAGGCATGGCACAATCCACTGCTACCTGATTTAGGGAGAAAAGGCAGAATTTCTCATGGAGGAATTGTGGCCAAGCAGGATTTGCTGGATTCATTTGGGATTTGGAGTTGTTTGTGAGGTCCCTGAAGCCTCCACAGATATGTTGCTGTTGCCATACAATCATTAAGGTTGGAAAAGATCCCCAAGATCATCAGATTTGACTCTCAACCCAACACTGCCATGGCCTCAGGTGCCATGGCCTCAGGTGCCATGGCCACAGGTTGCTTGAACACCTCCAGGGATGGGGACTCCACCACCGACCTGGGCAGCCTCTGCCACTCTTGCAGGGAATAATTTTCTCTTCATCTCCAAACTTGCCCTGGTGCAACTCAAGGCCATCTTCTCTCGACCTATCACTAGTTTCTTGGGAGAAGATGAAGGGCAGAGGCTGCTCAGCAAGTTTGCTATGGCAGCAAGCTGGGAGGCTTGGCTGATAGAGCTGAAGGCTGTGTGGGCATCCAGCAACACCTGGGCAGACAGAGCTGGGCACAGAGGAACCAAATGAGGTTCCAAAGGCCAAGTGCAGAGTCCTGCACCTGGGGAGGAAGAATAAACTGCAGCAGCACAGGCTGGGAGGTGACTGCTGGAGAGCAGCCCCAAGGAGAGGGAGCTGGGAGTGCTGGGGGAGAGCATCCCTGGGGCAGCAATGTGTCCTGGGGGCCAAGAGGGGCAATGGGGTCCTGGGGGGCATTGAGCAGAGTGTGCCCAGAAGATCAAAGGAGGTTCTCCTGCTCCTCTGCTTTGCCCTGCTGAGACCTCATCTTGAGCACTGCCTTCAGTTTGGGGCTCCCCAGTTGAAAAGGGACAGGAACTGCTGGAGAAGGTCCAGAGAGGGCTATGAGGATGATGAGGGGAGTGGAAGACTGCCTGGTGAGGAGAGGCTGAGGCACCTGGGGCTGCTTAGTCTGGAGAAGAGAAGACTGAGAGGGGATTGAATCAATGTCTGTAACTCTCTGAGGGTTGGGGGTCAGGAGGGGGGGACAGGCTCTGCTCACTGCTCCCTGGCACAGGACAAGCAGCAGTGGATGGAAGCTGCAGCACAGGAGGTTGCAGCTCAGCACAAGAGGCAACTTCTTGCCTGGAAGGGTCCCAGAGCCCTGGCACAGGCTGCCCAGAGAGGTTGTGGAGTCTCCTTGTGTGGAGCCTTTCCAGGCCTGTCTGGATGTGTTGCTGTGTGCCCTGAGCTGGCTTGTGTGGTCCTGCTGTGGCAGAGGGGTTGGACTGGATGATCTCTTTGAGTCCCTTCCCACCCTTGACATCCTGTGATCCTGTTTCCATCCCTACCTGACTCCAGCTGTAGAGAGCAATAAGGTCTCCCCTCAGCCTCCTCTTTTTCTCCAGGCTGATCAACCCCAGGTCCCTTAGCTGCTCCTCATCAGATCTGTTCTCCAGACCTATCACCAGCTCCTTTGTCCTTCCCTGGACTAGCTCCAGTCCATGCTCACCTCTATCCCACAGCACATCCCTGCCAGCCCCTTCTCTGGCACATCCCCCACAGCTCAACTGTTCTGAGCTACTTTACCCATCCTGAGTGCAGCTAAAGGCACTTTACACCTTTGTTTTCTTCCTTGTTGCATCAGATGAAGGTTGGTGCCAAATGAGGACCAGGCCTGCCTGGAAGCTAAGGAGCTTCCTTCCTCTTCCAGGTCAGGAGGAAGATAGAGGGAGATTGCTGCAGATATTCCTAGTCAGAAAGCCTGGGATGATGCTTGGAGAGGAGTCCAAGTGGTGGCAAGAGATAGGGCAAAGATGGACCTCAGGGCATCCAGCCCAACTCTGGGGATCACAGCATCACAGAATGTCAGGGGCTGGAAGCTCAGCCAGTCCAAGCCCTGCCAGAGCAGCAGCACCCAGAGCAGGTCACACAGGAACACAGCCAGGTGGGGTTTGGATATCTCCAGAGAGGGAGACTCCACAGCCCCCCTGGGCAGCCTGTGCCAGGCTCTGCCACCCTCACAGGCAAAAAATTCCTCCTCATGTTTCCATGGAGCTTCCTCTGCCTCAGCTTCCACCACTGCCCCTTGTGCTGGCATTGGGCATCCCCCAGCAGAGCCTGGCCCCAGCCTCTGCCACTCACCTGCACATCTTTAGAGCCATTGCTTAGGTCACCTCTCAGCTCCTCTGCTCCAAGCTCCCAGCCCCAGCTCCCTCAGGCTCTGCTCCTAACAGAGCTGTTCCATTCCCTGCAGCATCTTTGTAACTCTACATTGGACTCTCTCAAGTAGTTCCCTGAGGTCCTTCTTGAGCTGAGGTGCACAGAACTGACACAGTACTCCAGATGTGGCCTCAGCAGAGCAGAGGGGCAGGAGAACCTCTCTCAACCTACCAGCCACAGCCCTTCTAATCCACCCCAGATTGCCATTGGCCCTGCTGACCCCCAGAGCACACTGCTGGCTCATGCTCAACCTCCCATCCACCAGCACCCCCTAGATGCTTTTCCCCTTTGATTCCTTCCAACAGATCAGTCCTCAGCCTATACTGATCCCTGGATCATCACTTAAACCCGGGGTGTGTGTTAAACCCAGCACCCTAAGGGCCCCAAACAAACCTCCATGGAGCAAACTACTGCCTAGGATCCCTCCCTCACCCACATAGAATCACAGAATCAGGCAGGGTTGGAAGGGGCCATAAGGAGCAGCCAGTGCCAACCCCCTGCCATGCCCAGGGACACCCTACCCTAGAGCAGGCTGCACACAGCCTCAGCCAGCCTGGCCTCAAACACCTCCAGCCATGGGGCCTCAACCCCCTCCCTGGGCAACCCATTCCAGCCTCTCACCACTCTCCTGCTCAACAACTTCCTCCTCACCTCCAGCCTCACTCTCCCCACCTCCAGCTCTGCTCCATCCCCTCCACTCCTGCTACTCCCTCACAGCCTCAAAAGTCCCTCCCCAGCTTTTTTGGAGCCCCCTTCAGATCCTGGCAGGCCACAAGAAGGTCACCTGGGAGCCTCCTCTGCTCCAGCCTGCACAGCCCCAACTCTTTCAGGCTGTGCTCACAGCAGAGCTGCTGCAGCCTCTCAGCATCCTCCTGGCCCTGCTCTGGACACTCTCCAGCATCTACACAGCCCTCTTGGCCCAGGGGCTCCAGAGCTGGATGCAGGACTCCAGGTGGGGTCTCAGCAGAGCAGAGCAGAGGGGGAGAATCCCCTCCCTGGCCCTGCTGGCCACACTGCTGCTGCTGCAGCCCAGGCTCTGCTTGGCTTTCTGGGCTGCAAGTGCACACTGCTGGCTCCTGCTGAGCTTCTCCTCCAGCAGCACCCCCAAGTCCCTCTGCTCAGAGCTGCTCTCCAGCCTGGCACTGCCCAGCCTGGAGCTGTTCTCACAGCACAGCAGAGCTCCTGCAGCCCTCTGAGCATCCTCCTGGCCCTGCTCTGGCCACTCTCCAGCATCTCCACCTCCCTCTTGTCTTGGGGGCTCCAGAGCTGGGTGCTGACGTTCGCTGCCGCAGCGCTGCCGCCTGGCACCAGCTGAGGGCTGGGCTCCAGCAAGCAGAGGATCGCAGCAGCCCTTTGCCAGCCGAGCTGCAGCCTGTCAACACAGATGGCAAAATCCAAATGTTATGATAAGGTATTCCTCCCAAATTTCCATCTTAATAGAATTACGAGCCTGTAATTACCCTACAAGCCTGAAAACCTGCCGGAATCCCAATTAGGAATCTGAGGGCATAATTGGCCTCTAATTAGAAAGATTTGTCAAATGTGAACGATTTTCTCACCTCTTCTTCCCCCCCTTCCTCCTCCCCTCCCCTTTTTTCTTTCTTTTCCTTCTCTCTGTTTCTTTTTCCCCCTCCCCAACCAGGGGAATTGGGGATGTTTCCTTTCCCCCTTTCCCCATAAACAAGGAGCTGCAATCTCCCAGCTGCTCCACATCCACATCCTGCTTCTTTGGGCTCTTGGGAAAGACAAACTCTGAGGCAGCTTTTTCTGGCAGTTTTGATGCTTCCTGGAAACTTGAACTATTAAAGAATAAAAAGAGGGAGGGAGAGACCTGAAAAACTGCAGGCTTGGGGATTGGACTTTGGTCCCTGGCACCAACAGGCTGGCCAGGGGAGTGAGGCTGCTTTCGGGGTTGGGAGATGGGGAGAGGGTGATTGGATGCTGGGCACAGAGCATTGTGGCACAAGGCATTGTGCCATGGTACAGGACATAGCCTGGTGGCTGCCATCCCAGTGGGATGGGGGATGTTTGGGGAGCATAGGCTGTGGCTGGGCTTATATCAAGAGCTAAAGGGTGGAGGGCAAGAGGATGATGGGGTGCTGGTAGAGAGGAGTTGGACATGAGGCAGCAGTGTGCCCAGGTGGGCAGCAGAGCCAATGGCATCCTGGGCTGGCTCAGGAGCAGTGTGGGCAGCAGGACAAGGGAGGTTCTTGTGCCCCTGTGCTCAGCACTGCTCAGGCCACCCCTGCAGTGCTGTGTCCAGTTCTGGGCTCCTCCATTGCAGAGAGATGCTGAGGTGCTGGAAGGTGTTTGGAGAAGGGCAGCAAGGCTGGGGAGGGGCCTGGAGCAGAGCCCTGTGAGGAGAGGCTGAGGGAGCTGGGGGGGTGCAGCCTGCAGCAGAGGAGGCTCAGGGCAGAGCTCATTGCTGCCTGCAGGGAGGCTGTAGCCAGGTGGGGTTGGACTCTGCTGCCAGGCAGCCAAGGCCAGAAGAAGGGGACACAGCCTGAAGCTGTGGCAGGGCAGGTCTAGGCTGGATGTTGTTAGGAAGTTGTTGTGAGAGAGAGTGATTGGCACTGGAATGGGCTGCCCAGGGAGGTGGTGGAGTGGCTGTGGCTGGAGGTGTTGCAGCCAAGCCTGGCTGGGGCACTGAGTGCCATGATCTGGGTGATTGGATAGGGATGGATGATCTTGGAAGGTCTCTTCCAACCTGACTGATTCCATGGGGTCCATAGTCAGTGGTGCCTGGCAATAGGCACAAACTGAAGGTTCCATCTGAGCAGAAGGAGAAACTTCTCTGGTGTGAGGGTGCTGGAGGCCTGGAGCAGGCTGCCCAGAGAGGCTGTGGAGTCTCCTTCTCTGCAGACTTTGAAGCCCCATCTGGATGTGTTCCTGTGTGACCTGCCCTGAGTGCTCCTACTTCTAGACTGGATGTTCTCCAGAGCTCCCTTCCACCCCCATCCCATTCTGTGGTGCACAGGTTGAGATGCAGCAGCTTCGGTCCCACAGGGTTGTGACACAACCAGATCCAGAGCCATTCCTTCACCAAACCCAAGCATTGAACTTAGACAGGATGCCAGCCTGACACTGGCACTGACTCACAAACCTGCAATGCCCATGGCACACCCAGGGGTACAAAAGAATCCGCCCCAGGAGCATCACCAACGACCCCCAAGGAGAGCTCCCACTCACCCCCACAGCATCTCCCATCCCCATGGGCGATGCTGCACCTCTATCCTCCTGCTGCAGCCACTCACTGAAGGCCCAGTGCTGCATCCTGGGGACCACAAGCACTCTCTTGGGCCAAGTTTCACAACCTCTCCCTTTCTTCCTCCACCTCCTCCTCCTCCCACTAGAGGCTCTTTAGTTAAAAGTGACAACAGGAAGGGAGGGATGCGGCGGTGTAAGGGGAAGCCTGGTTTTCCTAATTAACAATTAGCACAGAGTGTGCTGCTAATTATGTGGTTCCATGTAATTAAGAAGCTAATTAGTGCAGTGTCAATTAAGATTTAATTAGTACCCTTGTCAAAAAGACTTGAAAGCAGAGTTTATGTGCAAGTACTTCAATATTTCAATGGTTCATGATCTCCCGGCGCGGGGAGCTCCTGCTTGCCAGCCCCTCCTTGAAGCCTGTTCCCAGCAAGCCTGACTTTATTGATATTGTCCTTTAAAACCTGCCCACGTGCAGCCCTGCCACAGACACTCGGATTGATCCTGCAGGCAGCTGCTGACGTGGCAGAGCTTTTGCTTCCCCATCGTGGCGGGGAGGAGGGAGGCTGGCGGCAGCCGTGGCTGTCCCTGGGGCTGGGCAGGTGGGAAGCTTCCCCTTGCCAAGGCAAGAATTCACAGTATCACAGTCTCACAGTACTACCAAGGTTGGAAGAGACCTCACAGATCATCAAGTCCAACCCTTTAGCACAGAGCTCAAGGCCAGACCATGGCACCAAGTGCCACGTCCAGTCCTGCCTTGAACAGCTCCAGGGACGGCGACTCCACCACCTCCCCAGGCAGCCCATTCCAGTGGCCAATGACTCTCTCAGGGAAGAACTTTCTCCTCACCTCCAGCCTAAATCTCCCCTGGCACAGCCTGAGGCTGTGTCCTCTTGTTCTGGTGCTGGCCACCTGAGAGAAGAGAGCAACCTCCTCCTGGCCACAACCACCCCTCAGGTAGTTGCAGACAGCAATAAGGTCTGCCCTGAGCCTCCTCTTCTCCAGGCTAACCAATCCCAGCTCCCTCAGCCTCTCCTCGTAGGGCTGTGCTCAAGGCCTCTCCCCAGCCTCGTTGCCCTTCTCTGGACACGCTCAAGCATCTCAATGTCCCTCCTAAACTGGGGGGCCCAGAACTGAACACAGCACTCAAGGTGTGGTCTAACCAGTGCAGAGTCCAGGGGCAGAATGACCTCCCTGCTCCTGCTGGCCACACCATTGCTGATGCAGGCCAGGATGCCACTGGCTCTCTTGGCCACCTGGGCACACTGCTGGCTCATGTTCAGGTAGGTATCAATCAGCACCCCCAGATCCCTCTCTGTCTGGCTGCTCTCAGCCACTCTGACCCCAGCCTGTATCTCTGCATGGGGTTGTTGTGGCCAAAGTGCAGCACCCTGCACTTGGAGCTATTGAACGCCACCCCAGAGCCTCAGTGTGGTGGGAGGTTGGGAGGGAGCCCTAGAGATTATCCAGTCCAACCCCACTGTTGGGGGCCTGGGGGGGGGGGGGGCCTGGAGAGCTCCTGCTCCGTGGGGTGACTGTTCCTGGTGATCACCACAGGCTCTTCCACTACGTTGATGCTGTTGCACTGCATCAGGTCCTGAAGCAGATTGAAGATCTCCTCTGCTCTAGAACACTTGAAGGCAAAAATCCCTGCAGAGTAACAAAGAGGAAGGTCAGAAAGGCAAGAACACAATCCTGCTTGACTCTGGATCCCAGCATGGTGGGGGTTGGAAGGGACCTCTGCAGATCATCCAGTCCAAGCCCCACTGCTCCAGCAGGGGCACCCATGGCAGCTTTCCCAGGGTCACAACAACATAGGTGGGTTGGAAGCTCTGCAGAGAAGGAGACTCCACAAGCTCTCTGGGCAGCCTGCTCCAAGCCTCCACCACCCTCACCCCAAACAAGTTTCTCATCTTCAGATGGAACCTTCTGGGTTCCAGCTTGTGCCTATTGCCCCTTGTGCTGTCCCTGGGCATCACTGACAAGAGCCTGGCCCCATCCTCCTGGCCCCCAGCCTTTAGCTCTTGCTGAGCATTGCTCAGATGCCCTCTTGGGCTGCTCTTCTGCAGGCTCCCAGCCTCAGGGCTCTCAGCCTTTGCTCCTTACAGAGCTGCTCCAAGCCCCTCAGCATCTTCCTGGCCTCCACTGGGCTTTCTCCAGTAGTTCCCTGTTTGTCTCTAACTGGAAAACTCCAGAACTGGAGCCAGTACTCCAAGTGTAGCCTCACTAGGACAGAGCAGAGAGGAGAAAGAACCTCCCTCAACCTGCTGCCCTCACTCTCCTTTGTGCCCCCCAGGACACCATTGGCCTTCTGGGCCACAAAGGCTCACAGCTGGCTTGGGATGAGCTTGTCCCAGGTCTTTCTGCTTTCCAGCAGATCAATGCCTCAGCTCTACAGGTGATTACCCCTCCCCAGGTGCATCATCCACTGGTGACAACAGAGCAAGGAGGAGCTGTGAAGGAAGGCTGGGGAGAGCCAGGCTGAATCATTTCCACCTCAACACCCATGCCACCAGCATCTCCACAGCACACAGCTCCTTTTGGTCTGGGCATGGCTCTGGCAAGGGGTCCTGCAGCTGCCCATGGTGCTCCCAGTTCCTGCTTGGAATTTCCCATGTCCAGAACGGGATGGGCTGAGGCAGGAGAGGGAAAGGAAGAAATATGTGGAGGGCTCTCAAGGCTTCAGGACACACATAAACAGAAAGCCACCTACACAAGCAGAGCAGGGCAAGCCCCCACAGTGTGTAAATCACCCTCTGCAAGCAGCTTGAAGACTCCCAAGCCAGAGCCACAAGGAGCAGAGCTGGTGGCTCGCTGGTTCCAACTCAAAGACAGGAGACTGCTTGCAGGGTCTCCAACCTCAATCTCTCCTGGCACAGTTTCACAGAATCATAGAATCAGCCAGGTTGGAAAAGACCTCCAAGCTCATCCAGTCCAACCTAGCACCCAGCCCTATCCAGTCAACCAGACCATGGCACTAAGTGCCTCATCCAGGCTTTGCTTCAACACCTCCAGGGATGGTGACTCCACCACCCCCCTGGGCAGCCCATTCTAATGCCAATCACTCTGTGAAGAAGAATTTCAGGCCATTTCCTCTCCTATCACCTGATTGTAGGGAAAAGAGAACTGTCTCCACCTCATCCCAACTTCCTTTTGGCTCCAGCAGGTCTTTGACATCCCACCCTGGGCACGTTGGATGTGACAGAGGAGACACATGGAGCTATCATCTTGCTGTAAAGAGAAGATGAGAAACAGAGAGGGCTGAGGAACCTCCCCTCTGGGGGCAGGCTGAGAGAATTGGGGCTGTTCAGCTTGAAGAAGAGAAGGATCCAGGAAGACCTTAGAACAGCCTCCCAGTACCTGAAGGGGGCTCTAAGAAAGGTGGGAAGGGACTTTTTTCACAAGGGCTTGTAGTGATGAGATGAGAGGGAATGGATTGAAGCTTGAGGAGGGAAGGAAACTCCTGCCAGTGAGAGTGGGAAGCCCTGGAACAGGTTGCCCAGGGAGGCTGTGGCTGCTCCCTCCCTCGAGGCATCCAAGGCCAAGTTGGATGAGACCTTGAGCAACCTGAGCTTAGCAGGAGGTGTCCCTACCCCTGGCAGGGGAGTTGGAACTGACTGCCTCTTGAAGGCCCTTTCCAATCCTTTCAGGCACTGGAGTGAGCTGCCCAGGGAGGTGGTGGAGTCACCCACCCTGGATGAGTTTAAGGGTCGTTTGGATGTGGTGCTTGGGGATATGGTTTAAGGTGACTCTTGTAGAGTAGGGTTACAGGTTGGACTTGGTGATCCTGAGGGGCTTTTTCCAACCTGGATGTTGCTGTGATACCAACCCAAATCCACTTCCATGACTCTTTGAATGAACCCATCCAGAGCCACTGCTCCATAACCACGAGGGAGTCCAAGGAGGATTAACAGAGTGCCCAGGTGGGCAGGATGAAGGAGGATAAACAGTGTGCCCAGGTGGGCAGGATGAAGGAGGATAAACAGTGTGCCCAGGTGGGCAGGAGGGCCAATGGCAGCCTGGCCTGGATCCCCAGTGGGATGGGGAAGTTTGGGGAGCATGGGCTGTGGCTGGGCTTATCAAGAGCTAAAGGGTGGAGGGCAAAAGGAGGATGGGGTGCTGGGAGAGAGGAGCTGAACATGAGGCAGCAGTGTGCCCAGGTGGGCAGCAGAGCCAATAGCATCCTGGGCTGGCTCAGCAGCAGTGTGGGCAGCAGGACAAGGGAGGTTCTTGTGCCCCTGTGCTCAGCACTGCTCAGGCCACCCCTGCAGTGCTGTGTCCAGTTCTGGGCTCCTCCATTGCAGAAAGATGCTGAGGTGCTGGAAGGTGTTTGGAGAAGGGCAGCAAGGCTGGGGAGGGGCCTGGAGCAAGGCCCTGTAAGGAGAATGGGCTGCCCAGGGAGGTGGTGGAATCACTGTCCCTGGAGGTGTTAAAGAAAAGTCTGGATGAGGCACTTGGTGCCATGGTCTAGTTGACTGGATAGGGCTGGGTGCTAGGTTGGACTGGATGATCTTGGAGGTCTCTTCCAACCTGGTTGATTCTATGATTCTATGAGAGGCTGAGGGAGCTGGGGGGGTGCAGCCTGCAGCAGAGGAGGCTCAGGGCAGAGCTCATTGCTGCCTGCAGCTGCCTGCAGGGAGGCTGTAGCCAGGTGGGGTTGGGCTCTGCTGCCAGGCAGCCAGGGACAGAAGAAGGGGACACAGCCTCAAGCTGTGGCAGGGGAGGTCTAGGCTGGATGTTGTTAGGAAGTTGTTGTCAGAGAGAGTGATTGGCACTGGAATGGGCTGCCCAGGGAGGTGGTGGAGTGGCTGTGGCTGGAGGTGTTGCAGCCAAGCCTGGCTGGGGCACTGAGTGCCATGGTGTGGTTGGTTGGGCAGGGCTGGGTGCTAGGTTGCGCTGGCTGAGCTTGGAGCTCTCTTCCAACCCTCTCGCTTCTATGCTCCTATTCTACGAACAGAAGGTGCTGGGTGGGTTTTTTTTGTTGGGTTTGTCTTTTCTCCCTCCCCCCACCTCGCTGAGCTGCTGCTCTCCCACCAGGGCTGCCAAAATACAGCGAGACAGGGTATAATTACAGCCACTTACTGTGGCCATTACACCAGCAGCACGGGCTGCGCGCGGTGACACACGACCCGTCAGCTCCTTAGTCACGCCATTAAGGGGACTCATTAGCATCTTCGCTCAGAAGCAAAATTACCCTCACTGCTCATTTCAAGATGTCATAAATTTTAATTTAGGACCCAAAGATAGCACAATGGGAACGAGCTGAGTCGCTCTGCCTCGCTCTGCCTCGCTCTGCCTCTCTTCTCTCTCTCTCTCTCTCTCTCACTCCCGGCAGTTCGCTTGGGTGGAGGGAGGTGGTGGGTGGGTGGTGGTGGTTGGTTGGGGGGGGGGTGGGGGAGGGAAAAAAAAAAGAAGAAGAAGTGAAAAGGATGGTTTGCTAGAAGATGGTGAAGGGGTTTTGAAAGAGTGGAGATGGAAAAGGAGGGAAGGGAAGATGTGTTCAAAGGCCTGGTGATTGCTCTGCCCTGTTGGGAAGTGATGGAGGAGGTGAGAGCTTGCTGAGTGGAGAGGAATGGGCAAGGCTGGATCCTGCCAGGGCACAGAGTAGAGCAGTGCCTGAGTTTTAAGCTACCCACACAGCCCAGCATCACAACTTGGGCCTTTCAAATCCTCTTGCCCAGGAGCCTGCCTTGACACAGCAGAATCAAGCAGGGCTCTACGCTGGCCAGGTTCTGCCAGCAGATCTCCTCCAGCACCTAGAAGGGTGTTAAGCAGCCCTAGCTCCCAGGATGGAAGCCAGAGAGCAGAGGAACAGAAGCCCAGGGGTATGATGTTCCTGCAGCAGAGAGCAAATCCTTGTGAGAGGTTGCTCCTCGTGCTCTGTAAGACCACTAATGGTAGCCACAAACCATCTCAAGCAATCCCACTGCCACCACTCCATATGGTAGCCACAAACCATCTCAAGCAATCCCACTGCCACCACTCCATATGGTAGCCACAAACCATCTCAAGCAATCCCACTGCCACCACTGCTCAGCCAAGCAACAAGAAGAGCAGTGGCAGAGCTCAACCCATGGTAAGGTTGAGTCACCCCTCCAGTTCTCCACCTTCACATCTTCTCCACTTGGACCTGCTGGGGTGGGATGTTTGCAGCCTGTGGCTCAGCAGAAGGGTGGAAATGGTCTGTAGGACCTCCCCAAAAGGTTATTTTTACTCTGCAGTTTTATTGTGTTTGAGCCACATCTGCACAGGGCTCAACTTATCATAGAGTCAGGCAGGTTGGAAGAGAGCTCCAAGCTCAGCCAGCCCAACCTAGCACCCAGCCCTGCCCAACCAACCACACCATGGCACTAAGTGCCCCAGCCAGGCTTGGCTTCAACACCTCCAGCCACAGCCACTCCACCACCTCCCTGGGCAGCCCATTCCAGTGCCAATCACTCTCTCTGACAACAACTTCCTCATAACAAACAGCCTGAGCCTGCCCTGGCACAGCTTGAGGCTGTGTCCCCTTCTTCTGTCGCTGGGTGCCTGGCAGCAGAGCCCAACCCCACCTGGCTACAGCCTCCCTGCAGGCAGCTGCAGGCAGCAATCAGCTCTGCCCTGAGCCTCCTCTGCTGCAGGCTGCACCTCCCCAGCTCCCTCAGCCTCTCCTCACAGGGCTGTGCTCCAGGCCCCTCCCCAGCCTTGCTGCCCTTCTCTCAACTCCTTCCAGCACCTCAGCATCTCTCTGCAATGGAGGAGCCCAGAACTGTACACAGCACTGCAGGTGTCCTGAGCAGTGCTGAGTACAGGGTAAGAATAACCTCCCTTTTGGGCTTCCATCCCATCTCTCCTGTAACCAAGCCCTGACAACCTCCCTGCCATGTTTTTGGTACCTTTTCCATGCCAGGAGATGCCCTGGGAGGGTGACCACAAGCATCCCCTTCTTTCCCAGCCCAACCCATGGGTGCTTGCTTAAACCCTGCCAACCAAAAAGAAGTTTTCTTTCTCTCCCTTCCTTGCAAACTCTGCCAGGACCAAACACAATCACAAACCTCTCCAACTTTTCCAGCTCCCAGGATCTGTGATTAATGAGTTCAGATGTCCACAGCTTTAAAAGAAAAAAAGGAAAACAGAGAGGGAGAAGAATTAGAAGTAAAAGCAGCCCCAATTACAGGCTGCTGAGGGACTCTGGCCCACTCCTGTGCTGTAAGAATATACACTCAGAAAGGTTATGTTAATTTTTAATGTACAGGGCTGTAATTAATTTTTGGAGCTGGCTGGATTAGCAGAGAGTGTAAATTCCATCCCCAGCTCAGGCTGCAGATCAGCCAGCACCACTGAGGACTGGGCTGCACAGGGGCCAGAGCATCACCACTGTGCCAAGACCACAGCTTTGTGTGGTACCCACAGACTCTCGTTTAGCTGCCTGGTGACATTGGTTGGGGGGGGGGGGGGGAGATATGGTTGCCACTTGAGGGTCTGCATTGCAGATGCTGAAGTATCCAAAAGCACTTTGGAAAGGTTAAAATGTTTTAATAACAACAACAATAATGATGATAATAATAATGTAATAATATAACAGTAATTGATTAACATAATTAATTAATATATAATGAATGTATAATTGATATCTGTTATATATTATATACATATATGTAATTAATTAATAGCTATTATTATTATTATTGTTGTTGTTGTTGTTGTTGTTGTTGTTGTTATTATTATAGGTGAAATGCCTGGAACACAAACCCTCTGAATAGAGGCTGAGGGAGCTGGGGGGGTGCAGCCTGCAGCAGAGGAGGCTCAGGGCAGAGCTCATTGCTGCCTGCAGCTGCCTGCAGTGAGGCTGTAGCCAGGTGGGGTTGGGCTCTGCTGCCAGGCAGCCAGCAACAGAACAAGGGGACACAGGCTGAAGCTGTGCCAGGGCAGGTCTAGGCTGGATGTTGTTAGGAAGTTGTTGTCAGAGAGAGTGATTGGCACTGGAATGGGCTGCCCAGGGAGGTGGTGGAGTGGCTGTGGCTGGAGGTGTTGCAGCCAAGCCTGGCTGGGGCACTTAGTGCCATGGTGTGGTTGGTTGGGCAGGGCTGGGTGCTAGGTTGGGCTGGAGGAGCTTGGAGCTCTCTTCCAACCTGCCTGATTCTATGATTCCATGATAATATTTCTATGATTCTATGACAATAATAATAATAATTATTATTATTATTGTTATTATTATTCTTCCTCTGACAACCCTTGGGAGAGGCTGCAAGAAAAGGGTCTGGAGCCGACAGGCAGCGATGCTGCAGCTTGGCAATGCAGCAAGTTTTGAAAGGGAAGAAAAGGCTCCATTATTCTCCCATTAAACTCTCCCCACTTCTCCCCCTTCCCTCTGTCAGTCTTTCCTTCACTGGCTGCCTCTCCCCCTCCCCAGCCCCTCTGAAGACAGATCGTTCCCTTAATCACTCTGGAAAAGAACCCCAAGCCGATATAATATTATAATTAATTAATTCACTAAAAAGGTATTAAATTTCTTTTCCCCCCCTGTGGATATTATCTGAATTCATTGACCTTTAGAAAAATCACCCTCTAATTGTAACCAGGTTCAAGTGCATTTCCAGCCTGTCCCTTTTACATTAATAATATCTTCCAGGACTCCACTCTGCTGCTTAAATATTGTATAAATTTCACTGCCCCCACAAAAAAAAGAGAGAGAGAAAGAGAGAGAGAGAGAGAGAGAAAAGCATGAAATGAAACCTGTGAGCTGATTAAACCAGCTCTGGAGTGAGGGGAAGAGGTGCAAAGGCTCCAAGGTGGCTTTGAAGATGGACAAACCCACAATGGGACCCTGAAGGCACAAGGAATTTGCATTCCCAAGGTCCCCGGAGTCACCAGCTTCCAGCTGGGAGGAAAAATCCCAGGAGCAGGATGTGAAGTGGCTCTCAGGCAGAGCAGCCTTGGCAAAAGAGCTTGCAAAGCGTTTTGGGGTGCAGCTTGGTGGAAGGAGGGGTCCCAGCATGTCCACAGTGGCCACCCTGGCATTATCTGTGTGGCACTGATCATGGAACTGCCTGGTTGGAGAAGACCTCAAGGTCATTGAGGCCAACCATAACCTAACATCTCCCTGCACACATCTCTTAGACCTCAGCATCTCTCAAACACCTCCAGGGCTGGTGGCTCCCCAGATCCAAAGGGTTCCCCCAACCTCAGAGCTTTAAAAAGCTGCATACACCAAAGAAAAACCCACCCCAAGTCAAACCCATCTGCTCCAGGGACTCACCCAGGGGCCAAGCCTAGCCCCTTCCCTGTGGAAGGAATTTCTGGACAGGCATCAGAGGTTTTCCAGTCTCTCCCTCTTCATTACATGCAAAGATTTAGTTGCAAGGAGCTGCTTTGGTTTCTGGAAGCCAAGGCAGCCCTGCTGCCGATTCCCCCACCTGAAAAAGCCATCCCTTCCTCCTGACCTCATCCCAACCGTTGCCACAACAACCCTTGGAACATCACTGGTGGAGGATTAGAGCATCAGGTGGGGAAGGAGCAGCAGGAGTAGCCCAAGTGCTCAAAGCAAAGGAGTTTGGTGAGAGCCAGAAAGGAAATGAAGGGAGACAGGGGAGAAGGAAAACTCAGCCACAGCCCAGCTCTGAGACAGGGATGGCTTCCAGGCTGCAGGTCTGGCTGGTCCTGTGCCAGCAGTGCTGTGTTGAGATGTCTTGGGCTCAGAAAGCTCAAGGTTTGGGGTGGAGTTGGGGCCAGAGTGGCTGAGAGCAGCCAGGCAGAGAGGGAGCTGAGGGTGCTGGCAGAGAGGAGCTGAAGAGGAGGCAGCAGTGCCCAGGTGGGCAGCAGAGCCAATGGCATCCTGGGCTGGCTCAGCAGCAGTGTGGGCAGCAGGACAAGGGAGGTTCTTGTGCCCCTGTGCTCAGCACTGCTCAGGCCACCCCTGCAGTGCTGTGTCCAGTTCTGGGCTCCTCCATTGCAGAGAGATGCTGAGGTGCTGGAAGGTGTTTGGAGAAGGGCAGCAAGGCTGGGGAGGGGCCTGGAGCACAGCCCTGTGAGGAGAGGCTGAGGGAGCTGGGGGGGTGCAGCCTGCAGCAGAGGAGGCTCAGGGCAGAACTCATTGCTGTCTGCAGCTGCCTGCAGGTTGGGCTCTGCTGCCAGGCAGCCAGGGACAGAACAAGGGGACAGAGCCTGAAGCTGTACCAGGGCAGGTTGAGGCTGGATGTTGTTAGGAAGTTGTTGTCAGAGAGAGTGACTGGCACTGGAATGGGCTGCCCAGGGAGGTGGTGGAGTCTCTGTGCCTGGAGGTGTTGCAGCCAAGCCTGGCTGGGGCACTTAGTGCCATGGTGTGGTTGGTTGGGCAGGGCTGGGTGCTAGGTTGGGCTGGAGGAGCTTGGAGCTCTCTTCCAACCTGCTGGATTCTATGTTTCTACGAGTAGGAGAAGCCTCTCAACCCAGCTCCCATGCCTCTTCTGTTCTGGTACCCAGGGAAGAGCTGCCCTGCCTGAGTCAACATCTCACTCCAGAGGTGCAGAGGCCTGAGCTGACTGGTGCTTGGTGTTCTTGCTTCAGGACTGAGCCCAGACTCTGCTCTTTTAAGGAGCTTTTTCTTCCCCAACAACACCTTTTGTAGAGCATTCTCTAATCCTCTGGGCCTTGAGCAATAACTTGCCAACAGCACTGGTGGGTGGGGCTGGAGACCAGTCCATACAGAGGTACCTCAAGCATGGTGCTGGGGGAGTCACAGCCCTCTTTCTTCACACAGGTCTCTGCTTTCAGCCAAGTCCAGGCTGACAATGAGGCTACAGAAGCCAACCCAGCCCTAAGACCTTTCTCATGGAGCTGCTCACCTGGATGTGGCTGTGCCCTCCCAGAGAGCTGGTACCCAGAGCTCAGCCTCCTGGCACTGCACATCAGAGGGTCTCCACCCTGTCCAAACTGGGTGCAGCTCTTGCCCCATGCTCACCACTCCCTGCTGCTCTTCCCCCAGCCCCATTCACCATCCAGCCTCTTCCAGGGGCTTTCTCTTTCCCCACCTTTCCCTGGCACTTCATGCACAGGGAGGTGAAACCTCAGCCAGGTGGTTTGTTGGAGATGCTGAGTGCAGGGCCCTGTGGAGAGCAGCAGCTGCTCAGCAGTTCTGCTGCCAGTTGGTTTGCTTTGAGCCTCCCTTGTTCAAAGCACAAACAGAAGCCAAGCACAAATTCAGGCTGAGCAGAGCATGGATGGAGAGCAGCCCTGTGGAGAAGGACTTGAAGGTGCTCATGTGTGCAGAGCTGGACATGCCCCAGCACTGTGCACTCCCAGCCCAGCTCCAGCAGTGTCCTGGGGTGATCCCCAGCAGCATGGGCAGCAGGGGCAAGGAGGGGGATTCTGTCCTCCTGCTCTGCTGAGACCCCTCCTGCTGTACTAGGGCAGCTGTGGAGCTCTCAGCACAGCACAGACAGGGCCCTATTGGAGCAGGGCCAGAGGAGGCCAAAGCAATGCTGACAGGGCTGGAATGGCTCTGCTGTGAGGCCAGGCTGGGAGAGTTGGGGGCACTCAGCCAGCCCCTGTGGTCTGCAGGGGGTTGGACTAGATGTGCTGCAAAGGTCCCTTCCCACCCAAACCAGTTTGGGATACAATGAAATTGTCCCTGGCAGAGACCCTGGCAAAGAGATGCTGGCAGAAGGCTGAAAGGACAAGCAGGAGATGCTCTTTCTTGCAGAGGACATCAGCCCCAGCACAAGGCCTCGAGTTTGGACTTTTAAATGCCTTTCCCACCTGAACTGACTCCAGCAGATTTTGCAGACCAGCACCAAATCCCCAGCACAGCTCCAGGGTGGGTGGGGAATGGCTGAGAGCAGCCCTAAGGAACATGACCTGGGGGTCTGGGGTGATGAAAAGCTCAACAGGAGCCTGCAGTGGGAGTGCAGCCCAGACACAACCCTGTGCTGGGCTGCAGCCAGAGCAGTGTGGGCACAGGGCAAGGGAGGGGATTCTGCCCCTTGGCTCTGCTCTCCTCACACCCCACCTGCAGTCCTGGGGGCAGTTCTGCAGCCCCCAGCACAAGCAGGACATGGAAGTGTTGGAGGCAGTGCAGAGGAGGCCACCAAGATGCTGAGAGGGCTGCAGCAGCTCTGCTGTGAGGACAGGCTGAGAGAGTTGGGGCTGTGCAGGCTGGAGAGGAGAAGGCTTGGAGGAGACCTTGGAGTGGCCTTGCAGGATCTGAAGGAGGCTACAGGAGGGCTGGGGAGGGACTATAGAGAAGATCTGGTAACGAGAGGAGGAGGAGGAGGAATGGGTTTGAAGTGGCAGAGGGGAGACTGAAAGTGGATGTGAGGAAGAAGTTGTTTTGCAGGAAGGGTGGTGAGAGACTGGCACAGGTTGAGGGTGGTGAGACACTGGCATAGGTTGAGGGTGATGAGAGACTGGCACAGGTTGAGGGTGGTGAGACACTGGCACAGGTTGAGGGTAGTGAGACACTGGCATAGGTTGCCCAGGGAGGTTGTGGAGCACAGAATCACCCAACGTGATCAAAGATCACGTTGGGTGATTCTGTGCTCCACAACCTCCCTGGAGGTGTTCAAGACCAGGTTGGATGAGTCCTTGAGCAACCTGTTCTAGTGGGAGGTGTCCCTGCCCATGGCAGGGGGTGTTGGAACTGGCTGAGCTTTGAGCTCCCTTCCAAGCTAACCCATTCTACCATTCGATGACTCTGTCAGCTGCTGGGGGGAGCTGGTGCAGCTCCTGGGGAGCACAGAGTGGTTCTCATCCCACCGAAAGATCAGCGCCAAGGTCAGCAAGTGCCAAGAGCAGCACTATTGGGGTTCACTCCGCTCGCTGCCAGCCCAGCATCGGGCACCGGGAGCCGCCGGTGGGGCAGGCGGAGATGCGCAGCCCCGTCCGGGAGAGGCTGGTCGGGTTCCCCCCCCCCGGAGCCCCGGCTTCTCCGGTAACCGTCTGGCTCTCTCTTGTGGCTGCTCAGCCCCGGTGCAGCCTCACTGCACCGAAAAGCAAAGCCACGACCCAGAAAATAGCATCCCAGAGACCTGTGGTACCACGGAGAGTGTCACGAGTGGGGGACACATGAAGGTGAGAGCTCTGTCCTAGGGGTCCAGCACTCCACATTCCCCTGATGCAATGGCAGAGAGGTGAAGGCTGCTCTGTGCATCCAGCCTGTGCATCCTCACAGGCAGAGGCTGGCCACAGCTCATCACACCCTCCACAGATCCAGCCAGGGCTCTCCCCATTCTCCAGCTCACTTGGGGAAGAAATAATATCCACAACGAGAGGGGGAAAAAAACCAATGCTGGAAGATGAGCAGTGATGTGCCACCCAGTCCACATCCCAGTCCATCCAGCCCTGCAGGCAGAGCCTGTCTGCAGCTCATCACATGCACCACAGCCCCAGCCAGTGCTGCCTCCCCTTTATATTGCATTTAGACAGGGGGAAAGATATCCATTATAAGGCAAAAAAAAACCCAACAACAACCTGTTGGGAGAGCAGTGATGATGTCCCAAGCAGTCCCCATCCCACTTCTCCCCACATTGCTGCAGGCAGAGCCTCGTTGCAGCTCATCACACTCACCACAGCTCCAGCCAGAGCTGCCTCCCCTTTATATCCCTTTTAGACTCGGGGGATAGGAAAAGAACAACCATTCTAAGAAACAAAGTGTTGGAAGAGCAATGAGGATGTATGACCCAGTCCCCATCTCTCTGCTCCCTTCATCCTCATCCCACTGCCCCCTCCATCCCACGGGCAGAGCCCAGACACAGCTCATCACACCTGCCACAGCCACTGCTCTCTTGTGTACATCCCTCTAAGAAAAAACATCCACTCTAAGCAAAAAGATCTTTGGAGGAACAGTGAGGATGTACAACCCAGTCCCCATCCCTCTGCCCCCTCCATCCTCATCCCACTGCTTCCTCCATCCCACAGGCAGAGCCCAGACACAGCTCATCACACCTGCCACAGCCACCACTGTTTCTTTTGTACATCCCACTAAGAAAAAACATCCACTCTAAGCAAGAAGATCCTTGGAGGAGAAGTGAGGACGTACAACCCAGTCCCCATCCCTCTGCTCCTCCATCCCCATCTCACTGCTTCCTCTATACCCATTCCTCTGCTCCCTCCATCCCCATCTCACTGCTTCCTCCATCCCCATCCCTCTGCTTCTCCATCCCCATCCCTCTGCTCCTCCATCCCCATCTCACTGCTCCCTCCATCTCCATCTCACTGCTCCCTCCATCCCCATCCCTCTGCTCCTCCATCCTCATCTCACTGCTCCCTCCATCCCCATCTCACTGCTCCCCTCCATTCCCATCCCTCTGCTCCTCCATCCCCATCTCACTGCTTCCTCCATCCCCATCCCTCTGCTTCTCCATCCCCATCCCTCTGCTCACTCCATCCCCATCTCACTGCTCCCTCCATCCCCATCTCACTGCTCACTCCATCCCCATCTCACTGCTCCCTCCATCCCCATCTCACTGCTCCCTCCATCCCCATCTCACTGCTCACTCCATCCCCATCCCACTGCTCCCTGCATCCCCATCCCACTGCTCACTTCATCCCCATCTCACTGCTCCCTCCATCCCCATCTCACTGCTCCCTCCATACCCATCTCACTGCTTCCTCCATCCCCATCTCACTGCTTCCTCCATACCCATCCCTCTGCTCCTCCACACCCATCTCACTGCCCCCTCCATCCCCGTCCCTCTGCTCCCTCCATCCCTCTACCCCCTCCATCTGCCCAGCCACAGCTCACCACACCCTCCACAGCTCCCTCCCTTTTATACCCCATCTCAAAGCCTTGCCACTGATTTTTCTCTTCCGTGGGTGGCTCAGGCTGTAATTAAGAGCCCTTCTCTCCAGCCTGCCCCAGCTCCCAGCTCTGGCAGCTGCTCTTTAAGGGAAGGAAACCCCCTTTTTGTCCTCACTCTCCTTTATAATTTCTTCTTCTTCCCCCCCCTCCTCTCCTTCCATTCCCCCCTTTCCACCTTCCCCAACCCTCCCTTCTGAACATAAAGGGATGACAGTGCTCCAAGCCAGGGTCTTTTGCATTTCTGAGTTGGTTCTGTTAATTGGAAGGAGGGTTAAGAATCTGCAAGGTCGTTTCAATCTACATCTGACCTTCAGAGTAATCCTCTATGCCAACACCAGAGCATGTCATTAAAATGAGGCCCCTCTCCCATATCCCGGCATCCCTTTTATTCTCTCCTTGTGCACATTAATTGCTCATAAGTTGATTTGATCTCCCTATTCTGCAAGAAGTAAATTGCCCTCTTATTTCGCCATTTTCCTCCTGTTTTCTTAATTAGGCCCTTCAAAATCTCTAGGGCCTCAGCCAGGGCTGCAGGGCTCATCCTGGGAATAAATTTTGATCTCAGCCTGATAAAGAGTTGAGCAAACCCAGAGAGCGAACAATGTCACAGCCTCCCCCCCCCCCCACCACCACCACTGCCACCAACCCCCAGCCCCTCACCCCCCTCCTTCCCTGCTATTCTCCTGACATGAAAAGGCTATCAGCTTCTGCCTCTCTTAATAGAGGAAATAATTCACACTCCAGGCCTTGTTCTCTATTTAGTCTTCACACTCCCCAGATAAATCAGAGAATCGAGCAGGGTGGAAGAGAGCTCCAAGCTCAGACAGCACAACCTAGCACCCAGCCCTGCCCAACCAACCAGACCATGGCACTAAGTGCCCCAGCCAGGCTTGGCTGCAACACCTCCAGCCACAGCCACTCCACCACCTCCCTGGGCAGCCCATTCCAGTGCCAATCACTCTCTCTGCCAGGAACTTCCAGCATCCAAGGCTGAACCTGCCCTGGCACAGCTTCAGGCTGTGTCCCCTTCTGTCCCTGGCTGCCTGGCAGCAGAGCCCAACCCCACCTGGCTACAGCCTCCCTGCAGGCAGCTGCAGGCAGCAATCAGCTCTGCCCTGAGCCTCCTCTGCTGCAGGCTGCACCCCCCCCAGCTCCCTCAGCCTCTCCTCACAGGGCTGTGCTCCAGGCCCCTCCCCAGCCTTGCTGCCCTTCTCCAAACACCTTCCAGCACCTCAGCATCAAAACAGGGAGGTGTTTTTTTCAGTGGGTTTTAGAAGTGTCTGAACCTATTGGCACTGGAATGGGCTGCCCAGGGAGGTGGTGGAGTGGCTGTGGCTGGAGGTGTTGCAGCCAAGCCTGGCTGGGGCACTTAGTGCCATGGTCTGGTTGGCTGGGCAGGGCTGGGTGCTAGGTTGGGCTGGAGGAGCTTGGAGCTCTCTTCCAACCTGCTTGATTATATGATTCTAACTCATTCTTTTGCTCCTCCCTCTCCCAGCTTCCTCATGCTCTTATTTTTTGGGTGGGGATTGGGGTTTTAGTTTGTTTAGTTTATGGTGAGAGTTTTTTTGTTTGTTATGTTTTTTT
The DNA here is from genome assembly GCF_015220805.1 of Pogoniulus pusillus. Classification (NCBI taxonomy): domain Eukaryota; kingdom Metazoa; phylum Chordata; class Aves; order Piciformes; family Lybiidae; genus Pogoniulus; species Pogoniulus pusillus. Next base: position 2,438,844 of record NC_087302.1, read on the forward strand.
CTTCCAACATTTTCTAAGATTACTTCAGTTTTGGGCTCCCAGTTGAACAAAGTACCCATGGGACACTAATGTGCCCTTGTCCAATGGCATCTTGGGGGGCACTGAGCAGAGTGTGCCCAGCAGAACAAGGGAGGTTCTCCTGCTCCTCTGCTTTGCCCTGCTGAGACCTCATCTTGAGTGCTGCCTTCAGTTTGGGGCTCCCCAGATGAAATGGGACAGGAACTGCTGGAGAGAGTCCTATGAGGATGATGAGGGGAGTGGAGCACTGCCTGGTGAGGAGAGGCTGAGGGACCTGGGGCTGCTTAGTCTAGAGGAGACTGAGAGGGGATTGAATCAATGTCTGTAACTCTCTGAGGGCTGGGGGTCAGGAGTTGGGGACAGGCTCTGCTCACTGCTCCCTGGCATAGGACAAGCAGCAGTGGATGGAAGCTGCAGCACAGGAGGTTGCAGCTCAGCACAAGGGAGAACTTCCTTACTGGAAGGCTCCCAGAGCCCTGGCACAGGCTGCCCAGAGAGGTTGTGGAGTCTCCTTGTGTGGAGCCTTTCCAGGCCTGTCTGGATGTGTTGCTGTGTGCCCTGAGCTAGATTGGATGGTCCTGCTCTGGCAGGGGGGTTGGACTGGATGATCTCTTTGGGTGCCTTCCCACCCCTGACATCCTGTGAGCCTGTGACCTGCCCCTGTGGTTTTTCCATCCTGGGAAGTCTCTCTGCAGATGGATTTTCTTCATGTTTGTCCCCTGTGTGTGTTTAACATCCTCAGAAAGGGCAGTGGGAACGTTCAGAGCAAGTAACTTGGCAGTCCAGGTGAGAGAGTGACCTGCTAGAGAGAGCCCTGATGGCCAAGGTCAATGGTGTCTGCAGTGGGGCATGAAGAAGAGTGTGGGCAATAGGTTGAGGGAGGTTCTCCTGCCCCTCTACTCTGTCCTAATGAGGCTGCATCTGGAGGATTGTGTCCAGTTCAGGGCTCCCCAGTTCAAGAGAGACAGAAAACTGCTGGGGAGAGTCCAGAGGAGGCTGGGAAGATGCTGGAGGGCCTGGAGCAGCTCTGTGAGGAGCAAAGGCTGAGAGCCCTGGGGCTGAGCCTGCAGAAGAGCAGCCCCAGGGAGGATATGATCTGTGCTCAGCAAGAGCTAAAGTGTAAGGGGCAAGAGGATGGGGCTGGGCCCTTCTCAGTGACACAACAAGGGGCAGTGGGCACAAACTGGCACCCAGGAGGCACCATCTGAACAGGACAAGAAACTTCTTCAGTGTGAGGCTGCTGGATCCCTGCAGCAGGCTGCCCAGATTGTGGAGACTCCTTCTCTGGAGAGCTTCCAACCCTCCCTGGGCATTATGACCCTGAGCAAGCCTCTGTGGGTGCCCTGCTGGAGCAGTGGGGTTGGCCTGGATGATCTCCAGAGGTCCCATCCAACCCTCAACCATGCTGGTATTCTATGAACACAGCAGGTGGCTCTACACACACAGATCCACCAGCATGGCATGTGATGGGTTGTGCCAGGCAAGGTCTCAGCCCACACAACTCACAGATGTCTTTCTCTCTGCCTGCACTGAGCTAGGGATTGCTCAGCCTGTTGGCACCCTGAGGTTGACAGCCTGCCCCAGAGCCTCCCTGTGCCAGGGCTCCAGGCCCTCTGCAGCACCCTGAGGTGATGTTAAACCAGCACCAACAGCCACAATGCAGCAACAAAGCCTCCAGCCCCATACCCACTCCAAAAGCCCCCCAACAGGTAGGAAGCACAACTGAGCTCCTGAGGTGGCTCCAGCATTACTCTTGCCAGGCTCAGACCAGGATGAGCACCAGAAACTTACCCCACCCCTAGCACCATGCTCAGCCCTAGGGACCCAGCTACTTCCAGCTCCACTCTCTGGGGCCTTGTGACTGTGATTAATTAAGGGGCCAAGCCTAGTTGCAATTAAGCATCCAGCAGATGGGGCAGCACCTCACAAGTCCCAGCTGTGCTCAACACCGGGAGCTGTGGAACTCACAGAATCAGGCAGGGTTGGAAGGCACCACAAGGAGCAGCCAGTCCCAACCCCCTGCCATGCCCAGGGACACCCTACCCTAGAGCAGGCTGCACACAGCCTCAGCCAGCCTGGCCTCAAACACCTCCAGCCATGGGGCCTCAACCACCTCCCTGGGCAACCCATTCCAGCCTCTCACCACTCTCCTGCTCAACAACTTCCTCCTCACCTCCAGCCTCACCCTCCCCACCTCCAGCTTTGCTCCATCCCCCCCACTCCTGCCACTCCCTCACAGCCTCAAAAGTCCCTCCCCAGCTTTTTTGGAGCCCCCTTCAGATCCTGGCAGGCCACAAGAAGGTCACCTGGGAGCCTCCTCTGCTCCAGCCTGCACAGCCCCAACTCTTTCAGGCTGTGCTCACAGCAGAGCTGCTGCAGCCTCTGAGCATCCTCCTGGCCCTGCTCTGGACACTCTCCAGCATCTCCACAGCCCTCTTGTCCCAGGGGCTCCAGAGCTGGATGCAGCACTCCAGGTGGGGTCTCAGCAGAGCAGAGCAGAGCAGAGCAGAGCAGAGCAGAGCAGAGCAGAGGGGGAGAATCCCCTCCCTGGCCCTGCTGGCCACACTGCTGCTGCTGCAGCCCAGGCTCTGCTTGGCTCTCTGGGCTGCAATTGCACTTAAACCTCCCAAACCAACCTGGGCCTAGGTGAATGAGTGGAACAGAAGTGATCTCCTCTCCAACAGAACCAAAATACTCCAAGCAGCCCTCCAAATCCAGGGGAGCTCCCCTGCAAGGTGGGGATCTGCTGGAGCTCAACCTCTGGGCACAGCTGTGGTATCCCTGAGGGAAGGTAGCTCTGAAGTGCTTCCTGCTCCACGACCTTCTCTCCTCCAGGCTGAGAAGAGGCAGCTCACACTGCAAGCACCCCAGGATGTTGTAAATAAATATATTTTAATGGATATTTTTTTTTCTCTCCTTCCATTCCAGTTCATTCTTTTATACATTTTTTTTTCTTTATAAAACAGTAGTAAAATTTTTGAATCAGAGCACAGTGCATTAAAAAAACAACCAACAAACAAAACAAAAAGAAAACCAAACAAAACCCCCCAAAAGGTAAAAAAAAAGAAGAAGAATCCACAACTGTTTCCCTGTGGCTGGAGGGGAGGGGAAGGGAGGGGAGATGCCACAGCTCGTGTTGAGCAATGGAAGGTCCTCTGCCCATTGGTGCCTGGAGCAGGAGTTCATCCCAGTCAGACCCACACCAGCTGGGGACCACCAGTGAGGGCCCAGGGGAACCACTCCACAGCCACAATAATCCCAGGGGTTTCACCTGGCAGCCCTTGAAGCTCCTGTGCAGACCCTCTGGTGACCACAGACCCAGAGGCCACCCCCATCTAGAGGTACTCAGTGTGGGTACAGAGGCTGCTGCCCTGCCAGGGGGGGATTCTTCTTTGCAGGCACTAATGGCAGCACATGAAGGATGCCAAGGCCCCCCTGTGAACCAGCCCCAACCCCACCAGGGCACAGCCCAGTGCCCCTTGCCCTCACCCCCTTCCCTGCAGCCCTGCAGAGCAGTGGATGGACCCTGCCCTGCCCCAGGACACCTCCAACACCTCCTTCCTCTCCATCACCTTCTCACTTTCTGCACTTCCCCACACCCTCACATCCCACAGGCACCTCTCTGGGGGGGGCTACTGGGGCTGGCCCCCACCTTGCAATCCCAAAACCACCCACAACAGAGCAGTCTTGTCCCTCCTTGGCTGGGCTTTCCCCTCACAGTGCCAACCTTATGACATCCTCCATCCTTGACTCAGGATGGGGTACACCCAGTGATTCCCATCCTGTGGGCTCCTGCCCATCCAGCCACAGCTCCCACAGCCCTGGGGGAGTGATGCTGGGCTCTGAAGGGGGATCACAAAGTTGTGCTCTCCACTCCCCAGCCTTCCCTGACAAAAAATCTTGTGGTATGTTCCCTGTGAAGAGCATCTCTCCTCCCCTGCTCAGCTCCCTCCTCACCACCAGCCAGGCTGAGGAGGCAGAAAGCTCAAAGAATCTTCCCATCACAGAGCTGTCCTGGCTGGGGAAGGAGCTGGTGGCACTGGGAAGAGAAATAAACCCCAGGAGGCAAAGGCAGAGAGGAGCAGCTGAGGTTTGGCAATCAGCACAAACTATTCCCAGGTCCTGGGACAGATCCCAGACCTCCATGCCTAGAGAGAATCACAGAATGGGTTAGGTTGGAAGGGGATCTCAAAGATCATCTAGTTCCAATCCCCTCCCAGAGGCAGGGACACCTCCCAGATGTGGGACAGGTCATCTGCTTTCAACAAGTATCCCCAGAAGTAAGTGTAAAACCCCTTAACCTCCCCCCTGAAGAGCCAGACGGGGCAGAGGCACCTCTGTGGGGATGTCTCAAGGGAAGCTGAAGGTCGTCTGGCACCATGCAGCCCTTGTCCAGAGCCTGGCATGGTTTTGGAGTAGTGGATGCTACCAAACCCCGAGGAGGGGGCTCCCCCCAAAGTGGGAGTCACAGGAGGGGGTCGACCAAGCATCAAACACCCCAGCCCAGCTGTTTTGGAAGCCTTGAAGTTAAATTTGTAGCTTCAGACCCAGCTCACTCAGCCTACACCCCAGAGCCCTGCAAATTAACCTGCTCCAATTAACGCCTCCCTGCGAGCAGGACAGGCAGTGTCTGCTCCAAGGAAGGAGGCACCACGAAGGATGTGGCACCACAAAGCATCTGCAGGGCTCAGAGGCCACCTCTGGGGAAGACTTGTTAGGGACATGGGCTCCCAGAGGGAGATGGCAAGGAGGCAGCAAGCCAGACCAAGAGCACTGAGCGCTGTCCCTCTCCTCTCCTGCCGGCGACTTGAAGGCTCCTGCCTGCTCCAGCACCCTGGGGAAAGGGGTTGGGACCTGGAGGGTTTTGCTGAAAGGCAAAGCAGCTGAGATCACACTCCCAGGCTGGGCAATCTGCAGTCAGGCCAACGCCACAGAAGCCAAGGAGGCTTCCTGGGCAAAAAGAAAAGCTTGCAAAAGCCAGGGCGGTACCCAGAGCCTCGGTCCCGGCCCCTCGTTGCATAGAGAAAAGGTAACTCCTACGTAGGTTCAAGTGCTGGGCAGGAAGGGCTGCTCCTGCCAGGGGAGAGCCCTCAACTTCACTAACCAAACTCCCAAGTCCTTGCCCCTGGTGCTGGAGCAGCTCCTCTGTCACAGCATGTCTGCATCCTCCATGCTGAAGCTGCTCCGGCGACTGCTGGCCTTGGAAGCCTCCGGGGACATGGCTGAGAACAAGGGGTCGGAGGCCAGGGGCAGCATGGTGTCCTGCATCAGCATCAAGTCCAGCTCCTTCTTGGATAGGGATGGGAAGGAAGCACTGTGGCTGGGCTCCAGGCTGTCTGGGAAGCCTCGGGAGCCGTCGTCGAAGCTCAGGCTGTGGGTGAAGTCCAGTTGGTGGTAGGGAGATTGAGGGGGTGGAGGCAGCGCTGGCTGCAGCTGCGTTTCGGGGTCCGGGGGTGGCAGCAGCGGTTCCAGCGTCCCCTCGTCCCCACTGGCTTCTTGCTTGACCACCTGCTGAGCCAGCTCGGCCACGTTGACACCTGAGGGCGAGGAGGTGGGCAGCCCGTGGACACGTGCCTGCATCTCCAGCTCCTGCCAAGAGAGCAGAGCAGGTCTTTGGTGGGCACAGAGGTTAAGTGGCACAGATGGAGGCGGCAGGGACAGAGGGACCAAGAAGGTCAGGAGGGAAAGGAGACCACGGAAGAAGCAAAGGCTGGAAAAGCAATAGAACAAGGGGACACAGCAACCAGCAATAGAACAAGGGGACACAGTCTCAAGTTGTGCCAGGGTAGGAATAGGCTGGATATTAGGAAGAAGTTCTTCACAGAGAGAGTGATTGGCATTGGAATGGGCTGCCCAGGGAGGTGGTGGAGGCACCGTCCCTGGGGGGCTTCAAGAAAAGCCTGGATGAGGCACTTAGTGCCATGGTCTGGTTGATTGGTTAGGGCTGGGTGCTAGGTTGGACTGGATGAGCTTGGAGGTCTCTTCCAACCTGGCTGATTCTATGATTCTATGAAAAGAGTGAGTCAGGCAGAGCTCAACCCTCGCAGCAGTGACCTAAGCCTCAGAGGTCTGCTTTGTCTGAAGGGTTTGTCCCTGGTGACTTGACAGCTCTAAGGAGGAGAAGAGCCCTGGCCCAGCCCCTTGTCTGGGCAGGAGTGAGCTGTCTGCGGGGCCGGAGCAGAGCAGAGGGAGGGAAGAGCCCAGGGAAGCTCACCTGGATGCGGAGCAGCAGCTGCTTATTTGTCATCTCCAGGCGTCGTGAGTGGTTCTCCAGGTCTCGTGACCTCTGCAGGTCCTTCTGCATCCTCTTGATGTAGTCCACAGATGCCTTCAGGATGGTGCCTTTGTTCCAGCGCACGTCCCTGCCGGGCAGGACGGAAAAAGAGGTTGCCACCTGCGTGCCAGCAACGCGTCCCCTCACCTCTGCTCCACCAAACAGTCCCTCTGAAGGTATTGCCTGCCACGGGGACAAGGGTCAAGCAAGGTCACCAGACCCCCCCCCACACGCTTCTCCCAGCCCCACCCAAGCCATGGCTACGTACAGGTCGTTGGCCTTAGGGATGAGCATCCCCAGCTCTTTGATGCGGTCGTTGATGTTAAACCTTCGCCGCCTCTCGACTGCAGGGTGAGAAGAGAAGGATGGAGGTGAGGAGGCAGCAAGAGCAGGAGGAAATCGATGGCCCCATCAGCTGCTTCCAGCTCATGGGGGTGGGAGCCACCATCATATCCTGGCCAGACCCCTACCTAGAGATAGGGGTACTGAGGATGAGAACCACACTGGGCCAAGCTTTCGGCACCTGGCTCCCATCCACCACCCCAGCAGGAGCAGGTCTGACCTTCCCCAGCGCTAATGAGAGGGACAGGAGGGTCCTGCTGACCACAGACACCTTGCAGAGCTGGGAAAGAGCTGGGGGTGTACTTCCTCATGCTGAGATGGGATGGGGAGGGGGAACCCAAGGCTCAGAGAGAGAGGCAGTGAGGATGAAGAGGGACAGGCACAGGGCTGGAAGGGTGGGAGAGGGCAAGCCAGAGCCAGACTCACTCAGGTTGTGATTGTCTTTCTTCTGACGCTCTTTCGCCAGGGCTCGGCTCTCAGCATCTGCAAGAGACTCACAATGTCACCCAGGGGGCACAATGCTGTATCTTACCCCACCAGCATCCCAGGCTGGTGGGCTGAGCACCCCAGCACCCCCTGAGCCACTCTCCCCACCCACAGGCACAAGGACAGTTCTGCCACTCGCCATCACCACCAGCTCCGAAGCCGTACCTGTCAGCTCTCTCTTCTGGGTGAGGTCAGCAGGGCAGGAGCTGCTGGTGACACCTACAAGGGAGGCTGTCACTTGGGGGTCCCCAGTATAGACATTCATGTGACTGCTGGACATGGGTAGCTGCAAAGCAGAGGGACAGGCAGGTTAGCTCCATCTGGGACTGCGGGACCAGGGCTCAAGCCCTGCTGCGTGGCCGCTGGGACGGGAGTGAGCAGCCCAGGCAGGTGTAATTGTCTTGCTGGGCCCTTAAAGCAGCTATAATCAGAGCAGCAAAGCAAACAGGACTTCAAAGGGCACTGCTGATCCCCTCCCACGGCCAGCATCTAAAATAGGGCAGATGAATCACAGCTGAGCAGGGCTCGGCAGGATGAATCCCACTGGGAGGCAGAAGCTGCCCTGCGGATCCAATCGGAGAGATGGAGCCACTGCGAGGGAGCTTCTGGCTGGGAAACCTCTCCCAGCAGGAGCCTCCCTCAACTTTGCTCTCCTGAGAGCCCACCTGCAACACTGCCTCCAGCTCTGGTGTGCCCAGCACAAGGACATGGAGCTGTTGGAAAGGGTCCAGAAGAGGCCACAAAGATGATGAGAGGGCTGGAGAACCTCTCCCGTGGAGGTTGTTTCCCAGGTTTTGCAGCCTGGGGAACAGAAGGCTCCAGGAAGACCTCAGAGCAGCCTTCCAGTACCTGAAGGGGCTACAGGGGAGCTGGAGAGGGACTTCTGACAAGGGCTGGGAGTGACAGACTAAGAGAGGACGAACTGAAACTTGAGGAGGGCAGAATGAGACTGGAGATGAGACAGAAATTCTTGAGAGTGAGGGTGGGGAGACACTGGCACAGGTTGCCCAGGGAGGTGTTCAAGGCCAGGCTGGATGAGGCCTTGAGCAACCTGAGCTAGTGGCAGATGTCCCTGTCCATGGCAGGGGAGTTGGAACTGGATGATCTTGAAGGCCCCTTCCAACCCAAACCATTCCATGAATCGCCATCATGCTGCAGCAGATGCTTGGTCCCTCCCCACATCCCTCTCCCAGCACCTGGCATTTATGAGGACTCTCAGCTGTCATTAACTAGGAGAAGCTGAGGAACTGGCTCTGGAGCTGTAAAAGGGAGACCTCGCTGCCTCCTTCCCTCCCTCAGCCCCAGGCACACCTGCCCCAGGCATGAGTCTGGGCCAGGCTGGCACCTGGGCATCACCTCAGGGATGCAGCAGAAGGAAAAGCCCCCTCTGTGCCACCTCTGCCCTACAGCCCAGGGTTTGATCTCAGCCTCACCGTGTTGGGCATCTGGACTTCAGGGTTAATGTAGCCCAAGACATCATCCAAGCGCATGATGTCATCGATGACCTCATCAAACTGAAACAGAAAGTGCCAATGAGCAAAGGAAAAAGGACTTTGAAGTGCCCTTCTCAGCCCCTTGCTTCCCCCCAGCAGCACGGTTGGCACCTCCTGACCTCGCGCTCGGGGTTGGAGCCGATGTTGAGCATGGCCATGGGGCTGTTGGGGGCACTGTTGCCCGCCGAGGAGGACAGGACGTGGCCAGGTCGGACGCCAGGGGAGGCGGCCGGGGGCGGCTTGGGAGAGTGGCTGATGGGGCTGACGTGGGCAGCAAACTTGTTCCCGTAGGTTTCTGAGAGGTAAGCTTGAACCTTCTTGTCCCGAGACTTCTGCAGGTGGTAGGTGGTAGGGTTCTCCAGGTAGGACTGCACCTGCATGGAGAAAGGAGGCTGTGGTCAGCTGGGGTTGGGCTCTTCTGCCAGACAACTCCAAGCAGTGCTAGGGGCTGGGGACAGAGTGGCTGAGAGCAGCCAGGCAGAGAGGGAGCTGGGGGTGCTGGGAGAGAGGAGCTGAACATGAGGCAGCAGTGCCCAGGTGGGCAGCAGAGCCAATGGCATCCTGGGCTGGCTCAGCAGCAGTGTGGGCAGCAGGACAAGGGAGGTTCCTGTGCCCCTGTGCTCAGCACTGCTCAGGCCACCCCTGGAGTGCTGTGTCCAGCTCTGGGCTCCTCCATTGCAGAGAGATGTTGAGGTGCTGGAAGGTGTTTGGAGAAGGGCAGCAAGGCTGGGGAGGGGCCTGGAGCACAGCCCTGTGAGGAGAGGCTGAGGGAGCTGGGGAGGTGCAGCCTGCAGCAGAGGAGGCTCAGGGCAGAGCTCATTGCTGCCTGCAGCTGCCTGCAGGGAGGCTGTAGCCAGGTGGGGTTGGGCTCTGCTGCCAGGCAAAGGGAACACAGCCTCAAGCTGTGCCAGGGCAGGTCTAGGCTGGCTGTTAGGAGGAAGTTGTTGGCAGAGAGAGTGATTGGCACTGGAATGGGCTGCCCAGGGAGGTGGTAGAGTGGCTGTGCCTGGAGGTGTTGAAGCCAAGCCTGGCTGGGGCACTTAGTGCCATGGTCTGGTTGGTTGGGCAGGGCTGGGTGCTAGGTTGGGCTGGCTGAGCTTGGAGCTCTCTTCCAACCTGCTCGATTCTATGATTCTATGATACAGCCTCAAGCTGTGCCAGGGCAGGTTCAGGCTGGATGTTAGGAAGAAGCTCTTCACAGCAAGTGAGATTGGCACTAGAATGGGCTGCCTGGGGAGGTTGTGGAGTGCCATCCCTGGAGGTGTTTAAAAGGAGGCTACATGAGGCACTTAGTGCCAGGGGTTAGTTAATTAGAAGGTGTTAGGGGATAGGTTGGACTTGATGACCTCAGAGGTCTTTCCCAGCCTGGTTAATTCTGTGATTCTGTGACTCTGACCCACAGAGTGTCAGGGGCTGGAAGGGACCTCCAAAGCTCACCCAGTCCACCTCCCCCCTTGCCAGAGCAGCATCACCCAGAGCACATCACACAGGAACACATCCAGGAGCACCTTGAATAACTCCAGAGAGGAAGACTCCACAACCCTCCCTGTGCAACCTGTTCCATCAGGGATCTCTTCCACCCTCCTCAGCCCTCGGGGAAAGAAGGGGACGGAGCCAGCACTATACCTTGAGGACCTCTCCAGGCACGGGTGGTGGGGACTGGTAGTGCACAGGGGTGTTGATGGCCGGGGTGGAGGCCACCGGCATGCGCTGCTGCTGCATGTAGTTCATCATCATCTGCTGCTGCACTCGCTCCCGCTCCGCCTCCTGCTGCGCCTGCTGCTTCATCAGCTCCATCCGCAGCCCGATGCGCGACGCCATGCTGCTCCGGCGGGGGGGCGCCCGGGTGCCCGCCTGGCACGGAGGTGACCCTGCGAGAAGGACACAGAACGGTTTAGGTCAGAAGGGACCTCAAAGATCGTCTGGTTCCCACCCCCCCTCCCCAGCCATAGGCAGACACGCTTCCCACTAGAGCAGGTTGTTCAGCCACAACTGATTCTGCAGGAGGGAAACTGAGGCACGGGGAAGGAGCAGACATCCTGGAGTGCCTAGAGGAGCTGCTGACTAAGCCAGGATGATCTCCATCCACAACGCCGGATGGAGGGGTCTGCCCTCCTGGCACGGCTCCCTGCCGTGCCAGCACGCTCAGAGCCCTGGGGACAGGCAGGGCACGCAGGGAGGGAGGGCACAGGGCTGGCGGGGAGCAGGCAGGGCACCCAGGGAGGGAGGGCACAGGGCAGGCGGGGAGCAGGCAGGGCACCCAGGGAGGGAGGGCACAGGGCAGGCGGGGAGCAGGCAGGACACTCAGGGAGGGAGGGCACAGGGCAGGCGGGGAGCAGGCAGGGCACCCAGGGAGGGAGGGCACAGGGCAGGCGGGGTGCAGGCAGGGCACCCAGGGAGGGAGGGCACAGGGCAGGCGGGGAGCAGGCAGGGCACCAGAAGCAGGACTCACAGCAGCGCCGCGCTCGGGTTCGAGTCGCCGACTTCGGGAAGAGCAGAGCAGAGCAGAGCAGGAAGGGTCGAGAGAGAGAGAGCAAGGAGCAGGAAGAGCCTGAGCCCCGGAGCAGCGCGAAAGGGAAAGGGAAAGCAAGGGAAGGGCAGGAAGAAAAGGCTGGCGGGTGCCAGGAGGCAGCGGTTAACCCTCAGCCTGGCTGTGCCCAGACCTCGGCCCCGCCGCGGGGGGAACAAGGCAGGCTCTGTGCGGGGCGGGCACGGCAGCGCGGAGCGGGGGGCAGGCGAGCGGGGGCCCCGCACGGCACAGACCAGCCCTTGTTCCCCCGGGACAAAGGGGATGGCGCCCGCCGAGGGCAGAGAGGGGAGATGCCATAGCCAGGCTTGGGCATGCCCACAGCCTTCCACGGGGCTGGCAGCGGAGGGAGGATGGGGACTTTTCCCACACCAGGCTAGGATGGAGGTCAAAGAATCATGGAATGGTTTGGGCTGGAAGGGATCTTAAAGCTCATCCAGTTCCAAGCCCCACTGCCATGGGGCAGGGACAGCTCCCACTAGATCAGGTTGCTCAAGGCTGCATCCAGTCTGGTTCTGAACACTTCCAGGCTTATGGAATGACTTTTCCACTACAGGAGTGGCATGGGGATGCAGGATGGCTCTTCCCACACAGGGCTGGGATAGGGATGCAGGATGGCTCTTCCCACACAGGGCTGGGATAGGGATGCAGGATGGCTTTTCACTCACAGGGTTGGGATAGGGATGCAGGATGGCTTGTCCCACATGGAACTGGGATAGGGATGCAGGGTGGCTTGTCCCCCAGTGTTGGGATAGGGATGCAGGATGGCTTGTCCCACATGGAACTGGGATAAGGATGCAGGATGGCTTTTCCCATGCAGGCTGGAACAGGGATGCAGGATGGCTTTTCCCATACAGGGCTGGGATAAGGATGCAGGATGGCTTTTCCTACACAGGGCAGGGATAGGGATGCAGGATGGCTTTTCCCACACAGGCTGGGCTAGGGATGCAGGCAATGCTGTATGGGACAGGGCCTGGACCACAGCATTCTCAGGATAGGAGGGAAGGCAAAGCACAGGACCCAAAGCACACTCTGCCAGGGGACCAGGCAGGAGCCAAGGCCCTGGGGTGTGCTCTGCAGCAGCACAACCAAGCAGCCCTGGAGAGGTTTGCTGCTTAAACACAAGAGGGAACTGCAGACAAAGGCGTGGGTACAGCAGAGGGGGCTTTGGTGAGGCATCTGATACACAGTGCCAGGCCATGTCCTAGGGGGGAAATTAAATCAAGGCAGCATGGGCAGAAATATGATTACATGGCTCAAGAGGCAGCTATTGAACAGCAAGGGGAAGGTAATTAATTAGCTATGGTGGCCTGTCTGAAGGGGGATGGGAGAAGAGGAGCTCAGGACAGATATCAATTGGAGCTTCAGAGAATCACTCTGCTTAGAAAAGACCTTTAAGATCATCAAGTCCTGCCATGAAGAAGGTTGGCACAAACAGCCTGAGAAGAGGGCCCAGGGGGATGCTTGAGAAGAGCCCTGGAAAAGGGCCCAGGGACACCAAGGACAAGCCCACAGCAGATTAACCAAGGCTGAAAGGGGAAAATAAAGCACAGCTGAGGGATGTAACAACCCCAAAAGTTCAGGGCTGGTTGAGAGTAGAAACCTCCAAGAGCAGCAAGGAAATGAGATGAGGCCTTGAGCAAACTGGTCTAGAAGAAGCTCATGCAGGGCAGCTGGAACTTGATGATCTTTAAGGTCCCTTCCAGCTCAAACCATTCTGTGATTTAGTGATTCCCACAGCATGCAAGGTCTGGCCATGCTTTGCAAACCCAGCTCATGCTGCACAGCTGGGGCACAGCCAGGGCAGAGATGGGGGAGAAGGGCAGGAGCCAGGCAAGATGGACACTTTGAGAGGGATTCCAGCACTGAGGGAGAGCAGGAAAGGGATTTCAAAGGCATGGGAAGCTCTGCAGGCAGCTATCCACAAAGCCCTGTGAGCAGCAGAAAGGCTGAGAGCACCCATGGGGGCATGACCACAGGTGGGGGGATAGCACAGGGAGAAAGCCACAGCAGGCAGCACCTCCATACTGGGGAAACCTGTTGCTGAGGGTGAGGATGGAGCTGCCCCATGGCACAGCTTGGGGGGGTCCCCAGCCTTTCTCAGCAAGAGCAGCCAGTACATGGGTGCTAGGTGAAGCATGTCAAGGTGTAGCCACCCATGGCATTGACACCCAATCACCACCCCCAGGCCCACCAGCCCTGGCACCATAGCCCTGTGGGACAGGGGAGTGAAAGTGCTGCCCACTCCCCCTGGGAAGCTCCCGAGGAGAGGAGAAGCCAAGGGTGAGGTTGGGAAAGGGTGGCCAGAGCTGGACCTGATAAAGAGCAGGGCAGGAGGGGGTGGGGAATTAGGTCAAGTTTAAAATAACCTGCTTGGTTCTGCTTGGCCTCTCCCCACCCCCCAAAATGCTGAGCAGCTTCTGCTTTCACTCTGAGTCAGCCCCAGGGGAAGGGAGGGTGGCAGTGGGAAAGGATGGGGACCCAACCAGCATCCTACCCTGGAGGGGCATGTCCCACCCTGGAGATGCATCCTGCCACCCTTTGGTCCATGGGGGTCAGAAACAAAGCACAGGGCAGAGTGTCTCTGTCTGGGATGTTTGATATTCCTGGGAAGGTGAAAAGGCTTTGGCATCCTGGAAAAACCACATCCACAGGCTCTCCTGCTGTGCCAGAGCCATCCCCATGCCAGGGACAACCCCAGCTTGGTCCCTGTCTGGAGGGGTCCCCAGCAATGGCTCACCCCAGCTTGCCTGGCTCTGAGTGGACAGCACAACCAGCCAGGGCATGCCCAGGCATTGGGTTTCCCAGTGGGTGCTGCCAGGGCACCTGCTGGGCACAAGTCCCCAGAGGTCACAGAAGAGGGGAGGGAGGAAGGTGGTGGGAGGCCCAGGGTGGGCAATGGAGCAACAGGAAGGGGATGGAGAGGGAGAAGTGGGGATGAAGGGCAGGAAGGTAGGAGGGAGCAGGGAAAGGGTGGATGGCCCTGGCCTCTCTCCACACCTTGACTCCACCTGTCCTGTCTGGGCACACAGGAGGTGGCTTTTCTTGGAGCAGCCAGCACCCAGGTGGGCTCTCAAGCCCCTGCCTGCAGCCCAGACTGTGCTGCCCATCACCACGAGAAGACAGAGAGCTGAGCTGACCCTGACAGCCCCCAGCCCCACGGGAGAGACCAAGGCACCAGCCTTGGGTCAGCTCCTGAACACATGGGAAAGGAGCCAGTTTCCCAAAGGAAGCTGACCCTGTGCCCCTCCCCATCCCTGCCTCCTTGGTGTGCAGGAAAAAGAGGATCCCACTTTGCTGCACCCTAAAGCCAGAGCAGCTCTTGGAGTGAAAACCTCCCTGGGTGCTGGAGAGCCTGGATGGGCTCCATCAGCACTGGGGGACTGTCCAGGCATCAAACCATGCTCCACCACCAGCCACCAGCCCCACTGCTGGGACAACACATGGGGCTGGAGCCAGGGATTTAATCTCCCTTCAAAATATCTCTGCTGCTGTTTAGCAACAAGGTTATTTCTGGAGCTTTTCCTCCGGGGCTGTGACTGCATCAGGAGCCAAAGACACTCAGACACTTTTATCACAGAACCACAGAATTGCCAGGGCTGGAAGGGACCTCCAGGATCAGCCAGCTCCAAGTCCTCTGCCATGGGCAGGGACACCTCCCACTAGAGCAGGTTGCTCAGAGCCACATCCAGCCTGGCCTTAAACACCTCCAGGGATGAAGCTTCCATCACCTCCCTGGGCAACCTGTTCATGATGAAGAACTTCTTCCTAACATCCAATCTGAATCTTCCAGCTTTGCTCCATCCCCCCCAGTCCTATCACCATCTGACACCCTAAAAAGTCCCTCCCCAGCTTTCTTGTAGCCCCCTTCAGATACTGGAAGGCCACAATAAGGTCTCCTCAGAGCCTTCTCCTCTCCAGACTGAACAACCTCAACTCTCTCATCCTGTCCCCACAGCAGAGCAGCTCCAGCCCTCTGAGCATCCTCATGGCCCTTCTCTGGACACCTTCCAGCACCTGCAGATCTTTCCTGTACCAGGGGCTCCAGAACTGGGCACAGTGCTCCAGGTGGGGTCTCACCAGAGCGCAGCAGAGGAGCAGAATCACCTCCTTGACCTGCTGGCCACAAGGTGGAGGTGAGTGGGGAGTGGCTCTGGCTGAAGCATCTCTGCTGGCACCTAGAGCTGCCCTGACCCTCACGGGACTTTGCACAATCCCAAGCTGTCCCCCGCCCCCACGGGAGCCCAACAAGCAGAGCTGCCCACTGGGTTTCTGCAGTGGCAGCAAGCGGAGCAGTGGCAGCTGCTGAGCAACCAGCGGCAGCTGCTGGAGCCACATCGGCGGCTGCTGCGCAACCGAGGGGCCAGGCTGCTGCGGGAGCTGCTGCAGGCAGCCAGCCTGGGGCACCCAATGCCAGCCCACAGGGACAAAGCAGCCACAGTCAAAACACCACCTCTGCACCCATGCAGCACCCAGTGCCACCCCAAAGAGACAACACCCACAAACTGCCACCTCTGCATCCATGCAGCACCCAGTGCCACCCCAAAGAGACAACAGCCACAGTCAAACTGCCACCTCTGCACCCATGCAGCATCAGTGCCACCCCAAAGAGACAACACCCACAAACCGTCACCTCTGTGCCCATGCAGCACCCAGTGCCACTCCAAAGAGACAACACCCACAGTCAAACTGTCACCTCTGCACCCATGCAGCATCAGTGCCACCCCAAAGAGACAACACCCACAGTCAAACTGCCACCTCTGCACCCATGCAGCACCCAGTGCCACCCCAAAGAGACAACACCCACAGTCAAACTGCCACCTCTGCACCCACACAGCATCAGTGCCACCCCAAAGAGACAACACCCACAGTCAAACTGCCACCTCTGCACCCACACAGCATCAGTGCCACCCCAATGAGACAACACCCACAGTCAAACTGCCACCTCTGCACCCATGCAGCACCCAGTGCCACCCCAAAGAGACAACACCCACAGTCAAACTGCCACCTCTGCACCCATGCAGCACCCAGTGCCACCCCGAAGAGACACCACCCACAGTCAAACTGTCACCTATGCACCCACACAGCACCCAGTGCCACCCCAAAGAGACAACACCCACAGTCAAACTGCCACCTCTGCACCCATGCAGCACCCAGTGCCACCCCAAAGAGACAACACCCACAGTCAAACTGTCACCTCTGCACCCATGCAGCACCCAGTGCCACCCCAAAGAGACAACACCCACAGTCAAACTGTCACCTCTGCACCCATGCAGCACCCAGTGCCACCCCAGAGACAACACCCACAGTCAAACTGCCACCTCTGCACCCACATCACTCAGTGTCACCCAAAACGGACAAAACAGCCACAGTCAAACCTCCACCCCTGTACCCACGCAGCATCGATGCCACCCAAATGGGACAAAACACCCACAGCCAGGCTGCTGCC
The DNA here is from genome assembly GCF_015220805.1 of Pogoniulus pusillus. Lineage (NCBI taxonomy): Eukaryota > Metazoa > Chordata > Aves > Piciformes > Lybiidae > Pogoniulus > Pogoniulus pusillus. The sequence continues at coordinate 2,455,433 of NC_087302.1, forward strand.
TCTGCACCCACACAGCATCAGTGCCACCCCAAAGGGACAAAACACCCACAGCAACACTGCTGGCTCTGCACCCACACAGCATCGATGCCACCTTAAAGGGACAAAACACCTACAGGCAGGCTGCTGGCCCTGCACCCATGCAGCACCCAGTGCCACCCAAAAGGGAACAAGCAGCCACAGTCAAACTGTCACCTCTGCACCCACACAGCATCAGTGCCACCCCAAAGGGACAAAACAGTCACAGTCAAACTTCCACCTCTGCATCCACACAGCACCAGTGCCACCCCAAAGAGACAACACCCACAGTCAAACTGTCACCTCTGCACCCATGCAGCACCCAGTGCCACCCCAAAGAGACAACAGCCACAGTCAAACTGTCACCTCTGCACCCATGCAGCACCCAGTGCCACCCCAAAGAGATAACAGCCACAAACTGTCACCTCTGCACCCACACAGCATCAGTGCCACCCCAAAGAGACAACACTCACAGTCAAACTGTCACCTCTGCACCCACACAGCATCAGTGCCACCCCAAAGAGACAACACTCACAGTCAAACTGTCACCTCTGCATCCACACAGCATCAGTGCCACCCCAAAGAGACAACACTCACAGTCAAACTGTCACCTCTGCACCCATGCAGCATCAGTGCCACCCCAAAGAGACAACACCCACAAACTGTCACCTCTGCACCCATGCAGCACCCAGTGCCACCCCAAAGAGACAACACCCACAGTCAAACTGCCACCTCTGCACCCATGCAGCACCCAGTGCCATCCTAACGGCATGAAACACCCACAGCAACGCTGCTGGTCCTGCACCCACACAGCATCAGTGCCACCCCAAAGAGACAACACCCACAGTCAAACTGTCACCTCTGCACCCACATCACTCAGTGTCACCCAAAACGGACAAAACAGCCACAGTCAAACTTCCACCTCTGTACCCACGCAGCATCGATGCCACCCAAATGGGACAAAACACCTACAGGCAGGCTGCTGCCTCTGCACCCACACAGCATCAGTGCCACCCCAAAGGGACAAAACACCCACAGCAACACTGCTGGCTCTGCACCCACACAGCATCAGTGCCACCTCAAAGGGACAAAACACCCACAGGCAGGCTGCTGGCCCTGCACCCATGCAGCACCCAGTGCCACACAAAAGGGAACAAGTAGCCACAGTCAAACTGCCACCTCTGTACCCATGCAGCATCAGTGCCACCCAAAAGGGACAAAACACCTACAGGCAGGCTGCTGCCTCTGCACCCACACAGCATCAGTGCCACCCCAAAGGGACAAAACACCCACAGCCAGGCTGCCACCCCAAAGGGACAAAGCCCCCACAGCAACACTGCCATCTCTGCACCCATGCAGCACCCAGTGCCATCTTAAAGGGACAAAGCCCCCACAGCAACACTGCTGGCTCTGCACCCATGCAGCACCCAGTGCCACCCAAAAGGGACAAAGTCCCCACAGCAACACTGCTGGTCCTGCACCCACAGCACCCAGTGCCACCCAAAAGGGACAAAACACCTACAGCCAGGCTGCTGCCTCTGCACCTATGGATCACTCAGTGCCACCTCAAAGGCACAGAACCCTCACAGCCACACTGCCACCTCTGCACCTATGGATCACTCAGTGCCACCTCAAAGGCACAGAACCCCCACAGCCACACTGCCACCTCTGCACTTGTGGATCACTCAGTGCCACCCCAAAGGGGCAGAACCCTCACAGCCACACTGCCACCTCTGCACCTGTGGATCACTCAGTGCCACCCCAAAGGGGCAGAACCCCCACAACCACACTGCCACCTCTGCACCTGTGGATCACCCAGTGCCACCCCAAAGGGACAGAACCCTCACAGCCACACTGCCACCTCTGCACCTATGGATCACCCAGTGCCACCCCAAAGGGACAGAACCCTCACAGCCACACTGCCACCTCTGCACCTATGGATCACCCAGTGCCACCCCAAAGGGGCAGAACCCTCACAGCCACACTGCCACCTCTGCACCTGTGGATCACTCAGTGCCACCCCAAAGGGACAGAACCCTCACAGCCACACTGCCACCTCTGCACCTATGGATCACTCAGTGCCACCCCAAAGGGACAGAACCCTCACAGCCACACTGCCACCTTTGAATCACTCAGTGCCACCCCAAAGGGACAGAACCCTCACAGCCACACTGCCACCTCTGGATCACTCAGTGCCACCCCAAAGGGACAGAACCCCCACAGCCACACTGCCACCTCTGCACCTGTGGATCACTCAGTGCCACCCCAAAGGGACAGAACCCCCACAGCCACACTGCCACCTCTGAATCACTCAGTGCCACCCCAAAGGGACAGAACCCTCACAGCCACACTGCCACCTCTGGATCACTCAGTGCCACCCCAAAGGGGCAGAACCCCCACAGGCAGGCTGCTGGCCCTGCACCCACGCAGCCCCTCACCACCTCCTGCTCGGGCACCACTGTGCCCAGGTGTAGGTTAGAAATAAAAGCTGCTGTGAGCCACTTTCCAGATTTAGCCCGGGAGAAGTCCAGGGGGGGATCAGGTTTCCCTCCCTGGCTGGCCCACAGGGAAGCAGCACCCACATTGCCCCCCTATGGGCACACACACACAGCCCTACAGCAAATGCAACCCATCTCCTGCCCACCTCCTCCAGAGCTGGATGGAGAAGAAGGGAACCAAACCCTGGGGACAGAGCTGAGAACCCCCAAACTCAGTGCACTGAGGAGCTGCTGCCCCAGCCCTGCTCCCTGCCCTCTGCTCATTCCCCAGTCGATCGTGGCCGTTTGTAAGTGGAAAAATCAATTGGCAGCTTCAGCTGGCAGAGGGCACCCCTAGGGGAAGGAGGGCAGCTGGGGTGGGGGCCACGCTGCCCACCCACCCCCCCCCCATTCCCCTACCCCAGCTCTGGGCTGCTTCATGGACGAGCAAGAGGGCAGTGAAAAGGAAAAGAAAGAAGTGAAAACAGCTCTGCCTCTTCCTCCCCACAGCAAGCCCCCACCGAGCCTTCCTTCCTCCTTTTCAAACGCCAGGGGTGGGGGGCATAGATGGGGGGGAGGGGGTGAATGAGGTCACCCCAAACCAAGCACCCACCACCACTGCAGGGCAGGCTGGCAGGGGCTGGCTGGGTGCAGGAAGCCAGGAACCCAGTGGTGTTTGCACTGCACCCAGACCTGCCCTCCCGACACCAAAGTGCCACCCAGCAGGTACCCCAAGGATGGGCTCTGCTGCCATCCCACCGGGTAGGAAAGGGGGAGGATGGAGCAGAGGTTACCTGGGGGTGGGATGGCAGGGATGGGGCAGGGACCTGTGGGTCACAGCTCCTCCATGCTCCAGGCTGGGGCCAGTCCAGCTCTGTGTTTCCTCATTCCCAGCAGCCTGCCCTTAACGCAGCAGCAGCCACGCAGGGTGCAGGGCTGGGGGAGGAGGTGGGGGGGTTGGGGGAGGGGAAGTTGCAAAAAGCCTCCAAACCTGCTCGGTTTTTCTTGCTGCAACACAGGAGTCAGTGACTGAGCCGAGAAAAGCATGGCACAGAGAGGTGTGGCCATCGCTGCCAGGCTCGGCGGTGCCCAGGCTGGGTCTGACCCACCACATCCCCTTGGGAGCCGCAGGCAGAGTGGCTGCAGTGCTTCCTGCAGCAGCATCCCTGCCTGTGAGTGCCCAGAGGGGCAAAAGCCATCTCCTGGCACTCCAGGGGATCTGGCACACAGTGATACTTCACCCTCTGTGTGCCCAGAGCGGATGGAGAGAAAGCACCAGCACGACAGCCAGACCTGGCACTGCACACTGCTGGGCAGCTCCTGAGGTCCCCTCCAGTGCCCACAGGTGGTCCCCATCATGATGCCAATGCCAATAGGCATCAGTCAGGAAGGCAACAGCAAAGCCAGAAGATGACAAAGACTCCTATGTGATGCCCCAGACAGATGGCACTGTGCTGGGGACCCCTCCGCACCCCCATCGTGCAAAGCTGCTTGGCACCATGTCCCCTTTGCACCCATGCCGAGTGTGCCAATGCCCCATGAGGGCACTGTGGCACCTTCCTGAGCAGATCAAGCTTTCTGGGACCAGGTCATCGAGCTGCTGCTGTGCCACCCTGCCAGCAATGCAGCCTGACACCCATCTGCTCCCGTGCAGCTTTAGCCTGGGGCACTCGTCTTGACTTGGCAAGGCCACCATGGAGATGATTTATGCCCTGCCAACATACTTATGGTGTCAGGGCCTGAGTAAGACTGGCACTCAGCAGGAAGAAGGTCAGGGTCCTTCATCTTCATCTGCACACCAAGGAGCACAGTGTTGTGGTTGGCACCTCCAGGGTGCATCCTGGGCTATTAGGAAGGGATGCCTGACCACGAGGGTGACCAAACCCTGGTAGCAAAGCAACCTCCATCCTCAGAGACCTCATTCTAATGCCAAAGTTGGTCATGCTTAGGGCTGGACCAGAGGTGCCAGAGGTCCCATCCAGCCTACATCCCTCTGGGATGAGGATAGGGTGACAGGAAAGGTAGGGATGGTCCAGTTTCCAACCCCAGACAGCAACGGTGCCCTCCCCATCGCCCACCCAACGGGCAGGAGATGGGTCAGGCAGGAGATGGGTCAGGCAGGAGATGGGTCAGGCAGGTGGATGACCAGAGCCACCCCAAGCCTGTCTGCAGGCACCTTCCCTGTGCTGCCAGCATGCAGCCCTGAAAGGGAGAAGGAGAAGGTGGAGGGAGTTGGCAGCTAACAGGCAGGGTCAGTTGACAGCGCCAGCGAGAGCCTGAGTCACCAGCACCGTTTTTAGCCCTGGCATCTCAGCAACGTGGCCCACGGCGTTGTTAACAGGCACTTGGGTCAGAGGCCAAATGTTTTCCCTTCCATGCATCAAATGCCACTGCTGGAAGCAGCCCAGGTATCTGGCACAGGGCAAACATTAATACAAGGCAGCAGGACTCCAGAGTGCCCCCCTTACAGTGCCCAGGTAAGCTAGACCCAGCAGGGAGGTGTCAGGGAGCTTGGTGGAGGGAGGAGAATGGACTGGATGTGAGGAGGAGGTTGTTGAGCAGGAGAGTGGTGAGAGGCTGGAATGGGTTGCCCAGGGAGGTGGTTGAGGCCCCATGGCTGGAGGTGTTTGAGGCCAGGCTGGCTGAGGCTGTGGGCAGCCTGCTCTAGGGCATGGCAGGGGGGTTGGAACTGGCTGATCCTTGTGGTCCCTTCCAGCCCTGACTGGTTCTATGATTCTATATGAGCAGCAAGTCACTGGGCACCAGTGCCCCTTGTGAAGAGTGTCATACCCAGGGCAGAACACATGGGGTCCATCCTAAAGCTCCCTGGTACTCCTGGTGCCAAGGCACAGCTTATGGAGCCCACCTGTGTGTGGCAGCAGTTACAGGGCTGACAGCACACAGGATTGCTCCAATGCCTCTCCCTCACACCAGAAAGCCTCCCCCTCACCCCAAAAAGCCTCTCCCTCACCCCAAAAAGCCCAGCATGCATGCCATCACCCCAACTCTTTCACCCTAAAACACCTCTTCACCCCAAAACCTCTCTTGTGCACCCCAAAAGCTTCTCCTGCCTGCACCCCAATGAATCCAGCTGACCAGTGTGGCACAGCACACACATCATCACTCTGGCTCCTTCACCCCAAAAAGCCTCTTCCCCACCCCAAAAAGCCCAGCATGCATGCCATCACCCCAACTCCTTCACCCTAAACCACCTCTTCACCCCAAAAACTCTCTTGTGCACCCCAAAAGTCTCTCCTGCCTTCATCCCAACAAGCCCATCTGACCAGTGTGGCACAGCACACACACCATCAACCTGGCTGCTTCACCCCAAAAAGCCTCCCCCTCACCCCAAAAAGCCCCACTGCTGAGTGTAGCACAGCTGGAGGATGGCATGAACACCATCACCCTGCTTCCCTCACCCCCCCCCCCCCCCCCCAAGAAACCCCTCTCCTTCACCCCAAAAAAGCCCTTGCACTCAGCATGGCACAGCCTGGGGGTGGCACACACACACCACCACCCATGCCCAGCACATCTGCAGCCCCTCCAAAGCAGATGGGAAGGTACCAGAAGTGGTACCCCCAGGGAAGATGGGGGTTCCAGGCTGGCATCAGATGCTGCCTGTGTGGCTACTCCACACCAGAGCTCCAGCCCTTCCTGCTGGGTGGTTGGCACGGTGCAAGAGCCCTGATTGAAACATCACTGTCCAATTGCCCACCCGAGGAATTCACAGCCCAAGGGCGCAAGCAGCCCGAGCCGACAAGCTGCTGCCCTCCTCTCCTCTCCCCTCCCCTCCCCTCCCCTCCAGCCCCCACCCCACGGCAGCAATTAAAAATAAAAGTGTTAACAGGCAGAAGAAGATCACTGGGAGGAGGAGGAGGATGAGCCAAGGGGCAGAGGCTTGGCACCACCCGGGGCTGGGTGATGAATCAGCTCCGTACTGTGGAGCCCTTCAGCGGGGTGACCTTGGAGGGGCCTCTGGGGGGGAAGGATGCAGGGACATGCAGTGTCCTGCTCAGCAGACAGCCAGGAGTGAGGACCCAAAGACACACACAGAGCCAAAGAGCAAATCCTGGCCTGCTCTGGGCACCCTGGGTGTGGGTCTTTTAAATGACTGCATAAATGAGCAATAAGGGCAACTGGTAGGGCAGGACCCTCCCTGGCCTCCAGCTTGGTTCCAGCAGGGTTGATGTATGCCCAGTGTGGTGCTGAGTGCCTCCTGCATAAGAAGAGCATGGAGGTGTTGGAGAGGGACACAAAGATGAGTGGAAGGATGGAGAACCTCCACTATGGGGACAGGCTGGGAGAGTTGGGGTTGTTCAGCCTGGAGAAGGCTTCAGGCAGATCTTAGAGCAGCCTTGCAGTACCTGAGGGGGCTACAGGAGAGCTGGGGAGGGACATTGGACAAGGGCTGGGAGAGCCAGAATGAGAGGGAATGGATCATAGAATTATTTTGGTTGGAAAAAGACCTCTAAGATCATCCAGTCCAACCACCAACCTAACACCCCATGGTCATTAAACCATGTCCCAGGATGCCACATCCACACACTTCCACATATCTGTTGTTTAAGGAATCAGCTACTTCAAACCTAGTTCCCAGGACACTGAACACTTTTTGATTGAGAGCAGCCCTGAGAAAAGGGATGGGGGCAATGAAGGGGGGTGAGAAGCTCACCATGAGCTGCCAGTGTGCACTTGCAGCTCAGAGGGCCAACCAGATCCTGGGCTGCATCAAGAGAAGTGTGGCCAGAAGGGCGAGGGAAGTGATTCTTTCCCTCTACTCCACTCTAGGATTGAAGCTAGAAGAGGGGAGATTGGGACTGGAGATGAGGAAGGAATTGTTGAGAGTGAGGGTGGGGATAGAGTGGCACAGGTTGCCCAGGGAGTTTGGGCACAGATCATTGATCACATTCTGTGATCCACAACCTCCCTGGAGGTGTTCAAGGTCAGGTTGGATCAGTCCTTGAGCAACCTGTGCTGGTGGGAGGTGTCCCTGCCCATGGCAGGGGGTTGGATGATCTTGAAGGTCCCTTCCAACCCAAACCATAGAATCAGAGAATGTCAGGGGCTGGAAGGGACCTTCAAAGATCATCTGGTCCAACCCCTCCTGCCAGAGCAGATCACGCTGGAAGGCATCCAGCCTGTTCTTGATTCAGACCTACTCTGTGCCCCTAAACCCTAGAAACCACCCTGGGAAGTGAGGACAATCAACAAAACCACCCCTGGAGCTCCATGCACCCCAGGTTCATGGGGTGCCACCAGCAGAAGGCTCAAGGTGACAGCAGCCACCCCATGTGTCATATCCCCACCACCACCACCCTGGTGGCACTGCCAGTGTCAGCGCCACCCCCATCCCTCCTCCCTCCCTCCTGCCATGCCTCCTGCTGCTGCTGCTGCTGCTGGCAGGAGGGAACACTTATAAATAATGCCAGCTCCAGCCCCCAGCACCCAGGCAGGAGCTGCTCAGGAGGCAGGTCTCATGTAACCGTAGCACTGCCGGCAGCCCCAGTGCCAGGGCAGCCACAGCTGTTCCCCAGCCCCACGAATAAACAAGTTGGGGACAGCCTGTGCCATGTCCTCCCCAACAGCCCCAGGGCTCTCCCCGCTGCCACCCCAGCCCTGGCAGCGCCCCTAACGCCCACGGGAGCACCCAGCCCGTCGCTGCTTACCCACAGAGGAGAGGTTTCTCCTCTCCCCTCCTTTCCCCCCGGGCTCTGCCTGCTGCTGCCCTGCTCTGCCAAGGTCAAACTGGGCTCTGGGAAGCTCCTGCTGCCAGCCCAGCCCCTGCCCTGCCACTGTGTCGCTGCGCCTGCTGCCACCTCCCCAGCACAAGTTCCACCAGTTGGACCACAAAGAAGCCCTGAGGTTTCTTTTCCCACCACGCTGAGCTTTCTCCAGGAGGGATCTTCAACTGCCCCAAGCCTGGAGCAGGTCCCCATGGAGCAGCAAGAGGGCCAAGGCTGAGCATGGCACCCACCCTGCCGCAGATAAGGTGGCAGCCGCAGGCAGCACTCAGCCTGCTGGCACCCAACCTCCCCTCCCCCTGTGGGATTTGCAAGCTGGAAGCAGGAAAAAGCTCCCTGCATGCCAGGTGGCTGCAGACCCCCACTCCACCACAGCCTGACCCCTCCTCATTTCCTCCTAAATAATTCCCCACTCCCAGCAATTCCCTCCCAAACCTCCAGGAAACAGCCTGGCCGAAAGCCAAAGCTGCTGCCCTCGCCTGCTGCCAGGGCTCCAAAACCTCCCCTGCCCATCCCCAACGCTCACTGCAGCCACTGCCACCGAGCTGCCCCGAGGACCACCCATAGCCCTTCTGCTGGCTTCCAGTGTAGCAAGGAGTGGGAGGTCTGAAGGTGCCCAGGTCAGGTGCCCCTGTGGCTCTGTCAGTCTTGGCACCCGGTGCCACCGCAGCAGCTGCACAAACTGCAGCCGAGGTTTGGCCACAGGCTGGAAGCAGACTTTACAAGCAAAGCAGGGTGCCCAGGTAACACCATGCAGGGCAGAGAGGGCTGAGCAGGGGCAGGGTGAGGGGAAACCCTCAGCCTCACAGCTGTCGAGCCAAGAAACAAGACCAAGTGCAAGGTCCTGCAGCTGAATCGAGGCAATGCCAAGCACAAATCCAGGCTGGGCAGTGCCAGGCTGGAGAGCAGCCCTGAGGAGAGGGACTTGGGGGTGCTGCTGGAGGAGAAGCTCAGCAGGAGTCAGCAGTGTGCACTTGCAGCCCAGAAAGCCAAGCAGAGCCTGGACTGCAGCAGCAGCAGTGTGGCCAGCAGGGCCAGGGAGGGGATTCTCCCCCTCTGCTCTGCTCTGCTGAGACCCCACCTGGAGTCCTGCATCCAGCTCTGGAGCCCCTGGGACAAGAGGGCTGTGGAGATGCTGGAGAGTGTCCAGAGCAGGGCCAGGAGGATGCTCAGAGGCTGCAGCAGCTCTGCTGTGAGCACAGCCTGAAAGAGTTGGGGCTGTGCAGGCTGGAGCAGAGGAGGCTCCCAGGGGACCTTCTTGTGGCCTGCCAGGATCTGAAGGGGACTCCAAAAAAGCTGGGGAGGGACTTTTGAGGCTGTGAGGGAGTGGCAGGAGTGGGGAGAATGGAGCAAAGGTGGAGGTGGGGAGAGTGAGGCTGGAGGTGAGGAGGAAGTTGTTGAGCAGGAGAGTGGTGAGAGGCTGGAATGGGTTGCCCAGGGAGGGGGTTGAGGCCCCATGGCTGGAGGTGTTTGAGGCCAGGCTGGCTGAGGCTGTGTGCAGCCTACTCTAGGGTAGGGTGTCCCTGGGCATGGCAGGGGGTTGGGACTGGCTGCTCCTTGTGGTCTCTTCCAACCTTGCCTGATTCTGTGACTATAAACCAAGTTTGGTTGCCAAGGTGCAGGTATGGGAAGGAAGCAGAGGGATGTAGCCAGAGGGGAAGGATCCTGCCAGGGCGTTTCAGGTTTATCCAGAATGAAAGCTGCACTGATTTAACTAAAGGAGGGGATCTGAGCAGACAGTAGGGTGTGGGGAGCTTCTCTGGAGTGACTGCACTTGTAGGAAGGGAGAGAAACCCCTGGGAGCCATTCTTCAAGGAGCCTTTCACCTGAAGATGGCACAACCAACCCCCCCCACGCAGAGACCAGAGGGACCACAGGGTGGGAATTGTCACTGAAGGACCATGAACGCTGCCCAGGGGACCTCATCCAGGCAAACTCACCCACCCTCCTCTGCCAATCCCACCGGGCAGCACCCCCATGATCCTGCTCTCAGCACCCACCTCCCCAAAATGCCTCCCAAACCACTCACTGTGCCTCCAAGCCATTGCCCAGCTCCCATCGCCAGAGTGGGGCTGCTGAGCTGCATCCTACAGACCAACAGCACAACACCAGCCCTGGCAGCTGGCAGCCAGCACCCAGCCCTGCATCACCCTCCCAGGCTGGATGTCTGCCCATGCCATGCCAAGCTGCTTCTGGTTCTTGCAGGCTGGCACCGTGCAGCCCTGCTCAGGGCTCAGCTCACTCTCCCTCTGCCCGCAGGGCAATCCTGTGGCCTCTCTGCTCTTCATTTTCCCTTTGCAGCTGAGTATTTGCAGCTTTGCTCTGCTGAGTGTGTGCTCAGCAGAAAGTGAGGGGGAAGGTGTGTGGAGAAGGGATGGCTTATTCAAAGCCACTGCCAGCAGCAGCAGCAGCAGGACAGCACCAAGGCTGGCATGGCTGCTGGGATCCTGACCACCATTCCCAGTTTTCTTGTCACCTCCAGCCAACTCATGGCTGCCACTCAAAGGTGAGGAGCAGGAACCAGAGCTCATCCTGCAGCCACAGAGCTCAGCCTCCTGCATTCCTGGGCTGACCAGGTCGTGGGACCCTGCATGCGCCTAAATCCACAAGGAAAACCCACTCTGGTGCCAGGCACCAACCCTGGCACAGGGCAATGAACTGGGGGGAACCATGGGGGCAGTACTGGACACATCAGTGAGGGGAAAACCAAACGATGAGCACTGATGTCCTGCATGTTCAGAGCTCATCCTTTCCATTTCTTCAAGGGTTACACCAAAGAAGCCTTTCCCCTGCTTCAGCTGCAAGGGTGACAGTGACCCCAGCTCGCCCTACAGAAGGGATGAGCCCCAGGACCACAGCACAGCTCAGCAAAGCCCAAGGTGCTGCCTACCAAGGGCTTGCAGAGGTGATGCCACCACAGAGAGGTCACCACCATAGGGCTGGAGGCAGCATGGCATTGGTGACAGGCACCTCCAAACACTCTCTGCCCTTTCACAGGGCTGCAAAACACTCAGTTCCAGCTCCTGGAAACGTCCCACAGCAACCAGAGGGGTCAGAGAAGCCATCGTGAAACAGCCACTAAAAGGTCAGCCTCGGAGTGGGCTGTGGCCATGAGATGCCACCACCAGCAGCACAGTGCCACTGCCAGGCTGGAGCACCCATGCCAGGGACATCACTGTGCTCTGGTTACACCAGCAAGTTGCTTCCCCCCCAGCCTGGTTCCTCTTTGCCTGAGCTGCAGGACAACCCCACACAGGGCAGTTAGGAAATGGCTCTGTTGCAGTGGATGCAGCTCAAGATGCCCCCAGAAAACCAAACTCCAGATGTCCCCAGGGGTGACAGGGATGTGCCACGTGCCAGGAAAGCTCCATCCCTCCCCACCACCCACCTGCACCCATCCCCCCACCCCCCAGGAGAAGAGGGAGAAACAGCAATCCAGGGCTGAGATCCTCCTGTGCTACCACAACACCAAGACCCCAGCACAGCACCACACAACAGGAGCAGAATTATACACAGGGAGCACAACAGGGAGCCAGAATTATACAAGAGAGAAGGGACTGAAGGTTGAAGAGGGGAGATTGAGAGTGGAAATGAGGAAGAAATTGTTGAGAGTGAGGGTGGGGAGGCACTGGCACAGGTTGCCCAGGGAAACTGTGGCTGCCCCCTCCCTGGAGGTGTTCAAGGCCAGGCTGGATGGAGCCTTGAGCAACCTGTGCTGGTGGGAGGTGTCCCCTACCCACAGCAGGGGGTTGGAGCTGGATCAGCTTCGCAGAATCACAGAACTAACCAGGCTGGAAAAGACCTCTGAGATCATCGAGTCCAACTCATCCCCTAACACCTTCTGATTCCCTAACCCCTGTCACTGAGAGCCTCATGCAGCCTCCTCTACCTAACAGCCTCTCACTAACTAACCCCTGGCACTGAGAGCCTCATGCAGCCTCCTCTACCTAACAGCCTCTCACTAACTAACCCCTGCCACTGAGAGCCTCATGCAGCCTCCTCTACCTAACAGCCTCTCACTAACTAACCCCTGCCACTGAGAGCCTCATGCAGCCTCCTCTACCTAACAGCTTCTCACTAACTAACCCCTGCCACTGAGAGCCTCATGCAGCATCCTCTACCTAACAGCCTCTCACTAACTAACCCCTGGCACTGAGTGCCTCATGCAGCATCCTCTACCTAACAGCCTCTCACTAACTAACCCCTGCCACTGAGTGCCTCATGCAGCATCCTCTACCTAACAGCCTCTCACTAACTAACCCCTGCCACTGAGTGCCTCATGCAGCATCCTCTACCTAACAGCCTCTCACTAACTAACCCCTGCCACTGAGAGCCTCATGCAGCCTCCTCTACCTAACAGCCTCTCACTAACTAACCCCTGCCACTGAGTGCCTCATGCAGCATCCTCTACCTAACAGCCTCTCACTAACTAACCCCTGCCACTGAGTGCCTCATGCAGCATCCTCTACCTAACAGCCTCTCACTAACTAACCCCTGCCACTGAGTGCCTCATGCAGCATCCTCTACCTAACAGCCTCTCACTAACTAACCCCTGCCACTGAGAGCCTCGTGCAGCATCCTCTACCTAACAGCTTCTCACTAACTAACCCCTGCCACTGAGAGCCTCATGCAGCCTCCTCTACCTAACAGCCTCTCACTAACTAACCCCTGCCACTGAGAGCCTCATGCAGCATCCTCTTCAACACCTCCAGGCATGGGCACTCCACCACCTCCCCGGGCAGCCCATTCCAGTGCCAATCTCTCTTGCTGTGAAAAAAACCTCTCCCTAACACCCAGCCTGAACCTGCCCTGGCACAGCTTGAAGCTGTATCCTCTTGTTCTATCCCTGGATGCCTTCTTCTTGAAAAGTCCCTTCCCACCCAACCCATTCTCTCAGTACCTGTGCCTTGGGGTTGGTTTTTGCCGGGGAGCACCCCCAGCGTGGCCTCCCCAACCTCATTTCCCTGCAGTTGCTGATTCTTTTTTCCACGGAGCTGTGCTGGTCGGGGCCACCAGGGCCACCCCACCCTCCCCTCAGCCCTGGCAGTGTCCCCTCTGCTCCGATGATTCATCACTTTGTGCCTGCGCACGCAGAGCTCTTCCCGTTCCCTGCAGCCACCACCAGAGCCTGGCAAATTGGCAACCCTGGGCACAGCAAAACAAGGGGGGGATGGGGGGGTGGGTGTGTGCTGGGTAGGGGGAAGGGTACCAGGAACCCACCTGCTGTAAATTGGGCAGCGTGGAAAGAAAAAGCAAGAAAGCAAAGCAAAGAGCAAGACCTGGCTGGGATCGCGATGCTCTCATCCCAATCACAGCCTCCCATCCCGAACGCCCGGATGCTGGAATCGCCCCCGTTGCAGCCAGCTCCACCCCGGAGCAGTTTCCTACTGATAAGGGTGGGAGGCGAACCCAGCATCCCTAGGAATGCAAAGGCAGCATCCCACGGGAGGCATAGCCGGCATCCCTCGGAAAACAGGCTGCTTTTCCTCCCTGCAGCCAGCATCCCTCACGAAACACTCCAGGCTTTCCTCTCCACACACCCAGCAGCCCGCTGGAAACACGTCAGGTTTTCCTCCACGCAGCCGAAAGCTCTGAAAGCAACACTCCAGCTTCCCTCCACGCACCCAAAAGCCCTCGGGATATACTCCAGCTTTCCTCCATGCACTCAAAATCCCTCAGAATATACTCCAGCTTTCCTCCATGCACCCAAACCCCCCCAGAATATACTCCAGCTTCCCTCCACGCACCCAAAAGCCCTCAGGATATACTCCAGCTTTCCTCCATGCACTCAAAACCCTTCAGAATATACTCCAGCTTTCCTCCATGCACTCAAAACCCTTCAGAATATACTCCAGCTTTCCTCCATGCACTCAAACTCCCTCAGAATATACTCCAGCTTTCCTCCATGCATCCAAAACCTCTTAGAATATACTCCAGCTTTCCTCCATGCACCCAAACCCCCTCAGAATATACTCCAGCTTTCCTCCATGCACTCAAAACCCTTCAGATTATACTCCAGCTTCCCTCCATGCATCCAAAACCTCTTAGAATATACTCCAGCTTTCCTCCATGCATCTAAAACCCCTCAGAATATACTCCAGCTTTCCTCCACGCACTCAAAATCCCTCAGAATATACTCCAGCTTTCCTCCATGTATCCAAAACCTCTCTGAATACACTCCAGCTTTCCTCCATGCACTCAAAACCCCTCAGAATATACTCCAGCTTTCCTCCATGCATCCAAAACCTCTCAGAATATACTCCAGCTTCCCTCCATGCACTCAAAACCCTTCAGAATATACTCCAGCTTTCCTCCATGCATCCAAAGGCCCTCAAAACAACACTCCAGCTTTCCTCCATGCATCCAGCATCCCTAGGAAAACACTCCAGCTTTCCTCCATGCATCCAAAACCCCTCAGAATATACTCCAGCTTTCCTCCATGCATCCAGCATCCCTAGGAAAACACTCTAGCCTTTCTCCATGCATCCAAAACCTCTCAGGACATACTCCAGCTTTCCTCCATGCATCCAAAACCTCTCAGGATATACTCCAGCCTTCCTCCACGCATCCAGCATCCCTCAAAACAACACTCCAGCTTTCCTGCACGCATCCAGCATCCCTGTAAAAACAAGCTACCTCCTCCCCACACACCCAAAGTCCCTCAGGAAACACTCCACCTCTCCTCCACACATCCATGCCAGCTTCCCTCCACGCTTTCAGCATCCCTGGGATAACGCAGCAGCTTTCTCCACAGGGTCAGCAAACCAACACCATCACCCACCCTTACATAGCCTCAAGCCGGTGAGTCCTCATCTCCAACACAGCCCAATTCCCAAAGTCCCCTTGGCTAAGCCATGGGAGTTCTTTTTCCCTCCCTCTTTCCCTCTCTCCCTGCTGGATTCCCCTAGCAGCAGGTAAGCACCGGCTCAGCCGCCACCACCAGCACCTGCAGCAGGGAGAAACCAGCCCAGCTCCCTCCTCCGGCTCTGCAGGAGCAGCCGTGCATGAAGCCAAGGCAACACGGCAGGGGGGAGGCTGAAGGGGAAGGAAAAAACCAAACCAAAACCAAAACAAAATAAAAGAAAATAAAACCAAAAAAAAAAAAAAAAAAAAAAAAAAAGAAAAGAAAACCCAAAACAAAATAAAAGAAAATAAAAGAAAATCAAAAGAAAATAAAAGAAAATAAAAGAAAATAAAACCCAAAACAAAATAAAAGAAAATAAAAGAAAATAAAAAATAAAACCCAAAAGAAAATAAAAGAAAATAAAAGAAAATAAAAGAAAATAAAAGAAAATAAAAGAAAATAAAAGAAAATAAAAGAAAATAAAAGAAAATAAAAGAAAATAAAAGAAAATAAAAGAAAATAAAAGAAAATAAAACCCAAAACAAAATAAAAGAAAATAAAACCCAAAACAAAATAAAAGAAAATAAAACCCAAAACAAAATAAAAGAAAATAAAAGAAAATAAAAAATAAAACCCAAAAGAAAAGAAAAGAAAAGAAAAGAAAAGAAAACAAAAGAAAAGAAAACAAAATAAAACAAAACAAAACAAAATAAAACAAAATAAAACAAAATAAAACAAAATAAATTAAAAAGAATAAATTAAAGAAAGGAGAAAAGGGGAGGGGGAAAAAAAAAACCTCCTCTCCCAAGTGCAGAGCTCTGCTGCCTGCTCCACTCTCTCTGCTGTTATATAAAACAAATCCCAAACTCCCCCCCCCATCACCACCACCACGGCTCAAGGGCTGGGACGGCGCAGAAGCACTCTGCTGGGATTCCTGGAAGCCAGCCCCGCTCGCCCCCGGGATCGCAGGGGTTGATTTATTTATCTGCTAGGAGCACAACAATCACCACCACAGGGGCTCTGCTCTTCTTTTTTTCCTTTTCCTTTTCCTTTTCCTTTTTTTCATTCTCCTTTTTTTCCTTTTCCTTTTTTTCCCCCTCTCTTTTTTTCTTTTCTTTTTTTCCCCCTTCTTTCCCTTTTTTTTCCTTTTCCCCCCTTTTTTTCCTTTCCCTGCCTTTTTTTTCTTTCCCCCCTTTTTTTTCTTTCCCCCCTTTTTTTTCTTTCCCCCCTTTTTTTTCTTTCCCCCCCTTTTTAATTTTTTTTCCATTTTTTCCCTTTTTTTACCTTTTTCCTTTCTTTTTCTTCTCCCTTTTTTCCCTTTTCCTTTCTTTCTTTTTCTTCCCCCTTTCCCCCCCTTTCTTTCTTTTCCTTCCCCCTTTTCCCCCTTTCTTTCTTTTTTCCCCCCTTTTTTCCCCTTTTCCCTCTTCCTTTCTTTTTCTTCCCCCTTTCCCCCCTTTCTTTCTTTTCCTTCCCCCTTTTTTCTCCTTTTTCCTCTTCCTTTCTTTTTCTTCTCCCTTTTTTCCCTTTTCCTTTCTTTCTTTTTCTCCCCCCTTTTCCCCCCTTTCTTTCTTTTTTCCCCCCTTTTTCCCCCTTTCTTTCTTTTCCATCCCCCTTTTTTCCCCTTTTCCCTTTTCCTTTCTTTTTCTTCTCCCTTTCCCCCCCTTTCTTTCTTTTCCTTCCCCCTTTTTTCCCCTTTTCCCTCTTCCTTTCTTTTTCTTCTCCCTTTTTTCCCTTTTCCTTTCTTTCTTTTCCTTCCCCCTTTTCCCCCCTTTCTTTCTTTTCCTTCCCCCTTTTTTCCCCTTTTCCCTCTTCCTTTCTTTTTCTTCTCCCTTTTATTTCTTTTTCTTCCCCCTTTTCCCCCCTTTCTTTTTTTTCTTTTTCTTCTCCATTTTTTCCCTCTCCCCCCTTTTCTTTTTCCCCTTTTTTCTTTTTTTTCCCCTCCCCCCGTTTTTCTTCTTCCTCTTTCCCCCTCTTTTTTTTTCCTCTTTTTTTCCCTTTTTTCTTTATTTTTTAATTTTCCTCTTTTTTTCTCTCTCTCTTTTCTTTTCCTTCCCCCCCCCCCCTCGCTTTTCTTCTCTTTTTTTTTCTTTTGTTTGGAAGGAAATTTCCCCATCATCTGACTCACTGAAGCTTTGGAGGAGGCCACGGGCATGAGGGCTGGCGTAATCCTTCCTGCTTCAGCAATTAATTCGTGAATATCATTAATTGTCCCCCCCACTCCTACACCACTCTCCACACACGCACACCCTTCCCCCCCCCCTCCTCCTCCTTCCTCCCTCCCCAGCCCCACAGGCTGCAAGGAGTGTGTCAAAGGCTGAGCTCCCCCACAAGCTGTGTGGCATTGAGTACCGCAGCTCTTCCCCCTGCCTTTTGCACACCCCCAAAGCAGCACCGACAAGGTTTGGGGGGGGGGGGGGGGGGGGCGCCAGGCACACACTCACTCTCCTGCCCACACCAGACCGGGAGGGATTTGCACCCTATCTCTAAGGGGGGTGCACGGCAACACCACCCCACCCCCACACACACGCGTCCCCAGAGCGAACCCAACGCTCCGGGTACCAGCACCGAGGGTTGGAGCATCCGTGCCTCAGTTTCCCCACTCGGAGTGGGGGTGGGGTTCACGCCGGTAAAAGCGACCCGGGCAAATCATCTCTTGCTGTCGGAGGGGTTCGCAACCCCCGGGACCCTTCGGCTTTTCACTGAGGCTGGGGGCACCCGGCCAAGCCACCGGACACCCCCACACACACACACACACACATACACGCCCCGGCCAAACCAGCGACTCTAACCCGGTAGCGCCGGGAGCAGCCATAACCCCAGCCCGGCTGGGAGCTGCCGTGAGCGGGGGCCGCTCCCGGGGGCGGCGGAGAAGGCAGGGGGGGAGCCGTTATTATTTACAGCGAAAAGAACCCGAGGGGGGAACGAAAAAGCAAGGACGAGTTCAAAGCGCCCCAGGATGGGGCAAAACGACGGAGGGGCAAACCGGGCTCGGATCCGAGGCGGTCCCGCTGCACGGCTGCCCCCTCCCCCCGCTACGCCTGCCCGGTACTCCCTCCGTACCCCCCCCGACACCCCTCCGCACTCACCCGGTGGCTGCGGGGAGAGGGGAACGGCGAAGCGTCTCCGTTCGACTCCACTCGGCCCGACTCGGCTAGCTTCGGCTTGACTCGTCTCGGTTCGGGTACGTTCGACTCTCGGTTCGACTCCACTCGGCTTAGTTCGGCTGCACTCGGCCCGGCCCGGCCCGGCTCTGTTCGGCTCCCCTCGGCCCGGCCTCGCTGCTCCCGCGCCGAGGGAGGGCAGCACTGCCCGCCCTGCCCTGCCCTGCCCGGCCCTGCCCGGCCCGGCTCGGCTCGGCGCGGCGCGGTCCGGCCCGCTCGGCTCCGCAGCACGCCGGGAGCTGTAGTCCGCGGCGGGGCAGGGCTGCCCGCGCCTGCCGGGACTTGTAGTTCCCGTGCCGCGGACGCAGCGAGCCTTGGCCTTCGGGGATTTCCTCTGCCGAGAACGAGGGGTTCCAGCCCCGCAGCGGGACAAGGGGGTGCGGTCGGAGGGGTGATCCAGGGCTAAGCCCGGGTCATGCAGCCCCTTGCATAGGGATCACGAAGTCCTTTGCACCGGGATCCCGCAGCCCCTTGCATCAGGGTCACAAAGGCCCTTGCTCCATGATCGATGCAGCTCCTTGCACCAGGGTCACAAAGATCCTTGCACCACAATCATGAAGCTTCTTGCACCAGGGTTACAAAGACCCTTGCACCACAATCATGCAGCTCCTTGCACCAGGGTTACAAAATCCCTTGCACCACAATCATGCAGCTCCTTGCACCAGGGTTACAAAGATCCTTGCACCACAATCATGAAGCTTCTTGCACCAGGGTTACAAAGACCCTTGCACCAGGATCATGCAGCTCCTTGCACCAGGGTTACAAAGATCCTTGCACCACAATCATGAAGCTTCTTGCACCAGGGTTACAAAATCCCTTGCACCACAATCATGAAGCTCCTTGCACCAGGGTCACAAAATCCCTTGCACCAGGATCATGCAGCTCCTTGCACCAGGGTCACGAAGGCCCTTGCACTACAATCATGCAGCAACTTGCACCAGGGTCACAAAGATCCTTGCACCACAGTCATGATGCTCCTTGCACCAGGGTTACAAAATCCCTTGCATCAGGATCATGCAGCTCCTTGCACCAGGGTTACAAAATCCTTTGCACTACAATCATGCAGCTCCTTGCACCAGGGTTACAAAGATCCTTGCACCACAATCATGAAGCTCCTTGCACCAGGGTTACAAAATCCCTTGCACCAGGATCATGCAGCTCCTTGCACCAGGGTCACGAAGGGCCCTGCAGCAGGATCATGCAGCCCCTTGCCTTGCTGGCATGCAGCTTCTTGCAGCAGGGTTGTGCAGCCCTTCTCACCGGGACCATGTGGCTCCTTGTGCTGAGGTCACACAGTTCCTTGCACCAGGGTCACAAAGGCTCCTGCAGCAGGATCGAGCAAGTCCTGTCACTGGGCTCCTGTGGCTCCTTGCACAGGTGTCGTGCAGCTCCTTGCACCAGGATCGTGCAGCCCTTTGCAGTGGTCCCAGAGGCTTGTGGCCATGGAGGGTTAGCAGCGACATGGGCACACACTGGGTGCTGGGAGCAGCAGCAGACTGTGCCTGCTGGAGACACCAAAGAGTGTTTGGCCCCTCGGGGGTCTGACAGCTGCTGGGGGAGTTGGGAGGGGGCTGCAACGGGAGAAGGCAATGGGGACCCTGCCCAACTGGAGGCTCCAGGGCAAAGTGGGATGCTTTCTCCACGGCAGAGAGCTGCCCAGGACCCACCGTGGCAGATTTGGCTGCAAGCAGCAGATTTAGGGGGTGGTCACATGCCCAGCAGGGTGACTGTCATCTGACTGGGAGGTGGGTGGCAGGCAGCGGGCGATGGGCCCTGTGGGCACCGCATCTGCTGTGTACGGCCCCACGCTGGACCTCGAGGACCAGCCCCTCGGGTCTGCTCCATTCCCCCAGCACTGACCCAATCTGTCTGACACTGTGCCCAGCAGTTCCTCTTGAGGAGGATCCAGACACCCCAAGCTGTGGTCACTTCTGCATGCCAGCCATGCCACCCCCTTCCTTCTTACCACCCAAGCTTTGGATGACGCAGCAATGGAGAGATTTACCCTCCGAGAACCAAAGCAGCCTGAGAGCCTTTGCCAGGCACCTTCTCATCCCTAACTGATGTGCAAATAGGTGTGGGCAGTCCCCCCAAAGGTAATGACCCAAGAGCTGTTCACACACAGCTCCTCAGCTCTGCACATCCTGCTCCAAACTGGTTTCTGAAGCCTCCAGCAACCACACCGGTTCAGCCCGGGTGGGTCCTCACACCACAGCCTGAGCACGAGCTGCAGCCCAAATTTCTCCTGCTCATCCCAGGTTCCCAGCAGGAATCTGGGTCCCAACCAAAAAAGGTGACCCCCAAATTTGTCACATTCAAAGGCTCCAGATTCATGGAATAGCTTTGGTTGGCAAAACTCTTTAAGACCTTGGAGTCCAACCCCTTCTCTACCTCTGCCGAGGCTGGGGCTAAGCCGTGCCCCTCAGCACCACATCTCTGCAGCTTTGAAATGCCTCCAGGGATGGGAATTCAACCACGACTGACAGCCCAGGCTGTGTGTGGAGCCCTGGAGCATGAACTCAGATTGTTTGGCTTTACTCAAGAGTTGCTCCAGATCCTTCTCAGCCTCAGCCAGGGGAAACACAAGTCAGTCAGATCTGCAGCCCTTTATTCACCAGAGGAGAGTTGGAGGCTACTCATCCCCATGGCACAGGCTCCCCAGAGAGGTTGTGCAGTCTCCTTCTCTGGAGCCTTTCAAGGCCTATCTGGA
This sequence comes from Pogoniulus pusillus, assembly GCF_015220805.1. NCBI lineage: Eukaryota > Metazoa > Chordata > Aves > Piciformes > Lybiidae > Pogoniulus > Pogoniulus pusillus. The sequence goes on from NC_087302.1 coordinate 2,476,381, forward strand.
TGTGTTCCTGTATGACCTCAGCTAGATTGTGTGGTCCTGCTCTGGCAGGGGGGTTGGACTCACACAGAGAGAGTGATTTGCCATTGGAATGGGCTGCCCAGGGAGGAGCTGCCCAGGGAGGTGGTGGAGTGGCCATGACTGGAGGTGTTGAAGCCAAGCCTGGCTGGGGCACTTAGTGCCATGGTCTGGTTGGTTGGGCAGGGCTGGGTGCTAGGTTGGGCTGGAGGAGCTTGGAGCTCTCTTCCAACCTGCTTGATTCTATGGTTCTCTGACTATGATCTCCTTGGGTCCCTTCCAACCCCTAATATCCTGTGGTGATCCAAGGGAGGAGAAGGTGTTGCAGGGCCAGATGACCCCAGGGGTGATGGTCAGCATCCTTAGGCTGACAGGGCAAAGCCAACTCTGTTGTTGGCCATGTCAAAGATGGAGTAATACTGGCGGAGGAAGAGGTTGCCGAGGATCCAGAGGGGCTGGCCACTGGCAGAGGGGACATAAGTGCCCTCCACCCCAACGGTGCAGATGCCATCGTTCTGTTGAGGGGGAAAGAGCACAGGTCAGTGCTGGGGATTTGTCTGCCTGTGCCTTGATAGCTGCTTTGGCTGGGAGCAGGATTAGAAACATGGAACCATAGAATGTCAGGGGCTGGAAGGGACCTCGAAAGATCCTCTGGTCCAGCCCCCCCCTTGCCAGAGCAGGACAAGGAGCACTGGATGGAAGCTGCAGCACAGGAGGTTCCAGCTCAACACAAGGGGGAACTTCTTGACTGGAAGGGTCCCAGAGCACTGGCACAGTTTCTAACTGAGGGCTGGGGGTCAGGAGGGGGGACAGGCTCTGCTCACTGCTCCCTGGCATAGGACAAGCAGCAGTGGATGGAAGCTGCAGCACAGGAGGGTCCAGCTCAACACAAGGGGAACTTCTTGCCTAGAAGGGTCCCAGAGCCTGGCACAGGCTGCCCAGAGAGGTTGTGGAGTCTCCTTGTGTGGAGCCTTTCCAGGCCTGTCTGGATGTGTTGCTGTGTGCCCTGAGCTGGATTGTGTGGTCCTGCTCTGGCAGGGGGTTGGACTCAATGATCTCCTTGGATCCCTTCCAACCCCTAACATCTTCTGATCCTGTGATCCTGTGACCCAGAGCAGATCACACTGGAATGCATCCAGATGGTTCTTGAATATCTCCAGAGAGGGAGACCCCACAGCCCCCCTGGGCAGCCTGTGCCAGGGCTCTGTCACCCTCACAGTGGAAAAATTCATCTTCAGGTCCACATGGAACCTCCTATGCCTCACCCTCCACCCATTGCCCCTTGTCCTGTCAGTGGGCATCACCCAGCAGAGCCTGGCTCCAGCCTCCTGGCACTCACCCTGCACCTCTTTATAAACATGAATGAGGTCACCCCTTAGACCCTCCTTGCAGTCACAGGTGGACGAGCCAAAGCTCCACGAGATGAGGTGCTGGGACATCCAGAGGCTGCTGGGTTTGCAAAGAAGCTCTTGGCTTCCTCTTGGGCAAAGGGGTGCTGGGAAGGGCAGAACCAGAGCCACACAAGGATCACACCTACGTTTAAGACGTAGACAGAGGGAGGCAGCGGCAGCTGGGCCCCACTGATGGCAAAGTAGAGGGTGGGCATGCTGGGGATGTCCCTGCAGTCGATGACAAACTGCAAGAGAAGCAAAGAGGGGCAGAGGGGTGAGGACCTTGGGGCTGGGCCCCCTCCTTCCTCCAGCTGTATCTCCAGACATGGTCCCTGAGGGTTAGCGCAGCTCTGCCTGTGGCAGGGCCATGCTGACCCAGGTTTAGATTCCTTGGTTGGTTTGGGGTGGAAGAGATCTTTAAGATCATCCTGACCAACCACCAACCCAGCACTGCCAGGTCACTGCTAAGCCATGGCTCTCAGCATGACATCTCCATGGCTTTGGAACCTCTTCAGGGATGGGGATTCCACCTAGGCTGGGGTTTGACAACCCTTGGGCAAGAAATGGTTCCTCAAGCTGAGGTCATTTCCTCTTGTCCTTTGATCAGGTTCATTTTTGGTTTTCATCTCCTCAAGGGGAGAAAAAACACTGCAGGCTTGTTTCAGGTGAGAGGCTTTGCTCCAGAGATGCTGGGAGGTCTCCATAGCTCAGTGCCACCATCAAGTGTGTCCTCATCCCATGGCCCTTTGTGTGCGCAGAGCATCCCACACACCTACCCCATAGTCACTCTCCTCTGCACCCAGAGCCTGCAGGAAGGCTGACAGGAATTGTCCTGGGATGGTCAGCAGGAATGTCCCAGTGTCCACAATGCCATGACAGCCTTGGCTGCACCAGCCAGTGGCTGATGATCCAATGGAGAACCTGGAGAGAGCAGCAGCAGAGGCATCAGAAGAGATTCCCTCCACTCAAAGGCCATCTCCAAGCCATGGTGCAGCACTTACTCCTCAATGCTGATCTTCCAGTACAGCTCCTGCACCACAGGAGCCCATAAAACCTCTCCAGAGTACAGCTGGGGGTCAGTGCCTCCAAGGATGACTTCCCCACCATAACTGTATGTTGGGTTGCTGCAGAGACATAAAAGCAACCCTTGGCTCAGGCAGGTTGCCCAAAAGAAAGTGGTGTGACGTGGGCAGAAAGTGGAGAAGGGGAAGGAATGGAGCAGAGGATGGGTCCAGGCTGTGTCTATGCACGAGAGGTCTCAGCTATGCTGCCAGAGGTCTCACCGTGAGTAGTAGAAGCTGAAGATGGGTTCCTCAAGCTGGTCCTGCTGCAGCATGTTCTGCATCAGTGTGTTGTAACCAGTGATGCCAACACCTGGGTAAGCCATGCCCAAAATCCCATCGAAGTTCAGGTAGTAAAAGGGTCTGGTGGGCTCATCCAAGCTGAGGCCAAGCTCCTGGTTCCTAATGATGATGTCCTGGATCTAGAGGGAGAAGTGCTGGGAGACTTTGGTGTTTTGGACACCTGCCTTGACAGCAGAGTGCTCAGGAATGGTTTGAAACTGGAGCAGGGCAGGACAGCAGGAGGAAGTTCTGCACAGAGAGGGTGATGAAATGCTGGAACAGGGATGTGGTTGAGGCCCCTTCCCTGGAGACATGCAAGATCAGACTCAATGTGGCCCTGGGCAGCTTGGTGTAGTTGGAGGTGTCCCTGCTGACTGCAGGAGAGTTGGACAAGCTGACCTTGGAGGGTCTCTTCCAACCCAGTGCTATCTGTGGCTCTGGAAGTCATAGAATCACAGAATGGTTTAGGTTGGAAGGGACCTCAAAGCTCAGCCAGTTGCAAGCCTCTGCCACAGGCAGGGACACCTCCCACTAGAACAGGTTGCCCAAGGACTCATCCAGCCTGGTCCTGAACACCTCCAGGGAGGTTGTGGAGCACAAAAGCACAGAATGGGATCTTTGATCCCATTCTGTGCTCCACAACCTCCCTGGGCAACCTGTGCCAGTCTCTCACCACCCTCACATCTTCCTAACATCCAGTTTCAGTCTCCCCTCTGCCACTTCAAACCCATTCCTCCTCCTCCTCCTCTCATTCCCAGACCTTGTCAATAGTCCCTCCCCAGCTCTCCTGCAGCCCCCTTCAGATCCTGCAAGGCCACTCCAAGGTCTCCTCCAAGCCTTCTCCTCTCCAGCCTGCACAGCCCCAACTCTCTCAGCCTGTGCTCACAGCAGAGCTGCTGCAGCCCTCTCAGCATCTTGGTGGCCTCCTCTGCACTGGCTCCAACACTTCCATGTCCTGCTTGTGCTGGGGGCTGCAGAACTGCCCCCAGGACTGCAGGTGGGGTCTGAGGAGAGCAGAGCCAAGGGGCAGAATCCCCTCCCTTGCCCTGTGCCCACACTGCTCTTGCTGCAGCCCAGCACAGGGTTGTGTCTGGGCTGCACTCCCACTGCAGGCTCCTGTTGAGCTTTTCCTCACCCCAGACCCCCAGGGCCTGTTCCTCAGGGGTGCTCTCAGCCATTCCCCACCCAGCCTGGAGCTGTGCTTAGGATTGCACCCACCCAGCTGCAGGACCTTACACTTGGCCTGATTGAATGTCATGAGGTTGGCCTGGGCACACCTCTGCAGCCTGCCCAGGTCCCTCTGGATGGATCCCTGCCCTCTAGCAAGTCGACTGTGCCACACAGCTTGGTGCCATCTGCAAACTTGCTGAGGGTGCACTGATTCCTCTGTTCCATATCACTGACAAAGACGTTAAACAGTTCTGGTTCCAGCACTGACCCCTGAAGGATGCCACTTGGCACTGGTCTCCAGGTGGACAATCTGCCCTGAGCTGGGAGACAGAGTCAGGAGCAGCCTGGCTCATGGTCCTTGTCCCACCTTTCATCCAGCTACCCCAGATCCCAGTTTGCCCCAGTTAAATCAGCTGAAGATGCCACTTTCACCACCTGCAGGTCTCACACCAGAACATCTCACATGTCTGCAAGGACAAAGCTCAGCAGCCATGGGAGTGAGAAGCAAACAGTGGCCAGAGAGATCCCTTAGCCCCAAGCCCAGAGTACCCACACTGAGTTTGTCTGCAGATCACAGTCTCCAAGGACATTCCTGCTGACTCTCCATAAGCTCTACACTGGGTTGGCCTGGATGATCTTCATAGAATCACAGAAGCAGGCAGGGTTGGAAGGGAGCACAAGGAGCAGGCAGTCCCAACCCTCCTGCCATGCCCAGGGACACCCTACCCTAGAGCAGGCTGCACACAGCCTCAGCCAGCCTGGCCTCAAACACCTCCAGCCATGGGGCCTCAACCCCCTCCCTGGGCAACCCATTCCAGCCTCTCACCACTCTCCTGCTCAACAACTTCCTCCTCACCTCCAGCCTCACTCTCCCCACCTCGAGCTCTGCTCCATCCCCCCCACTCCTGCCACTCCCTCACAGCCTCAAAAGTCCCTCCCCAGCCTTTTTGGGAGCCCCCTTCAGATCCTGGCAGGCCACAAGAAGGTCCCCTGGGAGCCTCCTCTGCTCCAGCCTGCACAGCCCCAACTCTTTCAGTCTGTGCTCACAGCAGAGCTGCTGCAGCCTCTGAGCATCCTCCTGGCCCTGCTCTGGACACTCTCCAGCATCTCCACAGCCCTCTTGTCCCAGGGGCTCCAGAGCTGGATGCAGGACTCCAGGTGGGGTCTCAGCAGAGCACAGCAGAGGGGGAGAATCCCCTCCCTGGCCCTGCTGGCCACACTGCTGCTGCTGCAGCCCAGCCTCTGCTTGGCTCTCTGGGCTGCAAGTGCACACTGCTGGCTCCTGCTGAGCTTCTCCTCCAGCAGCACCCCCAAGTGCCTCTCCTCAGGGCTGCTCTTTAGCAGAGGTCCCTTGCAACCCCCAGCATTCTGTGAGACCCAAAATAAGGAGGTTATCACAGAAGCATAGAATCAGTCAGGGTTGGAAGGGACCTCAAGGATCATCCAGTTCCAGCCCCCCTGCCATGGGCAGGGACACCTCACACTAGGTCAGGCTGCCCAGAGCCTCAGCCAGCCTGGCCTGAAACACCTCCAGGCATGAGGCTTCCACCACCTCCCTGGGCAACCCCTTCCAGGCTCTCACCACCCTCCTGGTGAAGAACTTCTCCCTAACATCCAACCTGAATCTCCCCATTTCCAGCTTTGTTCCATTCCCCCCAGTCCTATCCCTACCTGACAGCCTAAAAAGTCCCTCCCCAGCTTTCCTGTTGCCCCCCTTAAGATACTGCAGGGTCACAATAAGGTCACCTCAGAGCCTTCTTTTCCCCAGACTGCACAGCCCCTGCTCCCTCAGTCAGGTTCCTTTCATCTGCTCCCAGATTGGCCTGATCCCAGCCTCAGTCCCTTCTTACCCTCAGCACATCAGAGGTCACTTACTGTCACCGTGTCGTACCCCAAGGCCACCTGCACATCACCGAACCCATACCTCAGGGTGTAGGTCACACTGATGCTCGAGAAGGTGGAGGACAGGCTGCTGTTGAACCTGGCATGATTTGCTGCACAGAGAGAAGATCACAACCCCCCCCCCAGGTCACATCCTGCTCTGGGCTCAGCACCACTCCTGTCCCCACGCAGGCAGAAATCCCCAGTGAAGGGAAGGGACTGGCCCAAAGCAGCGAACACCAAACCCCATCAGCTCTCACTGATGTCCCTGCCACAGCTCCAGCACGCAAGGGGTGTCTGAGAGGTGCAGTGGGATGCTGCTGTCCCCTCTAAGGGATGCTCACCACAGGCTGGGGTCTGGCAGTAGGTGGAGGGCACCCAGAGGTTGGAGGAGCCAGTGTCAAACAGCGCCAGGAAGCGCTGCGGGGGGGTCCCGACGCTGATCTCCCCGAAGTAGAAGGACTGTGAACAAAGATGGGACACAGCTCTGCTTCTGCCTGCCCTTTTTTCAGCTCTCCTAGCTGAGAAACCCAAAGTGCCAAGGAGCTGTGCAGAGAGCTTGGCACCCTTGAGTGCCTGAGGGGCAGCCAAAGCACTTGAAGCGGGGCAATGAGGCAATGATTTGCCTACAAGCTGGGGCCAGGAGTGGCAGATCTGCCCCATAACCATCAAACTCTGCCTCTGCTGAGGAGGGAAATCAGCTCAGGGTGAGCTGTGCTGCCTCCTGCCTGTGTCCCCCAGCGTCACCCAGCCCTTGGAGCCAGGCTTCAAAGACTCCAAGGCTCCTGCCCATGCCCAGTGCAGCCTCTCCACTTGAGACTGGGGAGGGACTCAAGCCACCTACTATAGAGCTTCCTGCAGGCAACCGAGAAAAGAGGAGGCCACCCCCAAAGCCAGAGCTGGGTGGTTCAGAGGAGGAGGAGGCAGAAGGCTTCATACTTACATCCAGGTAGTTGGTTAGGGGTTCAAAAGCCACAGAGTTACTGGACTGGTATTTCCTGCCAGGATCCCCCCTGAGGTCCTGCAGGAAACCTTCTGGCACCCCTTTCTCTCTCATCACCTCCCTCAGGGACTTGCCTTTCTTCAGGACGATTCTGTGCTGGCTGGAGAGGGCAGTGAGATGCTAAGTGGCTGCTCAGCCCCAGCTCACCCTCCTGAGGGTGAGCTTCACTCCGCAGCCAGACCCAGCACCCAGGGCTCACCTTGTAGCCCCCTCCCCAAGCTGGAGGCAGAGCAGGGCCAGCAGCAGCCACCACATGTCCCTGGGTGGTGGTGGCTCCATGGCAGCTCCTGTGCTGCCTGGCCCAGGGCAGGGTGTTTATAGGCAGCACCGTGCCCAGCCCCTGCCTCCGGAAGCCTCTTTGCTCTATCGCTGCACCCACCCAACACCAACGCTTGTGGTCTGGTTATCACCACAGCCACCCTGATTTCACCTCCTTCACCTGGCTGTCCAGACACTAATAGGTTGCCCAGCACCTCTGATACCAAGACCAAATATGTGACAGTTGATAAAAAGCAGAATTCTGCTGTTATCAAGAAGTTAAAAGTATTTTCCCTCGCCTCCAGCACCACCTTGATCTTTGCAGGAGAACAAAGGCAGAACACACCCTGTGGAGCAAGTGGAAGACGTTTATGGTACTGCTGGTCCCCTTTTGACCCATCCAGGCAGCCAAGGAAGTGCCAGGGCCAAGCAAGATTTATTCCATCCAGGTCTACAAACTGTTACACCCAAACTCCCTCCACGCAGCTAGCAGGAGCCAGCAGGGCAGGGCTGCTTCTGCAGCCCAATTCTGAGCCTCTCAGGGACTAGCAAAATGTCCCCCAGCAATGTCTCCTGCTTCTGCAGCCCAATTCTGAGCCTCTCAGGGACTAGCAAAATGTCCCCCAGCAATGTCTCCTGCTTCTGCAGCCCAATTCTGAGCCTCTCAGGGACTAGCAAAATGTCCCCCAGCAATGTCTCCTTCCAGGCATTTGTCATCCTGCTCCTCCTGGCCTCCAGCTCTGCAAATAGCCCTGCAAGAAGCTGAGATGGAGGCTGCTGAGCACAGCAGCCCTGAGAGGTGCCACAGAACTTTACCTGCCCTGTGAAACCCTCCAAGAATCACAGAATCACAGAATCAAGCAGGTTGGAAGAGAGCTCCAAGCTCAGCCAGCCCAACCTAGCACCCAGCCCTGCCCAACCAACCAGACCATGGCACTCAGTGCCCCAGCCAGGCTTGGCTGCAACACCTCCAGCCACAGCCACTCCACCACCTCCCTGGGCAGCCCATTCCAGTGCCAATCACTCTCTCTGACAACAACTTCCTAACAACATCCAGCCTAGACCTGCCCTGGCACAGTTTGAGGCTGTGTCCCCTTCTTCTGGCCTGGCTGCCTGGCAGCAGAGCCCAACCCCACCTGGCTACAGCCTCCCTGCAGGCAGCTGCAGGCAGCAATGAGCTCTGCCCTGAGCCTCCTCTGCTGCAGGCTGCACCCCCCCAGCTCCCTCAGCCTCTCCTCACAGGGCTGTGCTCCAGGCCCCTCCCCAGCCTTGCTGCCCTTCTCCAAACACCTTCCAGCACCTCAGCATCTCTCTGCAATTCAGGAGCCCAGAACTGGACACAGCACTGCAGGAGTGGCCTGAGCAGTGCTGAGCACAGGGGCACAAGAACCTCCCTTGTCCTGCTGCCCACACTGCTCCTGAGCCAGCCCAGGATGCCATTGGCTCTGCTGCCCACCTGGGCACACTGCTGCCTCAGAAGCTGAGATGGAGGCTAAAAGCTGCTGAGCATAGCAGCCCTGAAAGGTGTAACAGAGCTTCACTTGCCATGTGAAACCCTCCAAGAAGCTGAGATGTGGGCTAGAAGATGCTGAATATAGCAGCCCTGAAAGGTGTAACAGAGCTTTACCAGCCCTGTGGCAACTCAGCCATCTCCAGAGGGCAATGTCATAGAATCATTGAGGTTACCCTCTAAGAGCATCCAGCCCAACCACCAACCCAGCACCACCATGGCCACTAAACCATGCCCCAAACAGCCATGGTCACAGCTTTCTTAGACCCCTCCAGGGATGGAGGCTCCACCACCTCCCTGGGCAGCCTGTGCCAATCCCTGACCACCACTCTTGCAGTGAAGAACTTTGAGTCTTTGCTCAGCAACTTTGATTTGCTGCAGTTCCTTATCCATGTCAGAGTTAGACCAAGGCTGCTCAGCTCTGTCTGCTGCCTTTGAGGTGTGATCTCCCAGGGGCTTTGAGTGATGCTGGCCATACCCAGGCTGCAGAGGAGCATGGATCTGGGCATTTGTTCACAGAGGGGTTTGGTTCTGGGAGACTTCCCTTCCCCTGGGAAGGTGGTGCCAGCCCTGCCAGCCCTTGCCAGGTGACTGAGGATCCATCAGCCTTGTGCTCTGAGGCCTGGGTGCTCACCATCTGCAGAAACTCTGCCAGGCACTGCTGAGGAAAGGTGACTCTCCCCATGCCCTCATCACCCTGGCATGTCCTCATCACCCTGGCAGCCTCCCCTCCCACGAGGACCCTGAAGAGACAACCATGGGAGGTTTTCCTGTGCAAAGCTCTCAGCAAAGCAGCCCCAGCTGGACCAAAAGGTGGAGGCTGCCCAGACCCCTCTGCCTGGGGCACACTGGGACAGCTCCACCTTGACTCTGTGTTTTAACCCTTACTGCTTCCAGCCCCACCACATGCTCCATTTCACTGGGACCAAAACCTTGTCCAGGTCTCAGCTGGGGGTCACCCACATATGCACCCCAGGGAGGAGGCAGGAGAGAGGCCACCACTTCCCTCCAGGATGGAGCAGGAGCAGCCCCACTGCCCTGGGCTGCAGGGCACCTGCAGTGGCCCCAGTCCCTGCTCAGGGTGGAGATGGAGCCCAGCAGGCTCCTGCTGGTGTCCTCGGACTGGTGCAGCTCAGGAACACAGACACAAACGTCCTCCTCCATCACATCCTGACGGACCTGCGCTGCTTGGAGGGATCCTGCAGGGAGCAAAGGGAGGAGGAAAGCTCAGCAGGGACATGGTTCAGCCTTCTCCTGCCCCTTCCTGCCACCACTGCTGCTTGGAGCAGCTTCAGCTCTCTGAAATCTCCCCATTTTAAAGGGGAGGGGAAATGCCCTTCCCTCCTCCTCCTCCTCCCCCCATCCCCCTCCCTCCTATCTAATCTGCCTCTGTCTGGCTGCGCTCAGCCTGTGTCAATATTTTGACACAAAGCACCGAGGAGTTTGTGTCCTTTCCCTGCTGGGATGGCAGAGCTATTAATACCTCTGCTAATGAGCCCTGATGATAAAGAGCTTCTAAGAAAGGCAGCTGGATCCCAGGAAAAGAGTGGTGTTATCCGAGCCTCCCCCAGCCGAGGGGTTCCCCTGCCCCTAGGGCCACCAACCACACCAGCTGTGACCCAGTGGCCCTGCCCGGGGACTTAAGGGTCATTTGGATGTCATGACTAACCTAGGATGACCTCATACTTCCACTTCAACTTAGTCACAGGACTTTGTTAGCCCTTATCCAGCTGCAGGGAAGATTAGTGCCCTCCCAGCCACCCCCCCACCCCCCCCCCACACACACACACCTCTGACCAGGTTTCCTCATGCCCAGGAGGAAGGCTGGAGGAGGAGGAGGAGGAGGAGGTGGGGACAAACCAGCCCCACAGCTTTGCCGGGTGGAGAGATCGGTTCAGCCCTGCAAGTACCAGCAGCAGCAGGAGCCAGGACAGCCTGTCCCTGCGGTCAGCCCAAGGTCATCACAAACTGCAAGCCAAGCACTGTGCACTGCCACCAGCTGTGTTTGCCTGGGGAGGTGCTGCTGAGCCTCTGGCTGGAGGGACTGAGTGCACAGAAACAGCCAGGTTGGAAAAGATCCTCAGGATCACCAAGGCCAAGCTATAATCCTGCTCTACAAGGTTCACCTTAAACCTGGAGCCAGGTAGGGGTTGCAGCACAGGAGGTTGCAGCTCAGCACAAGAGGGAATTGCTTGCCTGGAAGGGTCCCAGAGCCCTGGCACAGGCTGCCCAGAGAGGTTGTGGAGTCTCCTTGTGTGGAGCCTTTTAAAGCCTGTCTGGATGTGTTGCTGTGTGCCCTGAGCTAGATTGGAGGGTCCTGCTCTGGCAGGGGCTCAGTGACCTCTTTGGGTCCCTTCCAACCCCTGACACCCTATGAGCCTGTGAACCATATCCCCAAGCACCACATCCAAACGACTCTTAAACACATCCAGGGTGGGTGACTCCACCACCTCCCTGGGCAGCTCATTCCCAGCCTGGCAGCTGGCAGGGGCTGGAGGAGGGTGAAGCTGAACCTCCTTGTGAGGGGGGTCTTGGCACCTCCAGACACATACCAGCACCTGACAGCACAGAGCAGAGCTGGAGGTGCTTAAGGCCAGGCTGGCTGAGGCTGTGTGCAGCCTGCTCTAGGGTTGGGTGTCCCTGGGCATGGCAGGGGGGTTGGAACTGGCTGATCCTTGTGGTCCCTTCCAACCCTGATGGATTCTATGCTTCTATGGATTGTTGGGGGGGATCCCTGGGGGAAGTCCTGTCCTCAGGGCTGTGGTTGGTGTTCAAAACCAAGCAGGGTGATGTTTTGCTGTCCTGGTCCCTGCTGCTTCTCACCTGCAAAGCAAAACCCTTGCAGGTATCAGGTTCAGGATGTGCATTCTGGGCTTGGCCCTCGCTGAGATAAAGGAGGACAGGAGTGAATTGGACACTGAGGAGCTGCAGGAGGCCCAGAGAAGGACAACAAAGCTGGTAAAGGGTCTGGGGCAGAAGTTTTCTGGGGAGCAACTGGGAACTGAGGTTTTCCACTCTGGAGAAAAGGAGGCTGAGGGGAGACCTCATTGCTGTCTACAGCTCCTTGAAAGGAGGCTGGAGCCAGGTGGGGGTTGGGCTCTTCTGCCTAAAGACAGGAGAAAAGGAAACAGCCCCAAGTTGCACCAGGGGAGGTTTAGGTTGGCTGTGAGAGACAATTTCTTCCCTCGAGGGTTGTCAAAGCCTGGAACAGTCTGCCCAGGGCAGTGGTGGATTCCTCATGCCTGGAGGTGTTTCAGAGCCATGGAGATGTGCTGAGGGCCATGGTTTAGTGGTGACCTGGCAGTGCTGGGTTGGGCTCCATGATCACAGGCTCACAGATCACAGATGTTAGGGGTTGGGAGGGACCCAAAGAGATAATCAACTCCAACCCCCCCCCTGCCAGAGCAGGACCTTGCAATCGAGGTCAGGTCTCAGAGATCTTTTCCAACCAAAACGATTCCATGACTGAGCTTATCCTGGCACTTCCCTTCCTGCAGAGAGAGGGTCTGAGGCTCACAACTCATCAGCCTGCCCTCAGCCATCACTCCACAAACTCAGGTGAGAGGCAGCCTGAGCTGTTGGGGTTTATTTATAACAGGAGCCTGTGAGGACACACTGAGAAATCCCAGAGGGACAGGGAGCTGTGTGGACAGAGAGGAACACCAAAGTGCAGAGGAAGCCCAAGAGCTGCTCCAGGCCAGGAGAGGGGCTGAGGTTTGCTGCTCCAAGCCCTCTAGGCTGAGGTGGCAAAGCCGATGCGGCCGTTGGCCATGTCGAAGATGGTGTAGTACTCCTTGAGGAACACATCCCCCAGGATCCAGAGGGGCTGCCCATCCTGGGAGGGCAGGTAGGTGGGCTCAATGCCAAGGGTGCAGTAGCCATTCTTCTGTAAGGGGGCAACGAGAGAGAGAGAGAGTCAGAGCCTCAAAGGAGCACCAGGACCCTGCTAGCTGAGCTGCAGGGAGGGGGCAGCAGCCCGCAGGTAGGATCTGCGCAGGCAGGGAGAGCTTTGCTGCTTGTCAGGAAGCAGCAGGTCCCTCCCTGGCCCTCAGCAGGGTGAGGGGGCCCAGCTCATACGTACGTTGATGACATAGGCAGAGGGGTAGAGTGGGAGCAGAGCCCCACTGATGACGAAGGTGATGGTGGGCATGCTCTGGATCCGGCTGCAGTCAACTGCGTACTGCAGAGAGAGAGTGAAGAGCAGCTTATGGCCCCCACAAGAGCAGAGATGCCCCCCACAGACACAGCCTCCTCCTCCTCCTCCTCCTTCCCTGACGTGCCTGCAGCACCATGTCCTGTAGGTGGCACTGGGTCACGCCCACGGCTTCTGGCTCACCTGCAAGCCCCCTGCACACCTCCAAAGCCTGCCCTGCTCTTACCCCATAGCTGGTCTGCTGGGCACCTGTGTACTGCAGGAAGCCATCGATGTACTCCTGGGGCACAGTCAGCAGGTAGGTGCCCGTGTCCACGATGGCCTGGCAGCCCTGGCTGCACCAGCCAGTTGCTGTCTGCCCAATGGCAAACCTGGCCAGAGAAGAAGGAAAAGGACATCACTTCCAGCACCTACAGGCAGCTGAAGACACCTTGGCTGGATCTGGAAGTGTGGGATGCTCCCAAGCGCGGTGCCTAACCCCCACCCTGAGTTCCTGCCTGCAGCCATAGCTGCAGACTCACCTAGAGGACAGCTCCACACCCCTGAGGTGCCCAGGGTGGGTGGTGCCCAGCAGGTACAAACACAGCTCACCTGTCGAGTGCAAGCTGCCAGTAGGGCTGCTGGGTCAGGGGTGCCCAGACGATGTCCCCGCGGAACAGGCGACTGTCGGTGCCCCCCAGGATCAGCTCTCCCCCGTAGCTGTAGGTGGGCTGCCTGCAAACACAGAGTCACAGCAGCAGGCCTTGGGGCACTGGTGTCAGATGCATGGGCTGGGGTGGGGCAGAGGGCACAGGGAACCTGCCCTGGGACAGGCAGTGGTGGGCAAGGGCTTGCTGTGATAGGATGAGAGGGAAAAGGATTGAAGCTTGAGAAGGGGAGAGCGAAGGGGAGGTAGAAATTCTTGAGGGTGAGGGTGGTGGCCAGGGAGGTTGTGGATTCCCCCTCCCTGGAGGCGTTCAAGATCAGGCTGGATGAAGCCTTGAGCAACCTGGGCTAGTGGGAGGTGTCCCTTGCCTATGGCAGAGGCTTGGAACTGGATGATCTTGAAGGGCCCTTCCAACCCAACCCTTGCAGAAGGTCCCTGGCAGATCCTTACCGAGAGAAGTAGAAGCTGAAGATGGGCTGGGTGAGCTGGTTCTGCTGCAGCATGCCCTGCAGCGCAGTGGGCATCCCTCCCACTCCCAGGGAGGAGTAGGCCATTCCCAGGATCCCATCAAACTCAGCAAAGTAGAAGGGCTGGGTGGGCTCGTTCTGGCTGAGCCCAAACTCCTGCTGCGTGACCGTGATGCTCTGGATCTGGAGGAGAAGGGGACACCAGGTCACTCTGCCTGCTTAGGCAAGCCCAAGCAGCCATGGGATGGGATGGCTGAAAGGCCAAGGAGCACACTGCAAGGTCCTAGCTGCTGAAAACATCCCAGGGCAGCTGGGAAAAATGAGCAGAAATTGGGTTAAAGGAAAGTAAAAACCCAGGTGAGAACCACCTGGCACTGGCTGTGCCCAGCCCAGGTCCTGGCTTGTCTTGGCTGCACAAGACAGGAGATCTGCTCTTGTCTGGTAGCCAGGTGGGGTTGGGCTCTGCTGCCAGGCAGCCAGGGACAGAACAAGAGGACAAAGCCTCAAGCTGTGCCAGGGCAAGTTCAGGCTGGAGGTTAGGAGGAAGTTGTTGGCAGAGAGAGTGATTGGCACTGGAATGGGCTGCCCAGGGAGGTGGTGGAGTGGCTGTGGCTGGAGGTGTTGCAGCCAAGCCTGGCTGGGGCACTTAGTGCCATGGTCTGGTTGGTTGGGCAGGACTGGGTGCTAGGCTGGGCTGGGTGAGCTTGGAGCTCTCTTCCAACCTGCTTGATGCTATGATTCTATGTCCCTGCTGACTGCAGGGGGTTTTGGACAAGCTGACCTTGGAGGGTCCCTTCCACCCCAATGCAGTTTGTGGTTCTAGGACTCTACATCTCCTTTCTTGTCTCCCCCCTCTTGGACCAGCTCCCTGGAGATGTTTAAAAGGAGGCTGCATGAGGCACATGAGTGCCATGGGTTAGTTGGGTTGGACTCAGTGATCTCAGAGGTCTTTTCCAACCTGGTTAGTTCTGTGCTTCTGTGCCCCAGGTGGGAGGCAGTGCCCAGGAGCAGGAGGGCAGCAGGAGCTGCACTCACCCTCAGCGTGTCGGAGCCCAGGAGCACGGTGAGGGCGCCGCTGCCGTAGGACAGGGTGTAGGACTGGCCAGTGGAGCTGAAGGTGGAGGAGGAGCTGGGGTTGAACTTGGCATGGTTGACTGTGTGAGAGGCAAGAGGACAAAGCTTCTGGGTATGGGCACGGTGGGAGTTCACCTGCTGGCACAGCAGCTCGCTAGGGAGCCAGCTGTGAAGAGCAGGACAGGCTGTTCCTCTGCATCCCAGCTTTGCATCCCAGCTCTGCCTGCATCCCTCCCCAGGAAAACAGCTGTTGGGATCACATCAGCCACCCAGCATGGCCAAAGCCATCAGCAGTCACACCCCCACCCCACCAGCAGTGAGTTACATCAGGTGAGCTCTGCCAGGGCATGGGACATCAGCTCCTTGAGCCATGGCTTTGCTCTTCCCTCCACCTGGCCACAGAGGGTCAGGCACAACCATGTGACTGCTGTGCTCTGGGGACACCCACGATGGCCACAGTGACTTGGCCATCTTCCTTTACACTGAGGGTGGTGAGATCCTGGCCCAGGTTGCCCAGAGAGGTGGGAAATGCCCCATCCCTGGCACCATTCCAGGTGAGGTTGCTTGGGGCTCTGAGCAACCTGCTCTGGTTGCAGATGTCTCTGCTGACTGCAGGGGGTTGGACTGGATGAGCTTTAAAGGTCCCTTCCCACCCAGACCAGTCTGTGAGGAGCCAGAGGGCAGTACCAGGGAGCAGCTATCCCACAGCAGCATGCTGGGATCCTGATCTCTCCCACACGATGGGAGCTCAGCAGTGTGGGGCACTCACAGCAGGCTGGGGTCTGGCAGTAGGTGGAGGGCACCCAGAGGTTGGAGGAGCCAGTGTCAAACAGTACCAAGAACTTCTGTGGAGGGGTCCCAATGCTGATCTCCCCGAAGTAGGAGGCCTGTGGACAAGAGATGGGCATCTCTGTTGGCCACAGGGTCAGGGACTGAGCAGGGTTTCACCTCCCAGCCCTGTGCCAACATGCCAGTGCTTTGCAGGGTGGTGGGAATGCCAAGCTCTCTCCTGCAGGCAGGCACAGGCTGAGCTGGAGAAAAGAAGATTCCAAAGAGACCAATGCCAGGATGAGGAGCAGAGGTGGAAGCTGAGGCAGAGGAAGTTTCATGTGAACATGAGGAGGAATTTTTTTTCCCTGTGAGGGTGACAGAGCCCTGGAACAGGCTGCCCAGGAGGGTTGTGGAATCTCCCTCTCCAGAGGTATTCAAAGCCCACCTGGATGTGTTCCTGTGTGATCTGCTCTAAGTGATCCTGCTCTGGCAGGGGGCTTGGACTGGCTGAGCTGTGGAGGTCCCTCCCAGCCCCTGACATTCTGTGACCTTGGAGCATCCTTCCAGTATATGAAGGGGACCTATAAGGAAGGCTGGGGAAGGACTGTTCAGAAGGGTCTGTGGTGACAGGACAAGGGGCAGTGGTTTGAAACTGGAGCAGGGCAGAGTTAGAATGGACATCAGGAGGAAGCTCTGCACAGTGAGGGTGGTGAAACACTGGAACAGGCTGCCCAGGGAGGTGGTTGAGGTCCTGTCCCTGGAGACGTTCAAGATCAGACTGGATGCAGCCCAGGGCAGGCTGCTCTAGCTGGAGGTGTCCCTGCTGCCTGCTCAAGGATCACTTCCACCCCCCTGCATTCTGCTTTTTCCCCTCAAAGAGGTAACATTTGATATTTCTTTGGTTAGGTCTTGTCAGCCATCCAGAGAAGCATCACTTTATGGCTCGGGGAGGAGGGAAAAGGACTGAGAAAGAAGGGGGGGAAAAGCAATCTCTGGGTGCTGGAGGGTGAAGGGATTGCTGCAGCAGCTGGGAAGGAGGAAGGAAAGGGGAGTGTGGTGCATGGAGAGGCAGTGAGAGGAGCCTGAGGCACTCACATCCAGGTGGTTGGTTATGGGCTCGTTCACAACATAGCCCTCACTGGCGTTGAATTTCTGAGCTGGAGCAGATTTCATCCTCCTCAGGTAGTCCTCCAGCACTCCAGCCTCCCTCATCCTCTCCCGTATGGATTTGCCTTTCTTCAGCTCGATTCTGCACAGAGGGAGGAACCACAGCAAAGCTCAGCAGGAGGTGAGAAGCTTTGGGCGTTTTCCCACTGCTCTGAACTCTGCCACCGTGGGAGCTCTGCTGCCGTGCATGTCCCCAGGGGCTGCCCACCCAGGAGTGGATGCAGCATGGGCTAAGAGCAAAGGGGATCTGTGGAGATGCAGAAGGCCAGAGGCAGACCTGGTTAGACCTGGGCAGCATCCTTAGGGATACAGGGGAGCATCCTTAGGGACACAGGGCAGCATCTTTAGGGACATAATACAGCATCCTTAGGGACACAGGGCAGGATCCTTAGGGACACAGGGCAGCATCTTTAGGGACATAATACAGCATCCTTAGGGACACAGGGCAGCATCTTTAGGGACATAATACAGCATCCTTAGGGACACAGGGCAGCATCTTTAGGGACATAATACAGTATCCATGGGGACACAGTGCAGCATCCTTAGGGACACAGCGCAGCATCCTTGGGCAAATGATACAGCATCCTTAGGGACACAGGGCAGCATCTTTAGGGACATAATACAGCATCCTTAGGGACACAGTGCAGTATCCATAGGGACATAATACAGCATCCTTAGGGACACAGTGCAGTATCCATAGGGACATAATACAGCATCCTTAGGGACACAACACAGCATCCTTAGGGACACAGTGCAGCACCTGTGGGGACACATTACAGCATCCTTAGGGACACAATGCAGCGTCCTTAGGACACTGCACCATCCATGGGGACACAGTGCAGAACCCTCAGGGACACAGTGCAGCCCGTGCAGGTCACAGCTCTGTCACCTTCTCCCTTGCCCTTTTTGCTGCTGGACACTCACCTCACCAACCCCTCTGAGAGCTGGAGACACAGCAGGGCCAGGATGAGCCACTTCATGGTGCAGGACTTGTCCAGTGCTCCTCACGCAGCTTCTCGGAGCTCACAGCAGCTGAGCTGAGCTGCTCCCAGCCTGCCCAGTTTTATACTGGGAGGCAGTGGCTGCCTCCTTATCTACTGACCTGCATTTTCCACTGCCATCACGTGCAGCCCGGGCGTCAAGGCTCTCTTTGTGTGCTGGACCACGAGGATTTCGAGGAGTTTGTGTCCTTAGCCAGGCGCTCAGGTGGGAATGGAGCAGCACTGCTGAGATCAAAGTGTTAGCATCGATAAGCTCTTATCACAGCAGGAGTGACCCAGACGGCACGGCCTGGCGCTGGGGACGTTAGCTGTGTTCCTCCAAACCTGGGCGAAACCCCTGTCCCCAAAACAAAGGAGCTCTTGGCACAGGATGGAACCGGCCCCAGGCTTTTGTCTGCCGCTCTTCCGCCCCGGCCAGCCCCAACCACCTGCCCTCAGGCACCTTCTGCCGTGGAGGAGGAGGAGGAGGAGGAGGGATGGCTGCTGCTGCTCCTCAGGTTTCTCCAGGGCACGGTGGAAAACCCTGGAGCTGGATGCTTTGCTCATAGAATCATACAATCGCCAGGGCTGGAAGGGACCTCAAGGCTCAGACTGGAAGGGACCTCAAGGATCAGACTGGAAGGGACCTCAAGGATCAGCCAGTTCCAACCCCCCCCTGCCACGGGCAGGGACACCTCACACTAGGTCAGGCTGCCCAGAGCCTCATCCTGCCTGGCCTTAAAAACTGCCAGGGATGAAGCTTCCACCACCTGCCTGGGCAGCTCCTTCCAGGGTCTCAGCACCCTCATGCTGAAGAACTTCTTCCTAACATCCAAACTGACTCTCCCCACTTGCAGTTTTGCTCCATTCCCTCCAGTCCTATCCCTACCTGACAGCCTAAAAAGTCCCTCCCCAGCTTTCTTGTAGCCCATTTCAGATACCTGAAGGCCACAATAAGGTCTCCTTGGAGCCTCCTCTTCTCCAGACTGCACAACCCCAACTCTCTCAGCCTGTCCCCATAGCAGAGCAGCTCCAGACCTCTGAGCATTGTGACCCTTCTCTGGACACCTCCAGATCTTTCCTGTCCCAGGGGCTCCAGCACTGGGCACAGTGCTGCAGGTGAGGTCTCATCAGAGTGGTGCAGAGGGGCAGAATCCCCTCCCTGGCCCTGCTGCCCACACTGCTCTGGCTGCAGCCCAGGCTCTGCTTGCTCTCTGGGCTGCCAGAGCACACTGACAGCTCAGATTGAGCTTCTCACCCACCAGCACCAGCTTGGGGCCCCCTCCCCAGGGCTGCTCTCAAGCCAGGCACTGCCCAACCTATATCAGCACCTGGGATTGCCCCAACCTAGCTGCAGGACCTTGCCCTTGGCCTTGTTGAACTTCATGAGGTTGGCTTGGGCTCAGCTCTGCAGCCTGCCCAGGTCCCTCTGGATGGATCCCTCCAGCCTGTCAGCCACACCACACAGCTTGGTGTCTTCAGCAGACTTGCTGAGGGTGCCTCAATGCCACTGCCCATGGCACTGGCACAGGTGGTGAACAAGACTGGTTCCAGTACTGACCCTCGAGGGACTCCACTTGGACATGGACCCATTAGCAGCCACTCCTTGAGTGCCAGTTTGTAACCCCCTGAGTTGTCCATCCTCAAACCCACCTTTTAGCAGCCTGGAGAGCAGGATGTCATGTGGGGCAGTGTTGGAGGCTTTGCTAAGGTTCAGGTGAATGATGTCAGTTGCTTCTCCTAAGGGTTTGAGGAGCCCAAGAGGTTTCTGCTCTCATTTTCTCATAGGTGGGTTCTGATGTTGTTCTTCCCCACTGCTTCCAGCACTGGATTCAGCTCTGAGGTCTCCAACAGAAGGACATGGACCTGTTGGAAAGGGTCCAGAGGAAGCCATGAAGATGATCAGAGGGCTGAAGCATCTCTGCTACAAGGACAGGCTGAGAAAGTTGGGAGTGTTCAGCCTGGAGAAGGCTCGAGGGAGACCTCAGAGCAGCCTTCCAGTAGCTGAAGGGGCTCCAGGAGAACTGGGGAGGGACTTCTGACAAGGGCTGGGAGTGATGGGACAAAGGACCATGGCTTTAAGCTGAGAGTAGCTTTAGATTAGATGCAGAGGAAGAAATTCTCCACTCTGAGGGTGATGAGACCCTGGCCCAGGTTGCCCAGAGGAGAGGGAGATGTCCTCATCTCTGAAACTATTCCAGGTGAGGCTGTTTGGGGTACTCTGAACACCCTGCTCTAGTTGGGGATGTCCCTGCTGACTGCAAGGGGGGTGGGACTGGATGAGCTTTAAAGGTCCCTTCCAGCCCAAACCACTCCAAAAGTCTCTTCATTAGCCTCCCAGTCCTGCTGGTTTCCAGATGTCACAAGCCCCCAGCCCTGCTTCTGCATCCATACTACTTTGGGCAGAAATCACATGGATTTGGGATTTATTTCTGTTGTACTTTGTGGAGCAACTGATTCTCTTTCCCCCTTGCATCACAAGGCAGGAGCTGTGCTTCCCTTCCCAGGAGAGGTTTAACCCATCCAGCTCAGAAAGTTGCTGTGCAGGCATCCAGCCAGACCTGGGCAGACAGAGCTGGGCACAGAGGAACCAAATGAGGTTCAAAAGGCCAAGTGCAGAGTCCTGCACCTGGGGAGGAAGAGTAAACTGCAGCAGGGCAGGCTGGGAGGTGACTGCTGGAGAGCAGCCCCAAGGAGAGGGAGCTGGGAGTGCTGGGGGAGAGCATCCCTGGGGCAGCAATGTGCCCTGGGGGCCAAGAGGGCTAAGGGAAGCCTGGAGGGCATCAAGCAGAGTGTGCCCAGCAGATCAAAGGAGGTTCTCCTCCCCCTCTACTCTGCCCTGCTGAGACCTCATCCTGAGCACTGCCTTCAGTTTTGGGCTCCCCAGTTGAAAAGGGACAGGAACTGCTGGAGAGAGTCCAAGGGAAGGTTATGATGATGAGGGGAGTGGAGCACTGCCTGGTGAGGAGAGGCTGAGGGCCCTGGGGCTGCTTAGTCTGGAGAAGAGAAGAGTGAGAGGGGATTGAATCAATGTCTGTAACTCTCTGAGGGCTGGGGGTCAGGAGTGGGGGACAGGCTCTGCTCACTGCTCCCTGGCACAGGACAAGCAGCAGTGGATGGAAGCAGCAGCACAGGAGGTTGCAGCTCAGCACAAGGGCAACTTCTTGCCTGGAAGGGTCCCAGAGCCCTGGCACAGGCTGCCCAGAGAGGTTGTGGAGTCTCCTTGTGTGGAGCCTTTCCAGACCTGTCTGGATGTGTTCTGTGTGCCCTGAGCTGGATTGGATGGAGCTGCTCTGGCAGGGGGGTTGGACTGGATGATCTCTTTGGGTCCCTTCCAACCCCTGACATCTGTGAGCTGTGAGCCTGTGGTGAGAGCCAGGCCCAGTTTGCCCAGAGAGGTGGGAGCTGCCCCATGCCTGGCACTACTGCAGGTCAGGTTGTTTGGGGCTGTCATCAACCTGCTCCAGCTGGGGATGTCCCTGCTGGCTGCAGGATGAGCTCTGAAGGTCCCTCCCCACCTAAAGCGTTCTGTGAGTTCCTGCAGCCTTTGCTTTCCATTCCCTACCTCTTTGGGTCCCTTCCAAACCCTGACATCCCAGATCCTGTGAAATTCCTTGCTTCTGGGGTTGGTGAGGATATTTTGGCTTAGCCTGTTAAAAAAAAAAGCAAGCACCAAACCCCCCTCCCCCCCCCCCCCCCCCTCCCCGAGGCAGACCCAAACCAAACACCCAAACAGCCCCAAACGTTTGGGCTTAGAGCTGAAATATTTTTCTAGCACACAGAGCAAAATATTTGGGGTCAGAACTTAGCATTTGCTAACAACCAGACACAAATACTGCAGGGTCTGACCTAAGCAGTTCCTAGTGAATGGCCCTCAAGGTTTCCTCAGTTAGAACCTAAAAGGTTCCTAGAATCATAGCATGAAGCAGGTTGGAAGAGAGCTCCAAGCTCCTCCAGCCCAACCTAGCACCCAGCCCTGCCCAACCAACCAGACCATGGCACTAAGTGCCCCAGCCAGGCTTGGCTTCAACACCTCCAGCCACAGCCACTCCACCACCTCCCTGGGCAGCCCATTCCAGTGCCAATCACTCTCTCTGACAACAACTTCCTAACAACATCCAGCCTCATCCTGCCCTGGCACAGCTTGAGGCTGTGTCCTCTTCTTCTGTTGCTGGCTGCCTGGCAGCAGAGCCCAACCCCACCTGGCTACAGCCTCCCTGCAGGCAGCTGCAGGCAGCAATGAGCTCTGCCCTGAGCCTCCTCTGCTGCAGGCTGCACCCCCCCAGCTCCCTCAGCCTCTCCTCACAGGGCTGTGCTCCAGGCCCCTCCCCAGCCTTGCTGCCCTTCTCCAAATACCTTCCAGCACCTCAGCATCTCTCTGCAATGGAGGAGCCCAGAACTGGAGACAGCACTGCAGGGGTGGCCTGAGCAGTGCTGAGCACAGGGGCACAAGAACCTCCCTTGTCCTGCTGCCCACACTGCTCCTGAGCCAGCCCAGGATGCCATTGGCTCTGCTGCCCACCTGGGCACTGCTGCCTCCTCTGCAGCTCCTCTCTGCCAGCACCCCCAGCTCCCTCTCTGCCTGGCTGCTCTCAGCCACTCTGGCCCCAGCCTGTAGTGCTGCTTGGGGTTGTTGTGGCCGAAGTGCAGAACTCTGCACTTGGCCTTGTTCAAATTCATCCCCATGGCCTCTGCCCGCCCATGCAGTTTGGCCAGGTCCTTCTGCAGAGCTCCTCCAGCCTGGTTAGCATCCCTGCTCTGAGCATCTGGACTCTTCACAGCAGGGAGGTTCCACCTCAGTATGAGCAGCTTCTTTGGTGTGAGGGTGCTGGAGGCCTGGAGAAGAGCAGCCCCAGAGGGGATCTGCTCAATGCTCAGCAGGAGCTAAAAGATAGGAGGCAAGAGGCTGGGGCCAGACTCTTGTCAGTGGTGCTCAGTGGCAGGACAAGGAGCAGTGGGCACAAACTGGAATCCAAGAGGTTGTATCTGACCATGAGGAAAAATGTTCAGCCCTGGAGCAGGCTGCTCAGAGAGGCTGTGGAGTCTCCTTCTCTGCAGAGCTTCCAACCCCCCCTGGCCATGGTGATCCTGGACAAGCTGCTGTGGGTGCCCTGCTTTAGCAGGCAGGGTTGGACTGAATCACCTCCAGAGGTCCCTTCCAACCTCCACCATCCTATCACTTCCCTCTCTCCATCACCTCTGCCCATAGCTCAGCATCGCTCATCCCACATCCAACACTCCATGTGGATCTCATTCCCTTGGGAATACCGGGGGGGGGTGTTGTGTCCTTTGCTGGATATTGAGACTGTAATAAAGCAATCAGCTTGTTTGCTAGCAGGATTGATAGATCAACTTCGTAAGATTGGATTAAAAGAGCAAATTCAGGCTGCAAGCAAAGAGCAGTTATCAGAACGTCAACAGACGGAGCCTTATCTGCAGCTCCCCGCGGGCACCCAGCCCTGCCAGCACACAAAGGACTAAGGTGCCCTCTACAGCACAAACAGTTTCCACTCTGGGCACTTCTTGACCTGGAGTCAGACTGCACTCGATTGCTGAGCTGTTTGGTCCCAGAGCAACCAAGGATTTCGTGGAATGGCTCAGGTTGGAAGGGATCACCTCCTCCACCCTCCCCACCACGGGCTGCAATAGCTCTCAGCTAGAGTCAAGGTCTCATCCAGCCTGGCCTTGAACACCCCCAGGCAGGAGGCAGCCACAGCCTCCCTGGGCAGCCTGTTCCAGTCTCACCACCCTCCTACTGAAGAACTTCTTCCTCAGCTCCAGTCTAACCCTGCTCTGCCTCAGCTCTGGACACCCTCAGCCAAAGTCTCTTTGCAGCCTTCCTGCAGGACCCCTTCAGGCACTGGCAGCAGCTCTGAGGTTCCCCTGGAGCCTTCTCCTCTCCAGGCTGCACCCCCCTAGCTCCCTCAGCCTGTGCTCACAGCAGAGCTGCTCCAGCCCTTGGCTATCCTCATGGCCTCCTCTGGCCTCACTCCAGCAGCTCTGTGACCTTCTGCTGGGGACACCAGAACTGGAGGCAGTACTCAAGGTGGGGTGTCAGCAGTAAAGGGGTAGAATCCCCTCTCTTGCCCTGCTGCCCACATTCCTCCTGATGGTTTCTCACACCACAGATCCCTACTTGACCACCAGCACCACACTGGTTTGGGCTGGAGTTAGCTTTGCTCAGAGCAGCTGGCAGGAGGCTGTGTTTTGGATTGGGTGTTGGTAACACAGAGATGTTCTTGTTGTGGCTGAACAGTGCTTACACAGCACCGAGGCCAGGCTGGGAGGGGACACAGCCAGCAGAGCTGAGCCCAAATGACCAAAGGGACATTCCAGACCTTGTGCTCAGCTTAGAAAGTGAAGTGAAACAGAAAATGGAGGCAGAGAGCTGGGGGTGGTCTCTCCAAGTCTCCCTTATGTCTGATGGAACTGCAACATGCCTCATGTCACTGGAACAGGTTGCCCAGGGCTGTGGCTGAGACTCTGTCCCTGCAGAGGTTTGAGGTCAGACTGGATGTGGCCCTGGGCAGCCTGCTCCAGTTGGAGGTGTCCCTGCTGAATGCAGGATGAGCATTGCTCCAGGCAGGATATACAAGGATACAGACAGGGAATGGAAAGCAAAGGCTGCAGGAACTCACAGAATGCTTTAGGTGGGGAGGGACCTTCAGAGCTCATCCTGCAGCCAGCAGGGACATCCCCAACTGGAGCAGGTTGATGACAGCCCCAAACAACCTGACCTGCAGTAGTGCCAGGCATGGGGCAGCTCCCACCTCTCTGGGCAAACTGGGCCTGGCTCTCACCACAGGCTCACAGCTCACAGATGTCAGGCAAGGAAGGGAAATCATCCAGTCCAACCTCCCTGCCAGAGCAGGACCACACAATCTAGCTCAGGGCACACAGGAACACATCATAGAATCAAGCAGGTTGGAAGAGACCTCCAAGCTCATCCAGCCCAACCTAGCACCCAGCCCTGCCCAACCAACCAGACCATGGCACTAAGTGCCCCAGCCAGGCTTTTCTTGAAGACTCCCAGGTGCCTCCACCACCTCCCTGGGCAGCTCATTCCAATGCCAATCACTCTCTCTGTGAAGAACTTCTTCCTAACATTCAGCCTAGACCTACCCTGGCACAACTTGAGACTGTGTCCCCTTGTTCTATTGCTGGTTGCCTGGGAGAAGAGGCCACCCCCCACCTGGCTACAATGTCCCTTTAGGTAGTTGTAGACAGGCCTGGAAAGGCTCCACAGAAGGAGACTCCACAGCAGCCTGTGCCAGGGCTCTGGGACCCTTCCAGGCAAGAAGTTGCCTCTTGTGCTGAGCTGCAACCTCCTGTGCTGCAGCTTCCATCCACTGCTGCTTGTCCTGTCCCAGGGAGCAGTGAGCAGAGCCTGTCCCCCTCCCTAACCCCCAGCCCCTCTCAGTGTTCTCTCCTCCAGACTAAGCAGCCCCAGACTAAAAAGTCCCTCAGCCTCTCCTCAGGCAGTGTTCCAGTCCCCTGATCATCCTCATAGCCTTCTGTTGGACTCTCAGTGTCAAACATTTCTCCCTTCTCTTCAGCCTGAATTTCCCTCTTTTGGTTCCAAACCATCCCCTCATGGTTCTGGCACAAGAGGCCCTACTCAAAAGTCTGTCCCAGCTTTCTGATCACCCACTTGGAGCACTGAAAGGCCACTAGGAGGTCTCCCTGGAACCTCTCTTCTCCAGGCTGAGCAAGCCCAACTCCTTCAGCCTGGCCTCAGAGAATCACAGAATGTCAGGGGTTGGAAGGGACCTCCACAGCTCAGCCAGTCCAAGCCCTGCCAGAGCAGGATCACCCAGAGCAGATCACACAGGAACACATCCAGGCAGGTTCTGAGTATCTCCAGAGAGGGAGACTCCACAGCCCCCCTGGGCAGCCTGTGCCAGGCTCTGTCATCCTCACAGGCAAAAAAATTCCTCCTGATGTTTAAATGAACCTTCCCCTGCCTCAGCTTCCACCACTGCCCCTTGTGCTGGCATTGGGCATCCCCCAGCAGAGCCTGGCCCCAGCCTCTGCCACTCACCTGCACATCTTTATAGCCATTGCTGAGGTCACCTCTCAGCTGCTCTGCTCCAAGCTCCCAGCCCCAGCTCCCTCAGGCTCTGCTCCTAACAGAGCTGTTCCATTCCCTTCAGCATCTTCGTTGCTCTGTGCTGGACTCTTTCACAGCAGAGCCCTTCCAGCCCTTGGAGCATTGCTGTGTCCTCCTCCAGCCCTGCTCCAACAGCTCCATGTCCTTCTTGTGCTGCGGGCTGCAGAGCTGGATGCAAGCCTGCAGGTAAGGTCTCACCAGAGGCCCAGCTTAAACTGCATGAGGCCATGTGGGACCTGTCTGCCTGGGTTCCCATTTTCACCAGGAGGCAAAAGGTCCCTCTGCAACGCTGCCAGTTGTGTCTCTCTCTCTCTGCCCCAGCCACAGAAGACAGGAGCAGGGCACCATGGTTATACTCCATTTATTCTGGATACATTCGTAGTGCACATTAATGTCAGACAGGAGCACTCCTCAGGTCACACAGCACTGCTGCTGTTTGTCACCTCTAAGGTCACAGCCAGCTGAGGGAGGGGGAGGGGAAGGAGGGCAGAATGGATTCCATACAAACAACCTGGAGAAGCAGTTAACAGCAAGAGCCACCCCTCTCATCACAGCAACCAAACCCCCACACCCCTTCCTCCCCACACCGGGGCACTTTTGCTCTTCTGCCACCTCAGAAGCCACCAGCAGAGGTAAGGGCAGGGAGGATTGGCATGGGAGGAGAGCTTGAGGTAACACAGATGAGTCTGGGCCTTCCAAATGCAAAAGCCACACTCAGGGAAGGCAAACAAATGAGATCCTTTGGTTACAATTAACCTTTGCCATACCCTGCTCTGTAATTGCCAACTTCAAAGCTCTCCAGGATTTCCACCAGTGGATTTTTCACCTTTGGTCCTGCTGGGTAACAGGAATCTAAA
This sequence comes from Pogoniulus pusillus, assembly GCF_015220805.1. Classification (NCBI taxonomy): domain Eukaryota; kingdom Metazoa; phylum Chordata; class Aves; order Piciformes; family Lybiidae; genus Pogoniulus; species Pogoniulus pusillus. The sequence continues at coordinate 2,503,177 of NC_087302.1, forward strand.
CCTGTTCTGCTACCTCTGCAGGGCATTTCCAGACAAGCCAAGTTGAAGGGAAAGACAAACTTCCCAGAAAGACTGCTGGCAGCCCTCCCAGGAGCTGAACTTAGGCAATGCAGCCCTTAATGATCCTTAACGACACTTCACAGCCAAAATACCACCTGAGAGGGCTGAGCAACATCCACACAGAGGGACAGAGCTGGGGAGAAAATGGCTGAGAGGACAGAAAGCTGCAGGAGCAAGGCCTGGTTTGGTTTTTCTCCCAGTGAAGAGCATGGTTTAGGGAACAGAGACAGCAGCAACAGTGACACAGTTGAGTCTCCTTGCAGAGACATTAATCCTCCACCCCTCACAGTCCAACCTCTCCTTTGCCATCTTCTCCCTGTAAGGCAGGCACAGCTCACAGATATTCCAACCTCTTTCCCTGGTGGTGGGGGGAGCAAAGCAGCCACAGAAAATGGGTTAAAAAGGGGAAGAAAGCAAACAACAAATCAAAACCCCCTCCCACGATACTAAGCACCAGGAGAAGCTGCAGTTCCTACCACAAGGTTCTTGGGGTGAAAGATCTCAGTTTGCACTCACCAGGGAATCCAAAACAGGGAGGGAAAAGTTTGATTGATTAACTCAAACCCCAACCAAGAACCTTTAAAAAGGTTAAGGCAGTGAAATTCTCTCTGTGTAGCACATGGCTGCTCTCCAGGCCATCCCCTGAACTCCAGCAGAAAAAGGAGCCCAGGGAAGACACCAGAGAGTTCCTGAAGTGATTAGGAAATGCCAGCTCAGAAGGCTTGGGCAAGCCGAGCTGGCAGGAGGTGTCCCTGCCCACGGCAGGGGGGTTGGAACTGGATGTTCTTCAAGCTCCCTTCCAACCCAAAGCATTCCACGAATCTAGGAGTCTAAGTCCACAGCTTTCAACCCAGCGCTGGTTTCTCCTCTGGAAGCATCTCAGGCATGGCCACTAGAGGAAGCTGTGACACTGGCAAGCACCACTCAGGCTGCCCCACAGGGAAAGAGCCCCGACGGTGACATTGCTGCTGCTGCTGCTCCTCCCCCAAGATCTACCACCTCCTGTTCAGACACAGTCCCTGCACTTCCACATCACCTCAAAACCAGAACCTGAGGAAGTTCTCAAAGGGCCCTGGCTGCTTTATGGCAGCATTGCTCTTGGGAAGCTTTCCAGCAAAGCAAAGCAAAACAAAAAGGGACAAAGTCACTGGGGCCTGACCCCCAAAGTGCACCCTGAAAGCCATCACTGACAACTCCTTCCCCAGCCTCCTGCAGGACGTTTTCCCATGTCACTGCTTAAACATTAAACAAACTCTCTGCAAACAACCAGCTGTGACCAGCTCCTTGCCCCTGAAGCCGTCTGGGAAGCTTTGTGATCCCACCTGAGCCAAGCTGCTGAGCCAGCAGTGCTTATCCCTCACCCACAGCCACCAGAGAGGATGCCACAGGATGCAACACAGAGGAACACTCAGCAAGGAAGCAATCAGATCGCTGAGAGCAGCAGCTGCAGCCAGCACCAGCTCTGTGTTGTCTCACCTTTAAGGACAGGGAGGTGGAGGAGCATCAGATTCACCAGGCACAAGTTGGACAACCCAGTTCGTGTGGAGGACAGGGTGGGCAGCAGCTCAGGAGGTCAAAGCCAGCTCTCCCCAGAGCAAAGCTAACTTAGAACCACCTAAAGAGGATTGAAGCCAGGGCTCTATGGGAGCCAAACCTTCCCAAGGAACCCCCTGATCCCTGCAGCTCACATCTACAGATCCTCATACCTGCCTCATCCCACCCGACAGGAGACAGGCAGCCAGGCCATGGGCCACAGGGAGCACCCAAGCAGCAGCCCCAGGCCTCCCCTGCTTGCTCCCAGGCTGCCACCCAACAGCAGCTGCAGTTAAACACATCCTGCCTTGGGTTAACCAAGCTGCCAGCCTCCTGTTGGGGTGGTGAAAGGGATCTCACCTCTTCTCCCATGGAAACAGCAAACACTTCATCCTGTGCTCCTTTCCTGCAGGGATTTTGCACTGCTCAGCTCAGGCAGCTTCACAGGGAAGCTCCCAGAGCACTGCCCTGTGCTACCATGTGGGAGCTGCTGGGGATGCCCACAAAGATGCCACTTGGAGCTTCTAAAACTCTTGAAGTTCTTCCTTTAAAGCTTAGCACAGCTACTTTTATATATGTCTATATATAAATAAACCTTTTCTTCTCTTGCTTCCCGAAATGAAAGCTAAATTTGGGGGGAGAGGGATACATCATTTGTGTTTTCCCTTCAAAGAAAGTCATTTGGTACAGATAAAAAAATAGATGACTTGGGCTTCCTTTTGCTTAGAGCTGACACAAGGGTTGGGGTGGAGAGAAGAATGGAAGACAAGCACAAGGATTTCCCCCCAAAAATATATGTAAAGAGGATAAAGAAACCCAAACACACAACACCCCACAGACAAGGAGTTTAAGCCTGGAGTGCACTTTGAATTTAGAGTGCAACAGCAGCAAGCCAAGAATTCCTCCAACACTGCTCAGGCTGCTCTCACTTTGCTCCCAAGAAGGTTATGTTTGAAGGTGACATCACAGCACTAACTCCCCAGAAAGGCTGAACTCTAACTGAAAATCAAGTGTCTGCCTCTCAGAAGCAGGCAGCAGCTGAGTGCTGAGGTTCTCTCCTCTTTCACTGACCTCGACCTCAGAGGTTCTCTCCTCTTTCACTGACCTCGACCTCAGAGGTTTTCTCCTCTTTCACTGACCTCGACCTCAGAGGTTCTCTCCTCTTTCACTGACCTCGACCTCAGAGGTTCTCTCCTCTTTCACTGACCTCGACCTCAGAGGTTCTCTCCTCTTTCACTGACCTCAACCTCAGAGGTTCTCTCCTCTTTCACTGACCTCAACATCAGAAGTTCTCTCCTCTTTCACTGACCTCAACATCAGAGGTTTTCTCCTCTTTCACTGACCTCGACCTCAGAGGTTCTCTCCTCTTTCACTGACCTCGACCTCAGAAGTTCTCTCCTCTTTCACTGACCTCGACATCAGAATGAGGGGCAAGGAGAAGGAAGCAAGGATTGGCAATGTTTCTGCTGGCAGCAGGACACCTCGCAGAGGGTTGGATCTCTGTATAGGGCATACCACAGGAAGTGGGGGGGGAGTGGGCTAACCATCACCTGGAGTGTGGCCCACCCCTGGGGAGGGGCCAAGACCCCTAGGGTCAGGTTCAGGGTCACTCCCCCAGGAGTGTTAACCCTATACATTCTCTCAGCTCCTATCTCGGGGAGGAAGATGAAGAACAAACAGCAGAAAGGTGGAACTCAGTATCTCAGAGCACTTCTGGCTCATGGAAACAGAACCTGATGGCAAGGAGTGATGCAGGGAAGGATTAACCTGCAGCGTGGCACCGTGTGGAGAGGGGTGGTGGAACATCCTGCAAGGGGAAGAGGAGCAGAGACCCTAGACAGGACCTCCTGCAGAGGCCTGACAGCTCAACTTAGGCTCAGCCCTGGCATCAAAAGGGGAAAAAAAAAAACAAAACCAACACATCAAAGGCCACAAATTTACCAGAGAGCTCAAAATTAGCCCTTCCAAGCCCACAGTTGGAGGAAACAAACTGCACATTCCCTCTGAGCAAATATTTCTCATGGACTCAGCCAGGCACGGGGGTGGAGGCAACGACTTTGATACAACTCCAAGCTCAGCTGCCTGGCAGCTCTGCTCACAACTCCCACATCTCCCATTTCCCACCCACCCCTGTCACAGCCAGTCCCAGTTTCATCATCATCACAGTTTGATTCACAGCTGCTTTTTCCCCCCACCCCCCCTCCCTACCCCCAAAGTGCAGCTCAGCAAAGCCACCAACCTCTTCCAACCTCTTCTGGTTGCTCCCCAGCAAGCACACGTTTCATATTGGCACCACTTTTGGCACTTACCACTGGGATGCAAAAGGAGCATGGAACAAATAAATAAGTCAAAGAAGAACACTTCTGAAGGGCCATCAAAAAGAAGCCTTAAAAGGCAAAAAAAGGTGGGGCATGGGACAATCAAAGTTTTTGACCCCAAATCTGGCTCACGGTTGCAGTCTTCCCCTCCTCTTTTAACCCAGGGGTTCTTCAGGAGGTCAGGGTTAGGTGATCACAGTGTCTGTGCCCATGGCTGGTTGTCCTCCTCTACTCATTTCTACAGCTGCCTGATTGAAATTGAATCTGAGAGAGGGACAGAAGGATAAAAAGCTTCTATGAGCTGCAAGAAAACAGGAGAAAGGGGTGAGTGGAGGGGGGAAAGACTGCAGCATGAGTTCCCAACTCCTTGGGGATCAGTGAAACCCTAAAGCAAAACTGGACTTTGGAGTGGCCTGGCTGCAGAGCTCACCTGGAGTTACAAAGCATGAACCACAGAACAGCTCTGGTTGGAAATGACCTTTAAGATCATTGAGTCCAACCTACAACCCGACCCCACCACAGCCATTAAACCACATCCCAAAGTGCCATAGCCACACATCCCTTGAACGTCTCCAGGGATGGTGACTCCCTGGGCAGCCTGTTCCAATGCCTGACCCATTCCAATGAAATCCAGAGGGAACAGGCTCAGCTTGCAGAGGAGCTCCCAAAACAGCAACTTGCTTTTGGAAACAGACCTCAGCCGTGCCACTGCCCTGCCTCTGCAGCCAGGCTGCTGGCACCGCGCACACGGCTGCAGGGCTGACCCCACTCGAGGCTGTACCCACACAGCACCAGAGCTGCAGCCACCACCTGCCCCTGCTGCTCACCAGGAGCTTAACTTCCAGAGTCACCAAACATCCCAGGAGGCTTGAAAACTAAACTACACGGGAGAGACGGAGAGGGAGGGGAAGACAGACGGACAGACAGACAAGCCTTTAACATCAGCTGGAGGAGCCATCCCATGGCACCGGGGACAGGGGTAAGGAGGGAAGCAGAAGGCAACGGCCAAGGGAAGTCACACCAGGCACACACTGAAGGGCAGGTCCCACCGCCGTGGCACGGTGCTGGCTCTCGGTGCCCCCTTACAGCGGCAGGTCAGTGCTGTTGTGGCGAGTTTTCCGCGAGGTGCCATCGTCCCTGGGCAGGGCTCTCTGCAGGCTGGACATGGCCGCGGTCTTTTTGAGGTCGATGACCGCGTACGAGTCGGTCCGGCGGGGCGGGCGGGCGGCGGGAGGAGGGACGCAGGGCACCGAGGGCAGGTTCGGATGGCCCTTGCGCGGCTCAGCTTCCAGCTCCACCTGGATGTAGTTGAGCTGCCGCGGCTGGTCGGACCGAGGCCGGGGGAAGTCGAAGCTGAAGACGCTGGGCACGCAGCCCCGCCGGGGCCTCGGCAGGAAGCCACCGCCGCTGCCACCGCCGCTGCCACCACCGCCGCGCCGCCGCCCGCCGCCCCCCTGCGGCACGGCGCTCCCCTTGCCCAGCGAGTCGTGCAGCGGAGCCTCTTCGCCGGCCTCCGAGCAGCCGTTCGGGGAAGGTGTCGGCGCGTCCCCGGGGCACGGCTCTGCCGCTGCCCAGCGCAGGGTTTGGCTCTCCCAGAGCGGCGGCAGCAGCGGCAGGTTCTGGTAGTGCAGCAGAGCCGCCCTGCGCTGCGAGCAGCCGGCAGAGTCCTCCCGGGCCAGCTGCAGGCGCTTGCCCCGGCACAGCGAGGAGCTGCCGGCGGGGAGCAAGCCGTTGACGTTCTGGTAAACGCACTGGGGTGAAGGGCACTCCTCCTCCTCCTCCTCGCACTCGTTGTTGTTGTTGTTGGAGGGGCAGAAGTGCGTCCTGCACTCCCGGTGGTGCCCACAGATGCGCCTGTAGTTGGCTGTAGGACCCAAGACGAACTTAACCTCCCCTGGCTGCAGGAAGACCTGGGGATTGCGGTCTTCCAGGGAGCAGCTGTGGTTCCTATGGGGGAAAGGAGGGTGGACTTCAGGCAAGGAGTGCATACAATGTCGGCCCCTCAGCTCCTGATCACCACTGGCTGTGTTGACGTAGGTGTGGGACTGCAAGGAGAGAAGCAGAGGGACAGTGAAAGGAGAAGCAAAGAGACAAGAGCAGAGCAGCTGCCAGCAGCTGAGAAACCAACAGGAAGAGTTTCTCAGAAGCAGGAGGAGATGAAAGGATCTAAGCATCCAAACAACGTGTGGGCATGGCATCTGGGACATGGTTTAATGGCCATGGTGGTGGTAGGTTGCTGGTTGGACTCTGATTTTAGAGGACTTTTCCAACCCAAACCATTCTGTGATGCTGTGAATGTCAGAAGTTGAAAAAGCATTTGGGAAGGAAAACACAATTCTGGACTTGTGGGCTGAAGGAGAGACAAAAAAAAGGAGTCCAACTGCAGAAGACAGATGACATCTCATAGAATGGATCCTAGAATGGGCTGTGGTTGGAAGGGGCCTCTCAGAGATCATCTCCTCCAACCTCCCCACCATAGGCAGGGACACCTCTCAACTAGACTCAGCTGCTCAAGGTCTCATCCAAACTGGCCTTGAACACCCCCCAAGGGAGTAGGCAGCCAAAACGGTGTTCAGTTCTGGGCCCCCCAGTTTAGGAGGGACATTGAGATGCTTGAGCGTGTCCAGAGAAGGGCAACGAGGCTGGGGAGAGGCCTTGAGCACAGCCCTACGAGGAGAGGCTGAGGGAGCTGGGATTGGTTAGCCTGGAGAAGAGGAGGCTCAGGGCAGACCTTATTGCTGTCTGCAACTACCTGAGGGGAGGTTGTGGCCAGGAGGAGGTTGCTCTCTTCTCTCAGGTGGCCAGCACCAGAACAAGAGGACACAGCCTCAGGCTGTGCCAGGGGAGATTTAGGCTGGAGGTGAGGAGAAAGTTCTTCCCTGAGAGAGTCATTGGACACTGGAATGGGCTGCCCGGGGAGGTGGTGGAGTCGCCGTCCCTGGAGCTGTTCAAGGCAGGACTGGATGTGGCACTTGGTGCCATGGTCTGGCCTTGAGCTCTGTGCTAAAGGGTTGGACTTGATCTGTGAGGTCTCTTCCAACCCTGATGATACTGTGACACTGTAAAACCTTCCTGGGCAGCTTATGTCAGAGTCTCACCATCCTCCTACTCAGCCTCAGTCTTAAGTCTGCTCTCCTCCGCTTCAAACCATTCCCCCTTGGTCTGTCTCTGGACACCCTCAGGAAAAGTCTCTCTGCAGCCTTCCTGCAGGATCCCTTCAGGTGTTAGAAGGCAGCTGGATGGGTGGGCAGAGGCCAAGGGGATGAGATTTAACAAGGCCAAGGGCAGGGTTCTACACTTTGGCCACAACAACCCCAAGCAGCACTACAAGCTGGGGCCAGAGTGGCTGAGAGCAGCCAGGAAGAAAGGGAGCTGGGGGTACTGGTGGATAGTAGGCTGAAGATGAGCCAGCAGTGTGCCCAGGTGGGCAGCAGAGCCAATGGCATCCTGGGCTGGCTCAGGAGCAGTGTGGGCAGCAGGACAAGGGAGGTTCTTGTGCCCCTGTGCTCAGCACTGCTCAGGCCACCCCTGCAGTGCTGTGTCCAGTTCTGGGCTCCTCCATTGCAGAGAGCTGCTGAGGTGCTGGAAGGTGTTTGGAGAAGGGCAGCAAGGCTGGGAGGGGCCTGGAGCACATCCCTGTGAGGAGAGGCTGAGGGAGCTAGGGGCGTGCAGCCTGCAGCAGAGGAGGCTCAGAGGTGACCTCACTGCTGTCTACAACTACCTGAAGGGAGGTTGTAGCCAGGTGGGGTTGGTCTCTTCTCCCAGGCAACCAGCAACAGAATAAGGGGACACAGCCCTGTGCCAGGGCAGGTTGAGGCTAGATGTGAGGAGGAAGTTGTTGGCAGAGAGAGTGATTGGCATTGGAATGGGCTGCCCAGGGAGGTGGTGGAGTGGCCGTGCCTGGAGGTGTTCAAGAAAAGACTGGCTGGAGCACTTAGTGACTGGCTAGGGCTGGGTGCTAGGTTGGGCTGGATGATCTTGGAGGTCTCTTCCAACCTGGTTGATTCTGTGATTCTAAGAGCTGACAGGTCAGGCAGCCTGACTTGGGCTCACGAGGGAAGTGCTGCTATTAAATAATGACTCAGTTCTCCTGGATCAAGGAAGCCAACTCAGCCTTGGCAGAACATCTGTTCTACTGAAGTCTCACAGAGCAGAAGTCTACAAGAGCAAAATGAAGCAGAAGAGGGAAGGATAAAAAAACCAACAAACCAAAACATCTTCCTTATGAGGAGAGCCTGAGGGAGCTGAGGCCTTTTAGCTTGGAGAGGAGACAGCTAAGGGGTGACATTCATGTTTATGAAGAGGTGCAGGGTGAGTGCCAGGAGGCTGGAGCCAGGCTCTGCTGGGTGATGCCCACTGACAGGACAAGGGGCAATGAGTGGAAGTTAAGGCATGGGAGGTTCCATGTGAACCTGAGGAGGATTTTTTTCCCTGTGAGGGTGACAGAACCCTGGCACAGGCTGCCCAGGGGGGTTGTGGAGTCTCCCTCTCTGGAGAGATTCAAAACCTGCCTGGATGTGTGATCTGTTCTGGGTGATCTTGCTTTGCAGGGGGGTTGGGCTGGGTAAGCTTTGGAGGAGCCTTCCAGCCTCTGGCATTCTGTGGTGCTGTGATTTTACTCTGCCCTTGCATTCCATTCTGGGCTCTGCAGTTCAAGAGAGGCAGAACCATCTGGATGCATTCCAGTGTGATCTGCTCTGGGTGATCCTGCTCTTATGGGAGGGCTGCACCAGATGATCTTTTGAGGTCCTTTCCAGCCTCTGACATTCTATAATTACAGTCTCAAGTTGTGCCAGGGGAGGCTCAGGCTGGATGTTGTTAGGAAGTTGTTGGCAGAGAGAGTGATTGGCATTGGAATGGGCTGCCCAGGGAGGTGATGGAGTGGCTGTGCCTGGAGGTGTTGCAGCCAAGCCTGGTTGGGGCACTTAGTGCCATGGTCTGGTTGCTTGGGCAGGGCTGGGTGCTAGGTTGGGCTGGCTGAGCTTGGAGCTCTCTTCCAACCTGCTTGACTCTGTGATTCTATGATTCTGTGAAAAGGCTGAGGAGGAAATGAGGATCCTCAGAGCAAGAAAAAGCCAGGAGTACAGAGAGAGGCCTGTGCTGGTGAACCAAGCTGCTTGTTTATGGCTTGCAAAGAGCTGAGTTTTGGACAAGCCAGGTTTACCTGCTCATCAGGCCCAATAAGGGCATGAGTAGAGTCTTCCCCCACAGAGGAATGCCTCAGGCTGCTCACGGAGGGGCGGCGAGCGGTGGAGTAGGAGAGGGTTTCTCCAGGGAAGCTGTGGAATCCATTGGGAAATCCCTGGACAGTGTACCCCAGAGCTGGGAGAAGAATCAAAGGAGAGTAAGTACCAGAGCATTGTCTTGCTCTAAAACAAGAGCTGATTTCCTCTGCACAGCCAGCTGGCCTCTCAGCTGCACCCTGCTAGTCAGGACCAGCCTGTCTGGGTTGTAAAGCCCCTCACATGAGTACCAGGGCCAGGCCCTCTGGTTTCAATCTGCTGAGGTCACTGCCAGTGGAGACAGGAATTGAGCAAATCCAAACTCTTCCAGATGTGGTTTCTTCTAGGAACAACCTGCTCCTCGTAGGTGCTGCTTCCCAAAGGCCACCTGGCAGCAGTTCAGCTGCCAACCAGTCCAAGGCTGACAACTCAGCTGACTGTTTGAAGGGCTTTTTGCTGCTGTCTCCTTGGAAACAAAATTCCACATCACAGACAAGTGGGGCCTTAAAATAAACACACTGCACGGGGCAGAGGTGGGCATAAAGTTAGGGGTCAGCAGCTAGGCAGCACTCAGGAGAGCTCTGTGGGCTGCAAGAGGTCCTATCACACCAGGAGACATCACTCACATCTCTGTGTTACCCACTCTGCTCCCCAGACACTGAAGGAATCTTACTGTTGGGTGCCTGGGGGGTCCTGGAGAGCTCCTGCTCCGTGGGGTGACTGTTCCTGGTGATCACCACAGGCTCTTCCACTACGTTGATGCTGTTGCACTGCATCAGGTCCTGAAGCAGATTGAAGATCTCCTCTGCTCTGGAACACTTGAAGGCAAAAATCCCTGCAGAGTAACAAAGAGGAAGGTCAGAAAGGCAAGAACACAATCCTGCTTGACTCTGGATCCCAGCATGGTGGGGGTTGGAAGGGACCTCTGCAGATCATCCAGTCCAAGCCCCCTGCTAAAGCAGGGCACCCACAGCAGCTTGCCCAGCAGCACAATGGCCAGAGGGGGTTGGAAGTTCTGCAGAGAAGGAGACTCAACAACTTCTCTGGGCAGCCTGCTCCAGGCTTCCAGCACCCTCACACCAAAGGAGTTTCTTCTCCTGGTCAGATGGAACTTCTTGGCTTCCAGTTTGTGCCCACTGCACCTTGTCCTGCCACCAGGCACCACTGACAAGAATTTGGCCCCAGCCTCTTGCCCCCCACCCTTTACCTCTTGCTGAGCATTGAGCAAATCCCCTCTGGTGCTCCCCACAGCCTCAGGGCTCTCAGCCCAGAGATGCTCCAGGTCCCCTAGCAGCTCTGTAGCCTCCTCTGGACTCTCTCCAGCAGTTCTCTGTCTCTCCTGAACTGGGGAGCACAGAACTTTTAACAAGATCTGCAATTCCCAGCTGTAAATGAAGAGACCATGCAGATTTCTTTAGCTGTGGCTAACACAACCAACTCCAGCAACCCACAGCCACAGGAAAGCACCCAACAACTCAATGGGTTACTGCATCAACAGCAGCTCAATGCCATGGCTGCCCTCTGACCTTTGGCTCACCAGTACAAGAAAATGGGTGAGCACCCCAGTTACCTTAAACCACCAACCCTACACCAGTAGAGCTGTGGAAGGGGCAGGCCAACTGCTCTCATTCCATCTCTCATCTTCTGTTTCAGCTCACTTGGTGTCCAGTCCAGGTCTTACTACCAGGGAAAAGTCTACCCAGTGATTCCTGGAAGCTGAACTAGGGCCCTAGTTGGGGTGTGCACAAGAATGATGTGCTTCAAAAAATGAGTGGAAATCACCAAAATCTCCCCAAATGAATCACAGAACCATCCAGGTTGGCAGAGCCCCTCAGGATCACCAAGTCCAACCCAGAACCCTACTCTCAAGGCTTACCTTAAACCATCTCCTCAAGCACCACATCCAAACCACCCTTAAACACATCCAGGGTGGGTGACTCCACCACCTCCCTGGGCAGCTCATCCCAGTCCCTGACCACTCTCTCCATGAAAAGCTTTTTCCTAATATCCAATCTAAACCTCCCCAGCCTCAGCTTGAGGCCATTCCCCTCTGTCCTGTCTCCAATTACCTGTGAGCAGAGCCCAGCAGCAGCCTCACCACAATGCCCATTCAGGTAGTTGTAGACAGCAATGAGGTCTGCCCTCAGCCTGCTCTGTTTCACACTCAGCTCCCCCAGTCACAGAATCATAGAATCCAGCATTTGGAAGAGAGCTCCAAGCTCCTCCAGCCCAACCTAGCACCCAGCCCTGCCCAACCAACCAGACCATGGCACTAAGTGCCCCAGCCAGGCTTCAACACCTCCAGCCACAGCCACTCCACCACCTCCCTGGGCAGCCCATTCCAGTGCCAATCACTCTCTCTGCCAACAACTTCCTAACAACATCCAGCCTAGACCTCCCCCAACACAACTTGAGGCTGTGTCCCCTTGTTCTGCTGATGGTTGCCTGGCAGAAGAGCCCAACCCCACCTGGCTACAGCCTCCCTGCAGGCAGCAATGAGCTCTGCCCTGAGCCTCCTCTTTTCCAGGCTGCACCCCCCCAGCTCCCTCAGCCTGTCCTCAGAGGGTTTGTGTTCCAGGCCTCTCACCAGCTTCACTGCCCTTCTCTGGACACCTTCCAGCACCTCAACATCTCTCCTGACTTGAGGAGCCCAAAATGGGACACAGCCACTCCTCATAAGATTTATTCTCTAAGCCCCCCACCAGCTTTGTTGCCCTCCTCTGGACCAACTCCAGCAGCCCAAAGCAGAGCTGGGAAGTGCAGAGCTCACCAAGCCCAAGCTGGCAGCCACAGGCGTGCAGAGAAGCCCTAGCAACAGGAACAGCATGGCAACAGCAGCTGGCACCCCAAAGGACAAGGGTTTACAAATTCTGGCCAAAATATTAACTGTGTCTGCCTGACACAGTTGGGGAACAGCAACAGGAAGGAGTTCTCCAAAGAAAACCTTCTAAGCAGAAGAAAAGCTGACAGAGAAGAGAGAAAAATGATCAGAACACTGAATCATCCTCATTTCTGGCTGCTTTAAGACTGGTGGGTAAGTGTTTACTAAAGGTCTTGCAACAGGGGAAGAGCAAACAGCTCTGCTGACCTGAGCTAGACTGTGTGGTCCTGCTCTGGCAGGGGGGTTGGACTCGAGGATCTCTGTGGGTCCTTTCCAACCTTAACATCCTGCGATCACTGCCTGGACCCAGGCAAAACCCAAAGACACACAGAGGGCAGCACTTGAATCCCTGATCTGCTTCCTGCAAAAGACAAAGCAGAAACTGCAGACAGCAATTCCCATCCCTGCCTGTGTGACTGGAGGAGAGGAAAACCTCTCTGCCATGGATATCAGAGGAGCATCCAGCACCACAGCTCTGCACAGAGCTTCCCACGGACACCAAACAGTCACCCTGCGAGTCAGAGAATCACAGAAGGGTTTGGGTAGGAAGAGACCTCCAAAGCTCACCCAGTCCAACCCCCCTGCAGTCAACAGGGACATCCTCCACTAGATCAGGCTGCTCAGAGCCTTGTCCAGCTTGAACATCTCCAGGGATGGAGATATTCCTCAACCTCCTCAGCCACCTCCCTGGGCAACCTGTTGCAGTGTACCAGCAGCCTCCTGGTGCAGAACTTGTTCCTCGCATCCAATCTCAATCTCCTCTCACCTCAAACCATTGCCCTTGTCCTGTCCCTGCAGGCCTTTGCAAACAGTCCCTCTGCAGCCTTCTTGTAGCCCTCCCTTCAGGTACTGGAAGCAGCTCTAAGGTCTCCCTGGAGCCTTCTCTTCTCCAGACTGAACACCCCCAGCTCCCTCAGCCTGTCTTTGTAGCAGAGGTGCTGCAGTCCCCTAACCATTTTTGTGGCACTCCTCTGGATCTGAACTTGATTGTCCCATGTGGTGGGAAAGAATTTACCCTGCTGCTCTGCACCTAATGCTCCATGTCCCTCGAGGGAGGGACAGAGCAAGGCTGCCAGTGGAGACTGAGTGCTGATGGAGGAGGATTTTACAAACACATCGAAGAGACTGAGGAAACAAACTTCTTTTTTTTCCCCTTCCTCTCTCTCCTCAGGGATGCAGATGCCAAGAAAACGTTCAGCTCTTTAAAAGCAAGAGAGACAGAGTGGGAAAGGAGCTAACAGGCACCATTGTAAAGCTGGAGACTCTTCCCAGAGCTGCTGATGACTTGGCACGTAGTGCTGGGTGAGTCACTTCCCTTCTCCATGCACAACATCCCCCTGCAGAAAGGCAGTGAAATGTACAAACCCTCCAAACCCTTCCCCTCTCCCTTACAAAGCTCTGCCAGACACAAAATGCAAAGCACTCAACTGAACTTGCACTGAGCAGGGCAGAGAGAACACACCAAGGGAAAACAAAACAGCTTATCACAGGGCAGCACTGGAAAGAGACTGGAACCTTCTTGGCACCCACCCCTAAGGGTTTTGTAAACAGAATCACAGAATCAGTCAGGGCTGGAAGGGACCACAAGGAGCAGCCAGTGCCAACCCCCCTGCCATGCCCAGGGACACCCTACCCTAGAGCAGGCTGCACACAGCCTCAGCCAGCCTGGCCTCAAACACCTCCAGCCATGGGGCCTCAACCCCCTCCCTGGGCAACCCATTCCAGCCTCTCACCACTCTCCTGCTCAACAACTTCCTCCTCACCTCCAGCCTCACTCTCCCCACCTCCACCTTTGCTCCATTCCCCCCACTCCTGCCACTCCCTCACAGCCTCAAAAGTCCCTCCCCAGCTTTTTTGGAGCCCCCTTCAGATCCTGGCAGGCCACAAGAAGGTCCCCTGGGAGGCTCCTCTGCTCCAGCCTGCACAGCCCCAACTCTTTCAGTCTGTGCTCACAGCAGAGCTGCTGCAGCCTCTGAGCATCCTCCTGGCCCTGCTCTGGACACTCTCCAGCATCTCCACAGCCCTCTTGTCCCAGGGGCTCCAGAGCTGGATGCAGGACTCCAGGGGGGGTCTCAGCAGAGCAGAGCAGAGGGGGAGAATCCCCTCCCTGGCCCTGCTGGCCACACTGCTGCTGCTGCAGCCCAGGCTCTGCTTGGCTTTCTGGGCTGCAAGTGCAAACTGCTGGCTCCTGCTGAGCTTCTTGTCCACCAGATTCCTTCTCAGGCTGCACTTCTCCAGGATGAACAGTCCCAGGCCTCTCCTCATCAGAGCTGTCCCAGTCCCTTCAGTATTCTTACAGCCCTCTATTAGTTTCTCCCCAGTAGTTCCCTGCCTCTCTTGAACTGCAGAGCCCAGAATGGAATGCAAGGGCAGAGTAAAATCACAGCACCACAGAATGCCAGAGGCTGGAAGGCTCCTCCAAAGCCCACCCAGCCCAACCCCCCTGCAAAGCAAGATCACTCAGAACAGATCACACATCCAGGCAGGTTTTGAATCTCTCCAGAGAGGGAGACTCCACAACCCCCCTGGGCAGCCTGTTCCAGGGTTCTGTCACCCTCACAGGGAAGACTTTTTTTTCCTCAGGTTTACTCAGAGCTTCCTATGCCTCAACTTCCACCATGGCCTCTTGCCCTGGCATTGGGCATCACCCAGCACAGCCTCTTGGCACTCACTTTTATGTCTTTAGAAACATTCATGAGGTCATCCCTCAGACTCCTCTGCTCCAAACTAAAGACTCTCAGCTCCCTCAGGCTCTGCTTGTAGCCAGAGATATTCCACTCCCTTCAGCATCTTTGTAGCTCTGCACTGGACTCTCTCAAGCAAGTGCAGTCCTTCTTGAACTGAGAGGCCCAGATGTGGGCACAGTAGTCCAGCTGCAGCCTCAGCAGCTGTGCTGCTTTGAGGGTAGTTGGAATATTTCAATGAGAATAATGAGATTCTAGGCTGTGAAAAGGAACCAAAGGTGATGGCTGCTGCACTCATGGGCTTGCTGAGGTGTATAAAAGCAAGGACACAAACACAGATAAGGGAGTGAGTGTCTCTGTCTCTCTGAGTCTGTGTTTCTCCCTGGGCTGCTTCTGTGTAACTAATCCTTCTGCTTCTAACCCCCCTTGCTGAGCCTCCAAACTCACTCTGATGTAAGGCAGACTCTGGGATAAGGTAGAGGGGTGGAAAGGTGGTTGGGAGCCCCTCCTGGGGACTCTGGTTTCTTGGAGGGCTGTTGTGTTTCTGTCTATAGCTGTAGATATTGCATATATCTGCTTGTATAATGTGCTAAGCTGTGAACAGAAAGCTTCATTCCTTACCTTCCACCTGGCTGAGTCCAGCTTCAGTAGAGTAGGGGGGCAGGTAACTCCCAAACCAGAGAGAATACCTGGGCAGAGGTACTCACACCAGGGCAGAGCAGAGGAGAACCTCTCTCCACCTGCTAACCACAGCCCTTCAATACACACCAGAATGGCATTGGCCACTTCCAAACCAGGGAGAGTACCTGGGCAGAGGTACTCACACCAGGGCAGAGGTGCTCACACCAGGGCAGAGCAGAGGGAGAGGAGAACCTCTCTCCACCTGCTAACCACAGCCCTTCTAACACATGCCAGCATGGCACTGGCCATTCCCAAACCAGAGAGAGTAGCTGGGCAGAGGTACTCACACCAGAGCAGAGTCGAGGGAGAGGAGAAACTCTCTCCACCTGCTAACCACAGCCCTTCAATACACACCAGAATGGCATTGGCCACTTCCAAACCAGGGAGAATACCAGGGCAGAGGTACTCACACCAGGGCAGAGGTACTCACACCAGGGCAGAGGTACTCACACCAGGGCAGAGGTACTCACACCAGGGCAGAGTAGAGGGAGAGGAAAAACTCTCTCCACCTGCTAACCACAGCCCTTCAATACACATCAGAATGGCATTGGCCACTTCCAAACCAGGGAGAATACCAGGGCAGAGCTACTCACACCAGGGCAGAGCTACTCACACCAGGGCAGAGCTACTCACACCAGGGCAGAGCAGAGGGAGAGGAGAACCTCTCTCCACCTACTAACCACAGCCCTTCTAACACATGCCAGCATGGCACTGGCCATTCCCAAACCAGGCAGAGCTACTCACACCAGGGCAGAGTAGAGGGAGAGGAGAACCTCTCTCCACCTGCTAACCACAGCCCTTCTAACACATGCCAGCATGGCATTGGCCATTCCCAAACCAGGCAGAGGTACTCACACTAGGGCAGAGCTACTCACACCAGGGCAGAGTAGAGGGAGAGGAGAACCTCTCTCCACCTGCTAACCACAGCCCTTCTAACACATGCCAGCATGGCATTGGCCATTCCCAAACCAGGCAGAGCTACTCACACCAGGGCAGAGCAGAGGGAGAGGAGAACCTCTCTCCACCTACTAACCACAACCAGAACGGCACTGGCCCTGCTGGCCACAAGAGCACAGTGGAGAAGAAGGGAGAAGAACCTCCAGCGAGTTGCCCCCTGCAGGAAGCTGCAGACTCACCCTGCCCTGTCTGGCAGCGCCGCCCACTCTCGAAGGAGAAGAGGTTGGAGTCGTAGCCGTAGCGGCGCAGGCAGAGGTAAGGCCACCTGACAGCATCCCTCTTGTGCGTGTGCAGGAGCAGCTCCGTCTGAGTCAGCTCCATGATCCCAGATCCCAGCTCCGTACCTTCATCGTCCACGTTGGTTACCTGCAGAGGTCCCACAGCTCCCATCATAGAATGGTTTAGGTTGGGAAGGGAGCTCAAAGCTCAGCCAGTTCCAACCCTCTGCCATAGGCAGGGACACTTCCAGCTAGGACAGGTCACTCAAGAATTCATCCAGCCTGGTTCTGAACACCTCCAGGGAGGTTGTGGAGCACAGAAGCACCCAATGTGATCTTTGATCACATTGGGTGCTTCTGTGCTCCACAACCTCCCTGGGAAACCTGTGCCAGGGTCTCACCACCCTCAACCTGTGCCAGTCTCTCACCACCCTCAACCTGTGCCAGTCTCTCACCACCCTCAACCTGTGCCAGTCTCTCACCACCCTCACTGCAAAGAACCCTTTCCTAACATCCACTTTCAGTCTTCCCTTTGCCACTTCAAACTCATTCCTCCTCCTCCTCCTCCTCTCATTCCAAGACCTTGTCAATAGTCCCTCCCCAGCCCTCCTGGAGCTCACTTCAGATCCTGCAAGGCCACCCCAAGGTCTCCTCCAAGCCTTCTCCTCTCCAGGCTGCACAGCCCCAACTCTCTTAGCCTGTGCTCATAGCAGAGCTGCTGCAGCCCTCTCAGCATCTTGGTGGCCTCCTCTGGATGGGCTCTAACAGTTCCATGTCCTGCTCGTGTGGGGGCTCCAGACCTGCACACAGGACTCGGTGTGGTGGTATCCAGCAGGGGCACAGCGATTCCCGTGGATTCCCCCTGCAATTCCCAGGATGCCTTTTGCTCAGCCAAGAGAAATGAACTCGCTGCTGGCAGCAGGCACCAAGCCGGCGGCGCTGGAGACTGTGAGCTTGGCAGCTGTGCTGCTGGGGCTGAGCACAGACACTGGAACTCAGCCCTGAGCACTAAAAAGGTTTCTCTCCAGTTCCCCATTGCCTTGCTCAAGCTGAGTCTCGGCACAGAGGCGATTTCAGCTGCTAACACAAACATATCTGCAGCAGAGCTTGCTTGAGGGAAGGGGAAGAGAAGCAACAAATCCCAGCAGTCACTGATCTGCAAAGTCTAGAAGCCAGCATGGGGGAGGTTAGAAAGGACCTCTGCAGATCATCCAGTCCAACCCCACTGCTCCAGCAGGGCACCTGCAGCAGCTTGCCCAGGGTCACAGTGGTTCAGGGGTGTTTGGAAGCTCTCCAGAGAAGGAGACTCCAAACCCCTCTGGGCAGCCTGCTCCAGGCCTCCAGTACTCTCATGTCAAAGAAGTTTCTCCTCCTGCTCAGATGGGACCTCCTGGGTTCCAGTTTGTGCCTACTGCCCCTTGTCCTGTCACTGGACAGCACGGACAAGAGTCTGGCCCCAGCCTCTTGTTCCCCACCCTTTAGCTCTTGCTGCTCTTCTTCAAGCTCTCAACCCCAAGGCTCTCAGTCTTTGCTCCTCACAGAGATGCTCCTGGCCCCTCACCATCTTTGTAGCCTCCTCTGGACTCTCTCCAGCAGTCTCTCTTGAACTGGGGAGCCCAGAACTGGACCCAGATGTGGTCTCACTGGGTCAAAGCTGGGGAGAACCTCCCTCAACCTGCTGCTCACACTCTTCACGCACACCAGGATGCCATTTGCCTTCTTGGCCATGAGGGCACATTCCTGACTCATGTGCAGCTTGTTGGACTCCCAGGTCCTTCTCCTCAGAGCTGCTTTCCAGCAGGTCACCCTCTCAGCTGTACTGCTGCAGGGGATTATTCCTCCTCAGAATCTTTCTAAGTGATACCTAAGTGAAAGACTCTTCAACCAGAGCAAAGGTTTTCTTTCCTTTCATGCCTGAAGGCATCCCACCCTGGGCTGTGCTACCAGCTGGTGCTCTCCCAAGCCTTTGGATGGGGATGAAGGGACAATATTTACCTTAAATTTGGTGGGATGGTTGTCTGGGATGCTGTCTCTGCACAGACAACTGCAGCAGGACCCCATGACGCCAGCTGGAGAGGCAATCCCTGGGGAGAGGACACAACACAGAGGACAATCAGATTTTCCAACCCATTCATACAATCAATCAACCAGGTTGGAAGAGACCTCCAAACTCATCCAGCCCAACCTCTCACCCAGCCCTAGCCAATCAACCAGACCATGTGTAAAGGATTAACCCTCCTGAGAGAGTGGTCTTGACCTTGACCCTGACCCCAGGTCCTCCTGACTCTTCCCCCCGGGGTGGGTCCAAACCTTACTCCAGGTGTAGTGCTTAGCCCACTCCCACCTCCTGTCTAGCCCCCTATAAAAACAGAGGAACCTCCTTTTTTGTTCTCTCTTGCCCTGCCTGCCTGCACCACCCTCCTGTTTCTGCTGCTCTTCCTTTTACCAAGTGGCCATCAGCCCACCAGGTGGACAAACCTATTGCCATCAGTCTGGTTAGAATCACAGAATCAGTCAGGGTTGGAAGGGACCACAAGGATCATCTAGCTCCAACCTCCCTGCCATGGGCAGGGGCACCCTACCCTAGATCAGGCTGGGCAGAGCCTCATCCAGCCTGGCCTTAAAACACCTGGTTGTACATAGCTATTTTGTATCTTGTTTTCCCTTCCCTATACCTCTTTGTAACTCCCCTACCTCACATTACCTTTTATTTATTGTTAAGGCTTTCTCTTTTGACTCCCACATCGAAGTGAGATTATTTATTGGGGAGTGGTTTACCTTTTCCTCTCTACATCTAATTCCTTTCCTTGGAGGAAAAAAAAAAGGGGGAAGAGGGAAAGGCATCCTATAATTGTTATTGGTTATATATATTGGTTCTATTTGAGTCTCTGGGATGTTTAAACTAGAACTGAGACACCACAGCACTAAGTGCCCCATCCAGTCTTTGCTTGAACACTTCCAGGGGTGGCAACTCCACCACCTCCCTGGGCAGCCCATTCCAATGCCAATCACTCTCTCAAACCCTCTCCCACCCTCTCTAATCATGCAGCATTTACAACTTGCATCCTCCTTGATCCCTCTTCCTGTGTCCCAGTGGGTTTGGCTTTCAACTCTCCAGTGTAGGTCCTCAAGCAGTGGACACCACACGATACAAAGCTAATTAAACCCAGCAGCTCTCTTACCATGAGGCAACTGTTGGATGTTTTTTTGGAGGAGTGAGAAGAAATTCCCACTGCTGTCCCTTTATCTCCTTTGGGACTTCATGGTAAGCAGGTGTCAGTCACCTAAACCAGAAGGGAAATTGTCCCATCTTCCACCTGAGGAGGAGAGTACAAGGAGAGAAGTGAAACCTCCAAAGCTTTGTGTGTGTGTGTGTGGCTGAAGCTGCCTTCAAACACCACAAGGCAGGCAGCCACACTTAATCTTTTCCATTAACCACCTGCATTTGTGTGGATGTAGAAAATAATTCTGCCCTCCTGTGATTCCTGAAGCAATTACATCTACAGCCAAAACAAGAATCCTACAAGTAAGAGAGATTTTCTTTCTTGGCTTTGAGATCCTAACCCAGGAGTGGAGTTTATCTGAGTTACTGTAGTGCAAATAAACCCCAGCAGCAAGCCTGAATGGCTGGGGGCAGTGAGGATGCCAGGAATCACAAGCAGCTGCTCTTCAGGAATGTGAAGGTGCCTCCAGAAGATGGAAGGTCCTTAAGGGTCAGAGGATAAGCAAGGGAACACAGCAGCTGCTCTGCTTTGGACTATGAAAAGTTGAATGCCAGCAAACGTTGAGCTTCAGCTCTCAGGTGCCAGTCAGTGAGTGCAGGTAGCCAGCACACAGGAGCAACACTTCTGGCTTTGAGGCAGCCTTGAAGGACTTCACATCCACTCCAGGGCAGAGGAACCAGCAGCAGCTAACACCAGAGGCTGCCACGGTTTAGGTGGTGAACAGAGCTGATGAGGTCCCCAGCCGAGGTGTGAGAGAGGTAAGCCAGATGGGTAACCAGCCTGGCACTGGAGCAGTGAAGGCTGTTGGGAAGCCTGAGCTGTGCCATGCCAGGATCTGCCTCAGCTAGGCAGCTCCAGATTAAGCAATGAATCAGGGAGTAGCACCTCTGTGCAAAACCAACCACGGTGCAGGGTTGCCCTTAGGTTCCCCTAAGGTACAGAGAGAGAGAGGTGGAGGCAGGGGGAAGAGCTAACCAAGGGGTCCCGTTTTGGCTTTTAACAGCAAGAGAGAACCCAAATGAGCTGCCAGTGCAACTCCACACCTTAGCTTTGGCCCCTGAAGAACTCCCTGCCACACCCTAACCCTGCAAAGTCCCCCAGAAGAGGAATGCTTCCTTTTGAACGAGCTGAAAGAGCCCAGGCACAAATCAAACCAGTTGCTGCCTGCCCTCCTGCACATACCCAGCACCCCTGACACGCTCCCTGCTCCTGCCATCCTGGTTGTTGTTCTAGACTCAGCAGGGATTTACTCCCCTGCTGACCTGACAGGCTTTGATCAATAATTTAGCAACAGATCCCTCTCTGCTTCATCTAATCTGGTCACTAGGGGCCTTGTCTCTGTCCTCCCACTCCCATCTCATCAATTCCCTCAGTGAAAAGAAAAAGTCTTGTCAGAAACATGTTGCCTTTTCCTCCTCTTTCTTCTTTATTCCTCTCTCCTTGGGGTGCTCTCTCCATTTGTGTCTGTCCAGGTCGAAATGTTGTCACCTAAGCAGTTGCAGAACTGAACAAACTAGGGAGGGGGGAAACAAACAAAACCCCCTTGTGAGATCCCTGGATGCTCTCTCAGGGCTTCCTGCTCCTCCTTCTTGTGTTGAATATTTTGACAGCATCCTTTTCACACAGACAGGGAGACTCCCAGGCCTCCAGACTCTTGCTCAGGGCTTCCAACATGCATCTTTCTGAGGGTTCTTTGCCAGGTCAGAGCCTAAAGCAGTGGAACCCAACACTCTGATAGAGGTAAATGCTTCCCTGGGAGCAAGAGCTTGTGCTGCCCAAGAGTAGCAGCCACAGCCTCCTCTCCAGCCTCCCCACCTCCCAGGATCCAACCCAAAACCCTCCTTAGACCTCTGCAGCCCACCTTGGCCTCTCTCCAGACCACAGCTCACCTCTGGTGCTTTCACTCTTCTCCCAAACCCTCTACCTCCCCAGCCCCCAGCCAGCACAAGACCCCCTCGCACCTTCTGGTCCTCCTGTCTTCAAGGGATGCGACTGCAGAAGAGGCTCGACCCAAGCCCAAAGGGCCAGGGCACCCCAACCCCTTCTCTGACAGCCCTGCCAAAAGGGCACAGGGATGCCTCACATGGAAACGGGCATGGCCCCAAAGCAGCCCACCCGTGACAGGCAGGGACGGACCCACTGCCCCCCGCCAGCATGGGAGGGAGGAGAAGGGCTGCAGGGGGGCATCTCCGGGGGCAGGAGGGGCCGAGGCACGGGGAAAGGGGCAGCGGGGAGGAGGGAAGAGGTGAAAGGAAGAGGAAGGGGCAGGGGGTGGCAGGGGCCTGCGTGGGGACAGGGGCTGTGAAGAAGGGGAGAGCCGCGGGGTGGGGGGCGCAGGGGAGAGGGTGCAAGGGGACGACTGCGGCGTCGGGAGAGGCTGCGAGGGGACACCAGGGGTGACGACGGGGAGAGGGGACAGGGAGGGGAGGGAAGCAGGGGGCAGCACGGATGGTTCCGGGCCAAGACGCGGTGCCGGTACCGAGGGAAGGCCCCGCAGAGGATCAGTACCTGAGGCGCTGCCCGGCTCCGCCGTCCGGGACCTGAGGCCTGGGCCTCCGCGCTGCCGGCCGGTCCCCGTCCCGGCCCGTCCCCTGCCCGGCCTGCCGGGTCCGGGCTCGGGCTCGGGGACCGGGTGCGGGTCTGGCCCCGCCAGTGCCGCGTCCGCCCCAGCCCGGGCCGGGCCCGCGGGGAGCAGCGAATCCGGCGGCCGCGGCCTAGAGCGGCTCGGGCGGGGAGGACCCGGCAGGGAGCGCCCAGCGCCGCCAGGGGGCGTGCGGGGTCCGCCGAGCCGCCAGGGGGCGTGCGGGGTCCGCCGAGCCGCCAGGGGGCGGGAGGGGGTCCAGAGCGGGAGGCGGGGCCGGGGCAGGGGCCGGGGGGCGGGAGGGGGACGCGAGAGAGGCTGCGAGGGCTGAGGGGAGGGGCGGGAGGGTCTCGGAGCGGGGTCGGGGGGGGAGCGTTTGGGGGCGCCTGGGGTGGGGAGATGCTCTAAGGGGGTCCGTGGAGGGGGTGCTGAGCGCCCTCCGGACGCAGCCGCCCCCATTCGCGCCGCCCTTGCGCTGTGTCCGCCCCAGTTCCACCAGTTCCAGAGCGCTGAAGCAGCGCAGGCAGTGGCAGCTCGGTGCTGGAGGAGTACCGCAGGGCAGCTGCACCCCTGGTGCCCAATTGCCCGTGCCCTGACTCAGCCCTGGCGCTGCTGACATCGGGGGCGCCAGCCCTCCAGGAGGGTTCGGGACACACGCGAAGGGACAACGTGGAGGCCACCTGGAGCTGCTACGGTGTGGGCATCAGCCGCGGGTCTGGAGGGGTGGTGAGAAACGCTGGCTCCTTGGCAGTGCCACGTGTGTTGCTCCCAGTCTGCTCCGGCCCCGAGTCGCTGGAGCCCTGCCCTCTCCGCGGGGATGCTGCTGGCCTCCCGCTGGTCACGCCAGGATGCTTTGGCAGCTGGGAAGCCTGTCGGGCTGGTGTCCTGCTTGGCACACACGCACCGTGCCACAGGTGCACGCCTCACCCAGGGGGACCTCCTGGCGTTTCCGAAGTGGTGAGTGGTGCCACCTCAGGACGCCTCATCCTACCCATCTATTGAGTGTGAGTCTCTGTGCCTGGCACATCTCCTGAGGAGGACTTTGCCCATTCATCTTTCCACGGTGTAGAGAGATGATGGAGTGTGGGGCTGGCAGCAGGGAGGAGGTGGGGGGGCCCTCACCAGCTGGTGGTACAAAGTCCAGAGCAGCCAGCAGCTCAAGATAAAGCTGTAGAGAGCAACTTCCCACCAAAGCCAAACCAGATTAACTTCCCCGGTGCAGATCTGAGCCCTTAAAGCGTTCCTGGATGGGTTCAACAGCCCCGGTGGGACCTTAAACAGGGAAGCAGAAAGGACAGATGCTCACCAGCCCCTTCTCCTTTTCCTCCTGCTTCTTTCCCTGCCCAGGGGATTTTGCCAGGATACAAACCACCCGTGAGCAGGGCAACCACCACCCTGCACCGCCTCTCCCAGCGGTGCCAGCAGAGCCTGGCCACCGCCTCTCCCAAATTACCGTCGCTACAGACTTCAGCTGCAGCCCTGACCCTGATCCCAGAGACCTACGGAATGCAGGAGCTGTTTGTACCCCTTAGGGCTACCAACAGAGCCCCAAAAACCCAGCTGCAGCTGATGGGCAGTGAGGTTCTGGGACCACACTGTGTGTGTTTGTGTGTGCGTGGGGAGGGGGTGTCTGTCTGATCCAGCTGCTGCAGACACGGGGATGGGGAGGAGGGGATGCTGTGGCTGTGCCCATCCTGAAAGTCACATCAGCAGGGAGGAAAATCTTCGGGCATGTGAGGAAGACACAGAAGTAACCACAAAGACAACAGAGGCTGTGATAAATTTTACCCGAGCAGAGAGGCAGCAGCTGAAGCTGGCTTCAGTGGCTTTTAGGAGACTCCTCAGGTGTTCAGGGCTTGCAAAAAAACTGGGACAACTCTGACTTGCCTCTGGCTAACTCCTTTGTGAGAGCCCAGCCAAAGGTTGGGGTTGGGTTTGTTGCTTTGGGTTTTTTTTTTCTCCCCTCCACCTCTAAATTGGGGCGTAATGACACTTCCCCCTCTTTCATGAAGCTTCAGCTCTTTCTGATCTCAGGCAGGAAAATAAATCACCACCCGGATCATAAAACAAAACCAAATCATCAAAACACCAACCTGAGGTGAACCGAGGCACAGATGGAGGGAAGGGCGCGGACGGTCGGAAAATGAGAGGCAGGGAGCAAACCAGATGTCATCGAGAGCTCTTTCCCCTCTAGGGTTAATGTCCAACCTCCCCCTTCCACCATCCTTTGCTCTTCCCCTCCCTGCCTGCCTCTGGGATTCCCTGCCATTGGCTGTCTCTGTAGATTTAGGCTAAAAAGCCTGTAATTAGGACCCCGGCTGACACGGAGCCAGGTTCCTGGGCAGGAGGATTAAAAACAACAACAAAAAAAAACCAACAACAAAAAGAAAGAAAGAAAAAGGAAGAGGAGAAAAAAAAAAAGCCACACCGAGAAGGAGAGAGGAAAAAAAAACTGCTTCCCTGCCTGAGCTTGGATGTTTTCCTTTCGCTTTGCAGAGTTTCCCTTGCTCAGGCTCCATTCCCTCGGCTCTTCCCGAGCAGAGCGGGCAAGAGGAGCGACCTGTGGAGCCCGGAGCTGCGGAGCCCCGGTACCGACCCTCCGGGAAACGGCAGGTAAGGGAAGCTGGAAGGGGTTTAGCCGGGATCGGTTCTCCAAGGTTGAATGTTGAGCTGGGAGAAAGAAGTTGTTTTGGACGGAGGAGCAGGGCACCGGAGAGTTTGGACGGAGGAGCAGGGCACCGGAGAGTTTGGACGGAGGAGCAGGGCACCGGAGAGTTTGGACGGAGGAGTAGGGCACCGGAGTGTTTGGGCGGCTGGAGTAGGGCACCGGAGAGTTTGGACGGTGGAGGAGGGCACCGGAGAGTTTGGACGGAGGAGCAGGGCACCGGAGAGTTTGGACGGAGGAGCAGGGCACCGGAGTGTTTGGACGGAGGAGCAGGGCACCGGAGAGTTCCCGTTCTGGACTCGTTGGAAGTGGGACTCGGGAAGAGGGAAAGATTTTTTGTGGGGGTTGCTTTTGCCTGGGAGGAATAAACGGGGTGGGGGTGGGGGAAATTGCATCGTTGCCCCCCACAGTCTTTGTTTTGTGGAGTATTATCCACCCCCCACCCTCCCCAAATCCCGAGAGCAGGAGCCGGTGCCTGCTCCATTGTGCCAGGCTGTGGGTGCCCATGTGCGGGCGCCTCCATGACCCGGAGCAAGCAGGTGCATGGGCATGGCAGGGCTGCCCCTTTCCCCACCATCAGCCCCCCGATAACGAGGGTCTCCAGGATGGGATGTTGGCTCTGCCATCCCACTCAGGAGTCGATGGGAATGAAGTGTTTTAGAGTTGGCAACAGAGCTTTTGACCGGAGCTGGTGGGGCCCCATCACACACCACCGTCCCGAGATGAATCCAATGGCCGTGGGAGAGAGGTGGGGGGGTGGGTCCCGGTTCCTACCCACGGATGTGAGACCACGACGGGTCAAAGGGTCGCTGCTCCTCCCCAAGCCGTGGCAGCCAGGCATGTCTGAGTGCTCAGGAGGGGGGAAAACACCCCCAGAAGAGCAGCACTGGCACATCCCTAGGGGAGCAAACAGGCTGTAGTGGCGTGGTGCCACATGGCACAACAGGATGCTGAGACACCCCACACCACCACCACCATCATTTAGGGGGCTGTGGCTGACCTTATCCCTCCAGACTGCCAGCCCATGAGGCTGCCGTGCCCAGCTGGCAGCACCCAAATGTTGCTCCACCTCAGGCCATCGCTGGTCCCAAAGCCACCTCAGGCTCCTTCGTGAGACAGGCTGCAGCTTGGGCAGCCTGGCTTGGGCTGTGTTGCTGGACAAGCTGCTCCAGCTCACCTCGCCAGACCTCAGCTTATCTCATCCTAGAAGAGCTACATCTTTATTGCTCTCTATCTTGGGTTCCACGCACCTTCATCGCAGCTGTGTTGACAGGAGCTCAAAGTAAAACAGGTTATCCTGGGGCTGAGGTGGTGGATCCAGAGCTGGGTGCTCTTGCCAGAGCTTTTGGGTGCTTGAAAAGGGATCTGGTGTCTTGGGTGGTGGTGAGCTGTTGTGGTTTCCTCAGGCTTGAGGAGCTGGGGAGGGTTTGGTGTGCCTGAAAAATAGGCTAGGGGGGACTGCAAGTGGCTCCTTTTAAGATGGAGAGGGGACCTGAGAAAACCAAAGGCCATAGCAGGGATGCAGCTCAGCCCCTGGCCGTGCTGGCAACAGGGAGCCTGTGCTGAATACGAATGGGCTGGGGTGGCTGCTCAGCAAGTTAATGTGTGACCTTGGCAGGGGAGGGCTGGCAGCCCACACATGCTCCCACAGCCAGCTGGAGATGGGGGCTTCTCCTGAGGAGCCAAAAAAGGTATTGCCAGGAATTTCATAAGGCCTCTGGTACCCAGGGAGCTGTGGCTGCATCACCAAAGGGCTGTAGCTATTGTGGGAAACATGCTTGGAGCAGGAGGGGGAATTCTGCAGGGCCAGGGGGCTGGGTGATGCCAGCGCCAGGACTAGAGCCTGGGTGGCTCTGCCAACACCACCAAAAGGCTGTGAGCAGCGTGGTGGGGACATTGCCCATCCTTTGCAGAGCACAAGGGAGCTGAGCAATGACAGGCTGGAGGAGCTCCCCTGGGCAGCAGGAGAGGCTTCTAGAGCAACTGACAAGCAGTGGCTCTCAGCCTGCCAGACCAGTCCCTAGCATGCCCCTTCTCAAGGGCTGCACCTCTAGCACATGGCTCTGCATTGACAGGGGGGGACCAGCTCCTGCCACCTCCTTCTGATGCCAGGGTCAGGTTTTGAGGGCAGGGGCAGGCAGGGAGCATCCCTGTATTCCTTCTGTAGGCCAGCAGGGAAGAGCAATAGCAGCACTGCCCGGAGGCAGTGAGGGAGGGCAGGAAGGAAGAGGGGACAAGGATGGGGAGCAGAGGAGAAGGACCTGTTGGGGCTGCCTGGCTCCTTAGCATGGGAAGCACATACCTCTGTCACCGTCTGGGGCTAATTACAGGGACTTGTCTACAGCCCAGACGGCTGCCAGCCAGCATAATCACATCAAACTGGGCTGGGCTCTCCAGCACATCCCCATGGATTCACAGCAGCCAGGAGCCTTGTCCTCTCCACTCTCCCCCAGCACCACCCCACTGGGCTCCCCACTGGCAGCCCTGGGATAAGGTGCCCTGTGCAGGCTGCCATGGGGCTGGAGCCACGCTGGCACCTCCAGCTCTGCTGGAGCCCAGGGAACATCACAGGGGTCTAATTGCACCAAAGCCTCAACAGATTAGACAAATGCAGCTTGGAGGCTTAACAAGTCTAGCACAGCTCAGGCCTGCCATCCACCTCCTGACAGTGGGGGGGAAAGCAGAGACATGCACCCAAACAAGGCAGCAGCAGAGCTGGGACTGGTCACTGAGCCCACCAGGGTCTCCACTCAGCATCCCCAGGGACATATCCATCCTTCTGTAGCACAGAGGTTGGCTACTGGGCCAACACCAGCAGTGTGCAGTGGTCCTTCACCAAGTCAGCAAGGCCAGGGCTGCAAGCCCACAGAGTTCAGTCAGATTCTTTCACCCCTATCCCCTCCAAGGGGAGGCAAGCACAGCTTTGAGGAGCAGCACCATGCAGCCAGCTTCGTGGTCTTTCTGAGCTAATCCCCGAGCTGGCATACCCCAAACCTCGGGAAGAAGCAAGCAGCCCTTTTGTTTCATCCTGCTGATTAACCAATCTGCAGCGTTAATCATTGACCCAGGTGCACGGCAGGGAAACCTGAGCTGCCCGAGCTGATCCCACCTGCTCCCAGCTCCAGAGCTGGTTACCTTTGGGCACAACAACTCAGCACCCCAAGATGTTATGTAGTAAGAGGCATCTGTGGTGGAGGGAGTACACTGGGAGCAGGGTCTGAGCCAGAGGTGTTGCAGCTGTTTCGTAGGAGCAGTGAGGATGCTTCTGGTGATGACCGGGATGGCCCTGGTGAACCAGACAGTGCACAGGAGTGAACTGGTCCTCCTGGTGGCAGCAATGCAGGAGGACCCAGGTCCATGGCCTGGGGGTTACCACCCTCATCCTGAACCCGTGCCAAGTCACACTTGCTGTGTAAAACTTTCCAGAGGAGCTGATCAGGCCACGGTGGGCACTGCACGGGGTCAGTCCGGGGTTGTTTGGTCACAGCAGCAGCTCAGCTCCATCCCACCCACATCCCACCAGGGCAGGAAGCACGAGCAGAGGGTGTCAGACTCTGGGCCAGCATCCAGGGAGCCCCAGGAGCCACCTCATCAGCATCTCGCCTTTGTTTGGGAAAGCCAAGCCAGGAAGGAAGCGAGCTGCTGCGTGGGGAGGAGGGGACAGGGCCGTTCTGGTTCCCACTCCATAAGCATTACCCGGGAGAGGAGGTGGTGGCAGGGCAGGAACAGCAGCTCCGGGCGGAACAATAGCAGCCCCGGGGGGGGGGAATTATTTTCCACCAAACTGGGCTAGACCTCGGGCTCCTCCCGGTGCCTGGTGGGCAGGACACTAGAGCAGTGCCAGCAAAAGGACTGCTGGCAACCGGGGACAATCTCCCACTGGGGGTGAGCAAATGGCTGGTGCCCTTCCTCCAAACCTGCTCCAGCTCAGGCTCTTCTCTGCCTGGCTTCCACCCACCCCCACCCCACCAGCACCTCCTGCCCAGCAGGGGAAGCCCCAGCCCTGCTGAGCAGGTGTGGGTTTGCTTCTAAGCCCTGCGTTGAAAGGAGCAGCCCCCAGAAAGCCTCTCGGACTTGTGCAGTGCTTCAGCCCAGGGTTGGGAGGTGGTGGCGGTGCGGAGCAGCATCCCAGCTGGACCTGCCTCGGGGTCCCTCCGCAGGACGAGGAGCTGCTGATCCTGCTGCCACACGGAGGAAGGTCCCTGCTGGGCAGGGTGTGGACCCCTGCTCCCTGCCTCGCCAAGGCTCTCACCAGCCCTCGTGTTCTCTCCCCAGCTCATGTCCCTGCCGAGCCCTGCATGGCCCCAGCGAGATGAGCCCCCTGCCTGCAGCACTGCCACTGGCCTCCCCCCACCCTCATCTGACAGTGACTCTGGCTGTGCCCTGGAAGAGTACCTGGAGCCCCCCACGGAGCCCACGCCCCCCGAGGTAGGCAGCGGCCAGGCTCTCCCAGGGCTCCCTTTGCTCCCTGCTTTCCCCCAGCCCCGTGGGTGCCACCCACGGGTGGTACCCGCAGCAGATCACCCTCCTTGCTGGGATGGAACACTTTTTAGCAGCCCTGAGCACCTTTAACCCCTGAATTCCTGCTCTGTATTTCTCCCTCCCACACAACACCCCAAGAATCATAGAATCAAGCAAGTTGGAAGAGACCTCCAAGCTCAGCCAGCCCTGCTCAATCAACCAGACCATGGCACTAAGTGCCCCAGCCAGGCTTGGCTTCAACACCTCCAGCCACAGCCACTCCACCTCCCTGGGCAGCCCATTCCAGTGCCAATCACTCTCTCTGACAACAACTTCCTCCTAACATCCAGCCTAGACCTCCCCTAGCACAACTTGAGGCTGTGTCCCCTTGTTCTGGTGCTGAGTGCCTGGCAGCAGAGCCCAACCCCACCTGGCTCCAGCCTCCCTGCAGGCAGCTGCAGACAGCAATGAGCTCTGCCCTGAGCCTTCTCTTCTGCAGGTTCCACTGTGCTTTGGCTCCCACTCGCCGCCGCCTTTATCGCCCACGGACAGGACCCAGCTCCGTGCCAGAGCACTCCTGCAGCAGCTCCCTCCTCAGGACTGTGATGTAAGAGACAGGTTTATGGAATTCCAGGGTGGAAGGGACCCCAGGGATCATCTGATCCAACCTTTCCAGCTGATGGTGGAGTTGAAATGAGCTGGCCCAGCACCCCACCAGGCCAAGGCTTCGAAGTGACTGATGTAGGGCACCAACCCCTGGGAGCTGATTCCAGCCTCTGGCTGCTCTCATGGGGAAACATTTCATGCTGCATTCCAACAGGAATGTCCCCAGCAGTAACTTGTCCCTATCATCCCTTGTCTTCTCCATGGGACTCCTTGTAAAAAGGGAGTCTCCATCCTCCTGGCACTGTTTATGTCCTGGTCCATGGTGATAAGGTCTCCACTAAGCCTTCTCTTCTCAAGGCTGAACGACCTCAGCTCTCTTGGCCTTTCCTCACAGGGCAGAGCTTCCAGGCCTCTGATCTCCTCTGGACACTTTCCAGCCTGTCCACATCTCTTTTTTTTTGTACAGCAGTGCTCCAGGTGTGGCCTGACAAGCAGCCAGCAGAGTGGGACAATGACTTCTTTATCTCTGTTGGTGATGCAACCCAGGACCCTGTTGGCTTTCAGTGCTGCTGCCACTCACTGCTCACTCATGCTGAGCTTGATGCCCACTGAGACCCCCCTGGTCCCTCTCCACAGGGCTGCTCTCCAGCCAGCTGGATCCCAATCTGAGCTGCACTCTTGGGTTATGTATTCCCAGGTGCTAGACCTGTTGAACTTCACAGTGTTCTTGCTAACCCCCTCCTGCAGCCTGTCCAGGTCTCCCTGGAGGGTGACTCTTCCTTCTGGAGTATCAACCTCCCCCACTCACCTTATTCATAGCGTCCTACAACACCAGGTTGGAAGGGACCTCAAAGATCATCTGGTCCAACTTTAAATGAGATGGCTCAGCTTGGTGCCATCTGCAAGCTTTAGCAGGGTGCCCCTGATCCCAGCACCCATTGTTTGCTCCCATGGGATGCTGGGTGCTGCCCACCCCCCAACCTCCACCCCCCACCCCGTGCAGGAGCGGTACTGCCCCGGCCTCGCCGAGGAGGAGAGGAGGCAGCTGCGAGCCTTCAGCGCCCGCCGGAGACAGGAGGCCCTGGGCCAGGGGCTGGCATGTCCCGTGCCAGGTCCCTGCCATGGCTGTCCCTGCAAGAAGGTGAGGGATCCCCATCCTAATGCCAGGCTGCACCCCCTCCGTGGGGACCCATCCCCAATGCCCAGCCTGGCCCCAAACCCTGTGTCCCTCTGTTTGCAGTGTGGCAAGAGGCTGAACAAAGGGGACCCAGGGATTCTGGCATCTCGGCTGGGGGAGCAGTTCTGGCACCCATCCTGCTTCTCCTGCCACTTCTGTCACCAGCCACTGGTGGACCTCATCTACTTCCAGCAGGATGGGAGGATCTACTGTGGCAGGCACCATGCTGAGCTCTTCCGACCCCGCTGTGCCTCCTGTGACCAGGTGGGTGCTAGGCAGGGGGGAGGCTTTTACCTCCCTTGGGCTGTTGTTCAAAGCTCCTGTGCTTGGCTGGGGGCTGCAAATCAAAGAGTCATTGAATCATAGTTGGAAAGCCCTTTGTGAGCACCCAGCCCAACCATTCTCTAACCCTGCCAAGGCTGGGGCTAAACCATGTCCCTCATAACCACATCTCTGCCTCTTTAAATGCCTCCAGGGATGGGGATTCAACCACCTCCCTGGCCAGCCTGTGCCAGGCTTTGAGAACCCTTTCAGTGAAGAAGTTTCTTCTACTGTCCAACCTAACCCCACCCTGGAGCAACTTGAGTCCATCTACCACTTGTTCCCGAGGAGCAGAGCCCAACCCCTTCCCTTTCAGGGGGCTGTAGAGAGCAATGAGGTCTCCTCTCAGCCTCCTTTTCTCCAGAGTAAACACCCCCATGTCCTTCAGCTGCTCCTCTCCAGCCCTGTTCTCTAGATCCTTTCCCAGCTTTGTTGCCCATATCTGGACTCACTTCAACACCTCAATGTCCTTCTTGGAGTGAGTGGCCCAAACCTGACCCCAACACTCAACCTGTGACAATGAAGCAAGACCCACAGATGGGCAGGAGGAAAGGTCCATCCCCAGCCTGGCAGAGAACCCCACAACACAAAGGGCCTCTCCTCTCTCCTTGGCACAGCAAAGCACCCTCTGAGCTCTGGTTTTTCCCACCGGGTGCTTAGAGGATGAGTTCTTTCCCCTCCTTCCAGCTGATCTTCATGGAGGAGTGCATCGAGGCGGAGGGCAGGCGCTGGCACCTGGAGCACTTCTGCTGCCTGGAGTGCGAGGTGCCCCTGCGGGGGCAGCGCTACGTGATGAGGAGCGGCCGCCCCTGCTGCTGTGCCTGCTTCGACAGCCTCTTCGCCGAGCCCTGCCAAGCCTGTGGGGACCTCATCGGTACGACCCTTCCCGGCCCCCAGAGCCCGGGCGGGCTGCGCTGGGCAGGCGGGACAGGGGCCGGGAGGGCTGCGCGGTTTGAGCCCCGCGGCTGGGCGCCGGGGCCGGGTATCGGCACGGGGCCGTGGGAAAAGCCTCCTCCTCAACTCATGGTTGCCCCTCAGGTGCTGAGAGCGAGGAGGTCACCCACCAGGGGCTCCGCTGGCACGCCCGAGCCTCCTGCTTCTGCTGCAGCCTCTGCCGCAAGCCGCTGCGGGGGCAGCCGCTCAGCTCCCGCCGCGGGCGGCTCTTCTGCTCCGAGACCTGCAGCCTGGGCCGGGATGTGTCCTCCTCCACCACCTCCGACGACTCTTCCGACTCTGCTTTTGCCTCGGCTCCATCCCCCGACTCGACGCCACTCTCCCGAGCTGACCCCAGCGGCAGGACCACAGCAGGGACGGGCAGCGCCTCGGCGGCCGGGGGCTGCAGGCAGCGGGGGGAAGGGGACGGTAGGGACCCTCCTGAGCCGTTCGCTCCGCGGTGGGAGGGGAGCGAGAGCAGAACCAGGTTCTGTGCGGCCCCCTGGGTGCCTTGTGGGGTACGTTGCATGGGTGCAGCCCAACCCAGGGCCAGAGCAGCCATGACAAGCCCCCAGCCCCTCTCCTGCTGGGTGGTGAGCGCTGGCGGTTGGGTTCTGGTTGGAAGAACCTTCTGCTGCATCCCTTCTTTACCCGTCCTTGCTTTCCTTCTTCCAGAGGCTTTTTTGGATCAGGCCCCCGTGCATCCAGCATTCAGGAGCAAGGAGGACCATGGAGCAGCTGCTAAGGAGCGGAGCAGGGATGCTGTGCACACAGGGGTGCTGGGACCACCACCCAGCCACCCTTCCACCTCCCAGCCTACTGCAGAGGGTGCCAAGGAGCCTGGAGCCTTGGGCCACTCAGTTTCGGGGGGGCCTGGTCCCCAGGCACCCAGAGGCAATGGAAACTCACATTTCCAAGGGGGCACATCCCCTCCCCGACACAGCCCTCGGCCAGAGGGCATCGACCTGCAGGACACGACCGAGGAGGATGACTCCTGGTGCCCTACCTGCTCTTCATCTTCGGACTCGGATGAAGAAGGTTTCTTCTTTGGGAAGCCCATTCCCAAACCTGGGATGAATTCCCTGGGAAGAGAGTCCCTGGGGAGGGCTGGGGGCAGGACAGTGAAGCCACGGGGCAGCAGCAAGCACTGCAGTGTGTCCTAGCAGCAGGGACTGGGGGGGGATCCTCAGCTGGCACTGCCCTTCTGCCAGCCCCTGCCGTGATCCCAACGCATTCCAAGTGCATTTTGGATGCAGCCTAAGGATAGTGAGGAGAAGCCACTGGGATCCTTCCCTCCCGGCAGCTGCTGGTAAAGCACCGCCTGCAATTCCTGCCAATGAGGAGCAGGTAAAGCAGGGAGGAAGCAGACAGCTGGCAGCCTGGCATCAGGGATCCCATCTCAGACACGGTGGCAGCCCAGAATGCAGGCACACGCAGGGGAGGGTGGCTGGGGGCTTAAGACAAGGGCAGCTGCCTGCATCGTCCTCGTCACTGTATTCTCTCGCTGCCTTGGGCGCTGCTGCTGGGCACCCGGGCGGGTCAGATCCTCCCCTGGTCCACCTCCTTGAAGGATAAGCACCACCCCCAGCTGCTTTCCATCCTGCTGCCAGCGCGGGGAGGGCAGCAGGGGGCAGCTCTGCTGCTGCCGGTGACGATGCTCCAATAAAGTCTGGCTGAAATCTGACCACGAGAAGAGCTGCCACAGGTCTGCCCCGTTCCTGCCCGCCCCAGGCTCTCTGCCCGTGGCGTCGCCCTCCTTCTGCCACAGCTGGGGACTCTGCTTTGGGTGGGCTCACTGTGAGACACCACTCTCCCCCAGCCCCAGGGGAGTGAGAGCAGAGGTAGGGCTGCAGAGATCACAACTGGTTTATTTTCAAACGGAAAACTTCTAACAGCCTCTCAAGGCACATCCGTGGGAACCAGGAAAGGAGCCAGGAGCTGGGGCAGAGGGCAGCTCGCTGCAGCTGCTCTCTCTCCCACCATCCTCCAGTAAAACCAGCTCCCCTTTTTGCTGCACATACAGGTCTGGGCAGGGTTAAAACAAAGCATCCTCCTTTTCCATCTCCAACAGAGACGGTGGGACTGTGCCACCATGTGCATACCACCTTGGTAGGAGGGCTCAGTGCCATCACAAGCAGCCTGATGCACCAGCAGGGTCCTCTGTCATCCCCCAGACAGGGGCTGGTGAGATGGAGGTGCCTGTCCCCTCATTCTGGTGGCTGAGGGTGGCCGAGTCGTAGCTGCTGATGAAGTTCTCCAGCTCCCGGAGGTGATGGATCCTGCCCTGGCGCAGGTTTGCCCTCAGTGCCAGCCCCAGCGATGCCTCCATGGAGGGCTCCTTCTGGAGCAGCATCGTGGCCACCACTGCGATGGTCAGGCTGAACTGTTGGTATGACTGCAGGGGGGCAGCATGAGGTCAGCACAGGGCACCCCAAAACCACCAGCAAACGGACCCCTGAGGCTGGTCCATGAACCTCCTGACAGCATCAGAGCCCCTCAAAACCTCCTTCCTACCCACCAGCACCTTGCCCTGCAACCAGAGTCACCAGGAGGGTGACCCCAAGAGTGCCAAATTCACATCCCCCTCTCACTGCTTCTCCCCATGTGGTTCAGAGTCCTTGGGTGAGCCCCCCCCAACCCTGCAGCCTGCCCCCGGGTGCCCCAGGCAGGGGTCAGCAGGACTCACCAGCTCAATCTCCTGCTTCCTGGCAAGGATGGCAGCAGAGCGCAGGTCGGTGCTGGCTGGGGAGGCTGTTGGGTGCTTGGAGCCAAGCTGAGGCTGGCTGCCTGCAGCCTGGGGAGTGGAAAAGGAGAAGAAGAAGGGTCAGATGCTTCGAAGAGGAGAGCAGCTGGCCAAGATCAGGGCCAAACTGGGGCCACCAGGACCAATAATTAGCTCTCAGCTGCAAGAGCTGCTTCCCTGTCCCAGCAGCATCACTGCCAAGAGCCCCACTGGAAGATTTATCTTTCCTGTTAGCTGTAATGAAGCTGCCCTGCACTGCTCTCCCTGCAACTCGAGTCCCTGGGTCCTTCACACTCCAGCAGGCTCTCAGGTCTCATTATTTTTTTTGGCCTCTTTCCCACCAGGGCTGACAGCCTCTGCCTCCAGACAAAGCAGCACTTCAACCCCACTCCATGACCCTGCAAACAGGGAGCCCGAAGGGATGCTGCTGCTGCTGCTGCTGCTTCTCCTGGGCCATGAAAGTATCCCTGAGCCCAGAGCACCTACCCTGTGCTGGGACTCAGGGATGCCTCGAGGAGACCACTGGGGAGCACCCTGAGCCTGTGTTGGTTTTGTCTCACTGGACCCAGGAGGGTGCAGAGTCTGTGGTGAGGTCTCTGGTGTAGTGCAGACGCTGGAGCAAGCCTGGCTGGGCTCTGCATCAGCCTCCAGGGTGGCTTCTGGAGGGACCTGCAAGTTTCCAGGTGGCTGAAGGCCACTGAGCAGCTGGAAGAAGAAGGAAACAGCTGGGCAGGAGCAAAGGGGGGCAGGGCTGCCAGCAGCAGTGCCCTCAGTGGGTTCTCACTCAGGGTGGGGGACACACACCATGAAGCTGCCCACCACATGCCAAGACTCACCTCACTGTGGGCAGCTTCTCCCTCAGCTTCTCCAGTTCCACTTGGCACATGCTGTTGTCCCTGGGAATGGGGGCAGAGCCCAGCACCCACCTCCCCAGTGGAGCCAGCTGCCATGCAGACCTTCTTGGCAAGCTCTGGAGGAGCTGCTGGACTATGGGGTTGGGACCCATCACCTGCACCAGCCTGAGGGACGCTCTGGCTGCACAGTTCTACCTGTGTAAAACGTTCCCAATGAGCTGCCAGTCCATGGCAAGGAGCAGAAAAGGCTTGCAAGGGGGCTGCAAGGTCCTGCCTCTCTTGGACACTGCTTTTGGGTGGGGAAGAGAAGATGCTCCTACCTGCAGAGGCTCCCCTGGCCCAGCAGAGCTCTTCTCTGGTGGGGCTGCCTCAGTTTCCAAAGCAGAGGGGCTCTGGTTGTGGCTGCCTGCAGGTTGCTGCCTGGTTCCTGGCTTGACCTGGGGACATGCAGTGGTGTGAGCTGGGACAGGTCTAGCCCAGGGAGAGGAGCTGGGGGACAGGACAGGCAGGAGACCTCTTCAAGCCAGGCACTTCCAGGGGTGCAACATCCCTGCCTGCCCCCAGGAGAGGAGGGGGTCTCCTACCAGTGTTGCTGCTGCTGCCTGCTCCAGCTCTGCAGCCTCTGGCACAGCCTGGGCATCAGTGTCTGGACTCTTCTCAGGGGGTCTGGCTGGCCTGGGGGGCTCTGAGACCTTCCCATTCACCTCTGGTGGACTCTGGGGGAAGCCACTGTTGGTTAGGGGTATGGCAAGCAGCACACAGGGCTCAGGCCCTGCAAACTCAGGTCATTGGTGGGGGCTGGGATGGGGAGGGGTAAAATTCCACAACCTGAGCTGTCTGCTCCTTGCTCTGTGCACCATCCTCACTGGGAGTAAGTGTCTGGGGAGGACCAGGTTGCTGTGGCTTCTCTGTGACCCCCTCTTGGCTTTTCTCAGGCAGGCCTGGCTTGGAGTGTGGCTGCTTCCCTGGGGAGCGAGAAACGCAACTGGAGCAGCTCCTTGCTGTGCCCGAGGAGATGCTGGCAGCCACTGGTGGTGGTGGTGACCACTGAGGGGCTGCTGCCAAGCATGATGTGGGGTCCTTCACAGCTCAGCACAAACCTCTGGAGGGCCTGGACCACAGGGCAGGATGGCCTCTGGGGAACCCTCGGCAGCCACGGCGAGGGCGCCGGCACCATCTCCCACGGCGCTCCTGAGAGCCACCAAAGAAGCCACCTGGCTCCCTGCAGGAGCAAAAGCAGGCCCAGGGCTGGGCATTTAGGCTGGGAGGGGTCTCTGGTGCAACACCCAACCCCCCTCCCCCCAGCCCCTGAGCAGAGCCAACTCAGCACTGCATCACCCCTTGGCTGCGCACCAGAGCGGAGCCTGGCCCCAGCACCCCGCGGCTGCACAGTGCCCCCCACCCTCAGCATGGGCACCCACCTTGCCGGGGGGGGTGGGGGCCAGGGTGGGTGCTGCTCCTCCCTGGGGCATTCAGGCCAGTAAAAGCAGTCAGGGCCAGGCTCCTGTGGGACATGAGGTGGGTTTAAACACGGAGCAGGACAGGGGATGCTGCCACTGCAGAGCTGGGAGGAGCTGTGCCCGTGCACTGCCACCAGGGCAGGGAGTGGCCCCTGCCACAGCTCACCAACCCCCTGCCACAGCTCACCAACCTCCTGCCACAGCTCACCAACCCCCTGCCACAGCTCACCAACCCCCTGCCACAGCTCACCAACCCCCTGCCACAGCTCACCAACTCCCCTGCCCTCGGTCCTGCAGCCACTGCCCCCTCCTGCAGCCCACCAGCACCTCACCGGGTAGCAATCCTCTGAGAAGTCCTCAGGTTCTTGGCTGCCTTCAAAGTCATCCCAAAAGCGTGGTGGGGGCCAGTCGTGGGGTGCCCATCTCTCATCTTCCTCATGCCAAGGAGAGCCAGAATGGCCTGGGAAGGGTCTGGGGTGCTGGGGATAAAGGTGCAAGGGCAAATCATCACTGGTGAAGATGGTGGCACGACAGAGTGGTTTCGTTTTGACATGGTTCCTCCTCCCCAGCCCAGCACTCAGCTCTCTCTGTCTCTCCTGCTCCTGAGGAAGCCTCCAGCTTTGGCCCCCCAAGATGTGCAGGAAAACCTCAACAGAGCCCTCTGCCCTGGCTGCTTCCTTATCAGGCCCCCTCTGCCCTGGCTGCTCCCTCACCAGGCCCCCTCTGATCTGGCTGCTCCCTCACCAGGCCCCCTCTGCCCTGGCTGCTTCCTCACCAGGTCCCCTCTGCCCTGGCTGCTTCCTTATCAGGCCCCCTCTGCCCTGGCTGCTTCCTCACCAGGTCCCCTCTGATCTGGCTGCTTCCTTACCAGGCCCCCTCTGCCCTGGCTGCTTCCTCACCAGGCCCCCTCTGCCCTGGCTGCTTCCTTATCAGGCCCCCTCTGATCTGGCTGCTCCCTCACCAGGTCCCCTCTGCCCTGGCTGCTTCCTTATCAGGCCCCCTCTGATCTGGCTGCTCCCTCACCAGGTCCCCTCTGCCCTGGCTGCTTCCTTATCAGGCCCCCTCTGATCTGGCTGCTTCCTTACCAGGTCCCCTCTGCCCTGGCTGCTCCCTCACCAGGCCCCCTCTGATCTGGCTGCTTCCTTACCAGGTCCCCTCTGCCCTGGCTGCTCCCTCACCAGGCCCCCTCTGATCTGGCTGCTCCCTCACCAGGCCCCCTCTGATCTGGCTGCTTCCTTACCAGGTCCCCTCTGCCCTGGCTGCTCCCTCACCAGGCCCCCTCTGCCCTGGCTGCTCCCTCACCAGGCCCCCTCTGATCTGGCTGCTTCCTTACCAGGTCCCCTCTGCCCTCGCTGCTTCCTTACCAGGTCCCCTCTGCCCTGGCTGCTCCCTCACCAGGCCCCCTCTGATCTGGCTGCTTCCTTACCAGGTCCCCTCTGCCCTGGCTGCTCCCTCACCAGGCCCCCTCTGATCTGGCTGCTTCCTTACCAGGTCCCCTCTGCCCTGGCTGCTCCCTCACCAGGCCCCCTCTGATCTGGCTGCTTCCTCACCAGGTCCCCTCTGCCCTGGCTGCTCCCTCACCAGGCCCCCTCTGATCTGGCTGCTTCCTTACCAGGTCCCCTCTGCCCTGGCTGCTTCCTTACCAGGTCCCCTCTGCCCTGGCTGCTCCCTCACCAGGTCCCCTATGCCCTGGCTGCTCCCTCACCAGGTCCCCTCTGCCCTGGCTGCTCCCTCACCAGGTCCCCTATGCCCTGGCTGCTTCCTTACCAGGTCCCCTCTGCCCTGGCTGCTTCCTTACCAGGTCCCCTCTGCCCCTGCCTCTTCTCTGCTTCGGCTTCCAGGGTGGCTTGTCCCAGGCTCCCCGGGGGCCAAAGGCATGGGGTCCACCCCGCCACGAGTTGGGCTGCAGAGAAAGATGATTAAATCAGGATGAAAGTCTCACTCTTGCAGCAGCCTGGTGCTGAGCTGGGGTGGGCAGCCAGGAGCTCATCCACCCCTCCCTCCCCTCCCAGCTGAGCTCTCAGACGGTTCCAAATTCTTCTCCGTGCCGCAGCGATGCCCTCCTGGCTCCTCAGCACCCCAGGAGATGGAGCAGCAGGCACTCATCCGTGCCCCACAAAGCTCCTCCTCTGCTCCTCCAGCAGGCTGCCAGCCCCAGCTGCGCAGCGGCAGGGAGGTCACAAAGCCACTTACCTCCCTGGGGAAGCCTCTCCTGCAGCCCTGCGGGGAGAACATCTGGCCAGAGGCTTCCCCGGGCCCCAGTCACAGCGAGGAGAAGGCCCCCGGGGAGTTCAGCAGCCAGCTGCAAAGCGAGAGGCACTCCTGGTGGCGCTGGGGGTGGGTGAGCTTGGGCACAGCTGCTGCCCACGTGCTCCCCAGCGCTGCCAGGCAGTGGGCAACCTCCCGGGGCACACAGCATGGCTGCCACCGAGGACCTGCAGCAGGGCAACCAGCTGCTCCTCAGCCCAGGAGCACCCTGCTGCCCTGGCACCCTCCCACCGCAGCCCAGAGGGGTTCCCTCTTGCCCGCCTGAGCTTCTGCCTGCTGGCAGCCACAGCTCAGCCCCCCCGCACGAACCCCCAGCTTGGCCCACAGCAACCAGTGGCACCTCCCTGCTATTGTCCCGTGGCATCCTGGTAAAGTCACTCTGCCCCCCCGCCCCTGGCACCACTGCACAGGGCTTGGCCAAGCCACCTGCTGGGTGCCCCCAGCCAGCCTGGCACCACCGCAGGGTTGCAGGCTGTGTCCCTGCCTCTGTGCTACTCCCCGGGGACAGCCTGGCATGGGCACGGTTTGGGAAGCCCAGAAGGGCGAGGGGGCAGGTACAAAAGGGTCATTGCCCGGGGTCCCCAAGGATGCAGCTGCGTGGAACAGCACAAGGCTGGGACATGGACCCCAGGAGCAGGGAATGCCCTGAGCTAAAGCCAACTGACCCTGTGGAGCTCCCAGAGCCATCAATTAACCCTCGTAGCCTCACCTCGGGCAGCTCAAGCACCTCTCTTTGTCTGCCAGGTCAGCCGGGACCGTTCCAGGGTAGTGCTGGGAGCAAATTAAGGGTAAAAAAAGGGCACTTTAATCCCTCGAAGCGAGGCTTTACCTGGCAGGTCCCTCCCAGGCGCCCCTGGCCAGCAGCTCCCACTTTGTGTCTCGTCCGCCCGCAGAGATGCAGCACCGAGGAGGGTGGAACAGAGACCCCTGCGCTCCCTCATCCCACCTGGGGGCCGCAAGATCTCCTCCCCACCCCCACCCAGAGCTGAATGCAAACCAATAGCGAGAGGTTGCCGACAGCAGCCAGGTGCTAATTTGCCCCCGGGGGAGCTCCCTCGGAGCCCTCCCCAGGACATGGATTCCCTTTTCGCAAAGCCGAGCTGCGCTCTAGGAGCTGCTCCTTTCTCTCTCCAGAGGTTTCAACTGCTGCAAGCAAAGTGGAGCCAACAGGAAGCAGGGATGGGGGCGGATAGAGACACCCCCCCACCCCCCCCCAGCCACATCCCCCATGTCCTGAGAGCTGCACGAACCCTGGGCGCATCCTCCTCTCAGCCAGGGCTCTGGCGTCCAAGGGCAGGCAGATTCCTCTGGTTAGCCAAAGCGCCTGAGCAGAGCTGGATCAAAGCCGAGGTCAGTGCAAACTCCTGCGCCCATATCAGCCTTGGGTCACAGCCTAAATCCTGCCCCACCCCCGGCTCCGTGGCTCCGCCGTGCGAGTGGTCTCCCCCTGTGAGCAACGTATCTGGGGTCCTATCGACTGGAGGCAAGGGGAGGAAGGGGAATGCTGCAGGGAGCTGCTCTGCCCCTTGCACCCCCACCGAAGCATGCGCTCAGCTTGGGGTGAGACGAGGGGAGCAGAGCAATAAAGAGTTGAGAGGGCAGAAATGCTGATGGGGGAGGAGAAGCAGGTGAGGAGCACAGCCCGAGGGCAGGAGCGAAACGGGGGAGCCGTGGTGTCCCCCCAGGGATCTGTGCTGGGCCCCATCCTCTTTAACATCTTCATAGATGATCTGGATGAGGGCATGGAGTCAGTCATCAGCAAGTGTGCAGATGACACCAAGCTGGGGGCAGATGTGGCTGGGTTGGAGGGCAGAAGGGCTCTGCAGCAGGACCTTGACTGCCTGCACAGATGGGCAGAGTCCAAGGGGATGGAGTTCAATAGCTCCAAGTGCAGGGTGCTGCACTTTGGCCACAGCAACCCCATGCAGAGATACAGGCTGGGGTCAGAGTGGCTGAGAGCAGCCAGACAGAG
The DNA here is from genome assembly GCF_015220805.1 of Pogoniulus pusillus. Classification (NCBI taxonomy): domain Eukaryota; kingdom Metazoa; phylum Chordata; class Aves; order Piciformes; family Lybiidae; genus Pogoniulus; species Pogoniulus pusillus. The sequence continues at coordinate 2,544,996 of NC_087302.1, forward strand.
AGGGATCTGGGGGTGCTGATTGATACCTGCCTGAACATGAGCCAGCAGTGTGCCCAGGTGGCCAAGAGAGCCAGTGGCATCCTGGCCTGCATCAGCAATGGTGTGGCCAGCAGGAGCAGGGAGGTCATTCTGCCCCTGTACTCTGCACTGGTTAGACCACACCTTGAGTGCTGTGTTCAGTTCTGGGCCCCCCAGTTTAGGAGGGACATTGAGATGCTTGAGCGTGTCCAGAGAAGGGCAACGAGGCTGGGGAGAGGCCTTGAGCACAGCCCTAGGAGGAGAGGCTGAGGGAGCTGGGATTGGTTAGCCTGGAGAAGAGGAGGCTCAGGGCAGACCTCATTGCTGTCTGCAACTACCTGAGGGGAGGTTGTGGCCAGGAGGAGGTTGCTCTCTTCTCTCAGGTGGCCAGCACCAGAACGAGAGGACACAGCCTCAGGCTGTGCCAGGGGAGATTTAGGCTGGAGGTGAGGAGAAAGTTCTTCCCTGAGAGAGTCATTGGCCACTGGAATGGGCTGCCCGGGGAGGTGGTGGAGTCGCCGTCCCTGGAGCTGTTCAAGGCAGGACTGGACGTGGCACTTGGTGCCATGGTCTGGCCTTGAGCTCTGTGCTAAAGGGTTGGACTTGATGAGCTGTGAGGTCTCTTCCAACCTTGGTGACACTGTGAGACTGTGGGGAGGACGCTGCTGGCGTCCAGGTTGTGCTAGTTTGAAGCTGGGATGTTTTGGTGAGAGGAACTAGATAACAGTGTTGATGCCTACTTCACTCCTAGGCTTGCTGAGAGGCACAAGAACAAGAATCCAAGCATAGATAAGGGAGTTCTTCTTGGGGCATTGCCTGAGCTGCACTTCTCTCTGGCCTCTCTGATTAATCCACTTTGCTTCCTAATCCCCTGGCTGAACCTCCATTCTTCCTTGGGACTGGGGTAAGGTTGAGAGGGGTGGGAGAAGGTGGAAGGGTGGTTGGGAGCCCCTCCTGGGGACTCAGGTTTCTGAGAGGGCTGTTGTGTTTCTGTATTACCTTTTCCCTCGTCTGTTTCTGTCTATATATGCTGTAAATATCTGCTTGGCTACTGAGCTAAGCTGTAAATATAAGCTTCAGCCTCAAGTTGTGCTGGGGGAAGCATAGGCTGGATGTTGGGAGGAAGTTGTTGTCAGAGAGAGTGATTGGCACTGGAATGGGCTGCCCAGGGAGGTGGTGGAGTGGCTGTGGCTGGAGGTGTTGCAGCCAAGCCTGGCTGGGGCACTGAGTGCCTTGGTCTGGTTGGTTGGGCAGGGCTGGGTGCTAGGTTGGGCTGGAGGAGCTTGGAGCTCTCTGCCAACCTGCTTGATTCTATGATTCATTTAAATTTTCCAGAGCTGGCTGAGCTTAGTCTGGGTGATTTCCAAAGTGTGGAGGGGGTAGGGAACACCCAAACCATCAGAGAAGTCATGGAGAGGTCATTTGAGGAAGACCTCTTACTTCAACCACTGAAGAGCACCACCAGATAAAAGACGACGTGCACAGAAGAAATGCCTCCTGTTCTTGGGACTGATCAGAGCAGTCCAACCTCTTCTTAGAGTTAGGAATGAGTCTGCATTAGGAGAGGACAGACAAAGAGGAGATTAGAAACCAACGGTGTGCAGTTAGGTGGAGCAGAGACTCACAGGATCAGAGGATGTTAGGGGTTGGAAGAGACCCAAAGAGATTATTCAGTCCAACCCTCCCCTGCCAGAGCAGGACAATCCTCTCTAACACAGACCACAGAGGAACACATCCAGACATCTTGCACAGATGCTCCATGCTCTAGAGGTGCAGGATCCCCCTTTGCATGGGTGCTGTGTGCCCTAGAGGTGCAGGATCCCCCTTTGCATGGGTGCTGTATGCCCTAGAGATGCAGGATCTCCTCTTGCACAGATGCTCCATACTCTAGAGGTGCAGGATCCCCCTTTGCATGGGTGCTGTATGCCCTAGAGATGCAGGATCTCCTCTTGCACAGATGCTCCATGCTCTAGAGATGCAGGATCCCCCTTTGCATGGGTGCTGTGTGCCCTAGAGATGCAGGATCTCCTCTTGCACAGATGCTCCATACTCTAGAGGTGCAGGATCCCCCTGTGCATGGGTGCTGTGTGCCCTAGAGATGCAGGATCTCCTCTTGCACAGATGCTCCATACTCTAGAGGTGCAGGATCCCCCTGTGCATGGGTGCTGTGTGCCCTAGAGATGCAGGATCTCCTCTTGCACAGATGCTCCATGCTCTAGAGGTGCAGGATCCCCTTTGCATGGGTGCTGTGTGCCCTAGAGATGCAGGATCTCCTCTTGCACAGATGCTCCATACTCTAGAGGTGCAGGATCCCCCTTTGCATGGGTGCTGTGTGCCCTAGAGGTGCAGGATCCCCCTTTGCATGGGTGCTGTGTGCCCTAGAGATGCAGGATCTCCTCTTGCACAGATGCTCCATGCTCTAGAGGTGCAGGATCCCCCTTTGCATGGGTGCTGTGTGCCCCAGAGGTGCAGGATCCCCCTTTGCATGGGTGCTGTGTGCCCTAGAGATGCAGGATCTCCTCTTGCACAGATGCTCCATGCTCTAGAGGTGCAGGATCCCCTTTGCATGGGTGCTGTGTGCCCTAGAGATGCAGGATCTCCTCTTGCACAGATGCTCCATACTCTAGAGGTGCAGGATCCCCCCCCTCCCCCCCTTGCAGGGCTGCTTCATACCCTGGGGGTGCAGGATCCCTCCCTTGCATGGGTGCTGCATAACCTAGAGGTGCAGGCTCTCCTCTTGCATGGATGCTCCATACCCTGGGGGTGCAGGATTCTCCCCTTGCATTATGAGCCTTGGGGGGTACAGGATGGCCCCTTGCATGGGTGCTGCATGTCCTGGGGGTGCAAGTGTGAGGAACAGACTCACTCTAAAATTGAAGCACAACATGTGGATTATAAAATGAAGGCAAACAGTGCTGGGTGCAGAGCAAATAACCAACTTGCCAGAGGCACCCCCTAAGAGAAGTTAGTGCTGCTTGCATAGGATAAGGAGTAGAGAAGATTGTGTCAGCTTTATGCACATTCATCAGTATCCTGTTACACTTTCTAAGCACTACCCCTAACCCCCTTAACTCCCATCCCTGAGTCCCTCTGACCCAAGCAACAGCTGCTCCTCTTCACAAAATAAACTTTCCCTCTTGGCTCTTCTTTGGACAGCCATCAGAGAGGCCTCCTGGATCCTCCCCATCTCAGTGCAGCAGCCTTATCATCAGTCAAGGACAGCAACTCCTGACCCCCACGGCTGCCTTGTTATTTTACTGATCGTGGCTTGTGGAGACCTCATCGTGCCAAGGCCAAAGCTCCATCCATAGCACTGCAGCCTGAATGGCCTTCAACAACTGCTCCATACCCTGGCAGGGCAGGATCTCCCCTTGCATGAGTGCTCTGTGCCCCAGGGGTGCAGGATCTCCCCTTGCATGAGTGCTGTGTGCCCCAGGGATGCAGGATCTCCCCTTGCATGAGTGCTGTGTGCCCCAGGGATGCAGGATCTCCCCTTGCATGAGTGCTGTGTGCCTTAGGGGTGCAGGATCTCCTCTTGCATGAGTGCTGTGTGCCTTAGGGGTGCAGGATCTCCTCTTGCATGAGTGCTGTGTGCCCCAGGGATGCAGGATCTCCCCTTGCATGAGTGCTGAGTGCCCCAGGGATGCAGGATCTCCTCTTGCATGAGTGCTGTGTGCCCCAGGGGTGCAGGATCTCCCCTTGCATGAGTGCTGTGTGCCTTAGGGGTGCAGGATCTCCCCTTGCATGAGTGCTGTGTGCCCCAGGGATGCAGGATCTCCTCTTGCATGAGTGCTGTGTGCCCCAGGGATGCAGGCTCTCCTCTTGCATGAGTGCTGTGTGCCCCAGGGGTGCAGGATGTCCTCTTGCATGAGTGCTGTGTGCCCCAGGGGTGCAGGATCTCCCCTTGCATGAGTGCTGTGTGCCCCAGGGGTGCAGGATCTCCCCTTGCATGAGTGCTGTGTGCCCCAGGGGTGCAGGATCTCCCCTTGCATGAGTGCTGTGGGCCCCAGGGGTGCAAGATCTCCCCTTGCATGAGTGCTGTGTGCCCCAGGGGTGCAGGATCTGCCCTTGCATGAGTGCTGTGTGCCCTGGGGTGCAGGATCTCCCCTTGCATGAGTGCTGTGTGCCCCAGGGGTGCAGGATCTCCCCTTGCATGAGTGCTGTGTGCCCCAGGGGTGCAGGATCTCCCCTTGCATGAGTGCTGTGTGATCCAGGGGTGCAGGATCTCCCCTTGCATGGGTGCTGTGTGCCCCAGAGGTGCAGGATCTCCCCTTGCATGAGTGCTGTGTGCCCCAGGGGTGCAGGATCTCCCCCTGCATGAGTGCTGTGTGCCCCAGGGGTGCAGGATCTCCCCTTGCATGAGTGCTGTGTGCCCCAGGGGTGCAGGATCTCCCCTTGCATGAGTGCTGTGTGCCCCAGGGGTGCAGGATCTCCCCTTGCATGGGTGCTGTGTGATCCAGGGGTGCAGGATCTCCCCTTGCATGAGTGCTGTGGGCCCCAGGGGTGCAAGATCTCCCCTTGCATGAGTGCTGTGTGCCCCAGGGGTGCAGGATCTGCCCTTGCATGAGTGCTGTGTGCCCTGGGGTGCAGGATCTCCCCTTGCATGAGTGCTGTGTGCCCCAGGGGTGCAGGATCTCCCCTTGCATGAGTGCTGTGTGCCCCAGGGGTGCAGGATCTCCCCTTGCATGAGTGCTGTGTGCCCCAGGGGTGCAGGATCTCCCCTTGCATGAGTGCTGTGTGCCCCAGGGGTGCAGGATCTCCCCTTGCATGAGTGCTGTGTACCCCAGGGGTGCAGGATCTCCTCTTGCATGAGTGCTGTGTGCCCCAGGGGTGCAGGATCTCCCCCTGCATGAGTGCTGTGTGCCCCAGGGGTGCAAGATCTCCTCTTGCATGGAGCCCTGCTCAGGGCTGATGTGGAGCTGCCTGTGTCACCTTGCAGCAGCACAGCTGGGGCTGAGCCCTGCTCGCAGCAGTGTAGTGCATGGAGCCCTGCTCAGGGCTGATGTGGAGCTGCCTGTGTCACCTTGCAGCAGCACAGCTGGGGCTGAGCCCTGCTCGCAGCGTTGTCACCCCCCCGGCAGCCCTGAGGACAGAGCTGGCTGCGGCCGAGGCCACTGCCAATACTCTGCACCACCTCCTGGAGGAGGCAGGCACTGGGCACCTCTGCCAGGCACCTACAAAGTCTCCTGCTCCCTGCACGGGCCAGATGTGTTGGTACAAGGCAGAGACATCTCGCTGGGATGGATCCTCCTGCCAAGCAGCTGCCTCCTATCAGACACCAGTGGGAGGCTTTCCTGGGGGCTGGGAACGCTCTGATAACACCACTGGGCCAAACTGGTCTGCCCAGCAATGCAAACAGGGAGCATGAGGAGGAGTTTGCAACCTTGGAGGGAGGAGGATGGAGAATAGAGAGGGTGGAGCTCAGCCTGGTGCTAGCAAAGGAGGCAAAAGACAAAGAGGGGAAACCAAAAATCTGGGGTGGAATAGAACCCTTCAGAGGTGGCAAAGGTGGGGAGGGTGCAGTGAGGGGACAGAGCAGCCTGGCACACTCCAATGGACTCGTGGTGGTTTGCCAGTGTGGCCTCAAAGTGCAGAACACAGCCAAGGGGGGGTTACTTCAGTCAACAGGAAAGCTTTATTGTTTGGCCATCAGAGGTAGAGAAGAGTGAGAGGGGAAAGGGGAAAGTAAAGTGAAGAGGGGAAAAGTAAAGTGAGGAAGGAAAAGGGAAAAGTAAAGTAAGGAAGGGAAAAGGAGAAAAGTCAAGTGAGGAGGGAAAAAGGAAAAGTGAAGTGGGAGAAATGGAAAAGGGAAGTGAAGAGGGAGAAAGGGAAAAGTAAAGTGAGGAAGGAAAAGGGGAAAAGTCAAGTGAGGAAGGAAAAGTGAAGAGGGGAAAAGGAGAAAAGTGAAATGAAGAAGGAAAAAGAGAAAAGTAAAGTGAGGAAGGAAAAGTGAAGAGGGGAAAAGGAGAAAAGTGAGGAGGGAGAAAGAGGAAAAGTGAAGAGGGAGAAAGGGAAAAGTAAAGTTAGGAAGGAAAAGGGAAAAGCAAAGTGAGGAGGGGAAAAGTGAAGAGGGGAAAAGGAGAAAAGTGAGCAGGGAAAAAGAGGAAAAGTAAAGTGAGGAGGGAGAAGGGAAAAAGTGAAGTGAAGAGGGAGAAGGGGAAAAGTAAAGTGAAGAGGGAGAAGGGAAAAAGTAAAGTGAGGAGGGAGAAGGGAAAAAGTGAAGTGAGGAGGGAGAAGGGGAAAAGTAAAGTGAAGAGGGAGAAGGGGAAAAGTGAAGAGGGAGAAGGGGAAAAGTGAAGAGGGAGAAGGGGAAAAGTGAAGAGGGAGAAAGGGAAAAGTGAAGAGGGAGAAGGGGAAAAGTGAAGAGGGAGAAAGGGAAAAGTGAAGAGGGAGAAGGGGAAAAGTGAAGAGGGAGAAGGGGAAAAGTGAAGAGGGAGAAGGGGAAAAGTGAAGAGGGAGAAGGGGAAAAGTGAAGAGGGAGAAAGGGAAAAGTGAGGAGGGAGAAGGGGAAAAGTAAAGTGAGGAGGGAGAAGGGGAAAAGTAAAGTGAGGAGGGAGAAGGGGAAGAGGTTCCTATAGCTACCAACAATGCAAAGGTCCCAAAGAAGTCTCTCTGGTCCCAGGGTGCAGTCCTGCTGTTTCTCCTGTTCTTCTTGTTGCTGTAGCCTTCTCTGCTGGAAAAGACCTCTGCTGTTGATGTTGTTGTTGGGAAAGAGGAGAGAGAGTGAGAGTAGAGCAGTGTAGAAATCCTCTCTTGCTAGGGAGACATCTTTTAGATTGGCCTCCACACCTGCCAGTGACCAAACTCCCCTCTCTCTGCCCCCATCATGTAAGGTTGCCACTCATGCCCAAGGAGGAGTGCCCAAGGTGTGGTCTGGGCTCAAGCAGGCATGCCCAAGGTGTGGTCTGCCCTGGAGGCAGGCAGCCTGAGGCCAGGAGGTGTGCTGGGGTATTACAATGGCATTCTAATGAGCAGAGTTCACTCGAGTTCATGGTTCCCTTAGCACCCCTAGGACATCAGTCTCCTGTGACAGCAGCTCCACTCTGGGGGTCCAGGATGTTGGCTTCACACAGTGGAACCCTCCATCATAGGTGGCAGGTAGGGACTGTTGGTACCAGGCAGGTTCCTTCCCACAGAGCCTTTCATCTGTACCAAATCTCACTGTGGGGGGATTTGGCTGAGCATCTGAATCAGTAACTTATAATGGGGTAGGCTGCTGCAGACTCCTGGGGGCAGTTCTGCAGCCCCCAGCACAAGCAGGGCATGGAAGTGTTGGAGCCAGTCCAGAGGAGGCCACCAAGATGCTCAGAGGGCTGCAGCAGCTCTGCTGTGAGCACAGGCTGAGAGAGTTGGGGCTGTGCAGCCTGGAGAAGAGAAAGCTTGGAGGAGACCTTGGAGTGGCCTTGCAGGATCTGAAAGGGGCTACAGGGAGAGGGATATTGACAGGGGCTTGTAATGGTAAGAAGAGGAGGAATGGGTTTGAAGTGGCAGAGGGGAGATTGAAAGTGGATGTTAGGAAGAAGTTGTTTGCAGTGAGGGTGGGGAGACACTGGCACAGGTTGAGGGTGCTGAGAGACTGGCACAGGTTGAGGGTGCTGAGACCCAGGCACAGGTTTCCCAGGGAGGTTGTGGAGCACAGAAGCACAGAATGGGATCTTTGATCCCATTCTGTGCTTCTGTGCTCCACAACCTCCCTGGAGGAGTTCAAGGCCAGGTTGGATGAGTCCTTGAGCAACCTGTTCTAGTGGGAGGTGTCCCTGCCTATGGCAGGGAACTGAGTGAGCTTTGAGGTCCCTTCCAACCTAAACCATTCCATGATTCTATGGCTTTTCCTTGAAGGTAAAGGGGTTCCTGATTCCTGATGACAGGGATGAGACAGAGAATGCCTCCAAATATCTGAGGGGTGGGGGGCAAGTGGAGGGGTCCAAACTCTTTTGGGTGGTGCACAGCAATAAGCCAAGGAGCAATGGATGCAAGCTGGGACAGAGAAGGTTTCAGCTCAACATGAGGAGAAACTTCTTGCAGTGAGGGTGACAGAGCCCTGGAGCAGGCTGCACAAAGAGGTTGTGGAGTTCTCCTGCTCTGGAGCCTTTCCAACCCCACCTGGATGCATTCCTGGGTGAACTACCCTGGGGGGAC